>NW_027397076.1:19138135-19359752 GCF_003265705.2 Callorhinus ursinus | reverse complement strand
GGCGGAGGCCCCTCCCCCGCCGTCTATCCTCCCGAATATCGCCTCGGATTCACTTCTCCGCACGTCCTACCTTCCAGAAAGTGGTCTCATCTCTGTTCAGAGAGTTGTTGCTACTCTCCTCTTCGATCTCCTGTTGAGTTCGTAGGTGTTCAGAATGGTTTGATCCCTATTCAGCTGAATTCCTGAGACCAGATGAAATCCAGGTCTCCTACTCCTCTGCCATCTTGCTCTGCCCCGCCCCCCCGTAGTATACATTCTTAAGTAATTCTTTCCATGGGTTAATCCATCACTATATGTAGGCTTTCTGATCCCTATGTCAAGCCATATAAGCTTATTTTCTCATTCTCCTGAACATACTTTTCTCCCTTCCCTCTATACTCTTTAAATACTTTTCCTTTTCTTTGTGTCTATCACTTGATTTGGTCTGTATTCCTCTTCTCATGTGTCAGCCACTCATTTTATTGTTGCCTAGCTTTCTGTATTTCTTACTTTGCTTTATGTTTGTGTTCTTGGTGAAAAGGGCAAAAAAGTGAGTATTGTTCACTTAGGAAATGTTGTTTTGGGGAGTAAAGAAGATGGGTATTTCAAAGGATTATGTAGAAGACCATCCATTCTAGTATACAAAATACTTCCTGGCTTCCTCACCTCACCACACCCCTTGAAAACTGGGTAACTACTCCTTATTCACTGTTCAGAGTATTCTGTATCTCTGCATCTTTCTTTTTCATGGTCTTGACCCTGAGTCTCCAACTACTGTAGCCACTGAACTTCATAGTCTTAATCTAGACTTTATAACTAACCCTCTATCATCTGAGTTACCAGGATTTAACCTTCCAGTCCCACCTCCCTAGAGTTCTCTTACTTTTATAGCTTACTCCTTAGTGTTCTCGAACTTCAGCATTAATTTCACAAGATTTTATGATTTCCTTTTTCACTATCCATCGCTCCCTCATGTAGTTTTAACTCCTCTTCTCCATCATAATTCTGTGGTCCATTATTATAATTACTTCTCTGTACATCCTCAAGTCAAGCAAGAGCCTCTCTTGCTCCATCATGATCTCCTGAAAACCCAACTGCAGTTCAATTAAGCTTTCAGCCTACCCTATACCTGTAACCTCACAGCAGAATGTGATTGAAGAAAGGCACACAGTCAGGATGACTGGTCTTACTTCACATTCATAGCAATGAAACTTGGACTAGATCTGTGCCCACATACTCTGCCTTTCCTCCTCTTACTATGAATGAACAAAGCCTACTCAAAATAAGGCTGTCTGTAACTTGTGCGTTTGGCTCTCTCCCTTCTCCCCTACTCAGGAACCCTGTTCCAACCGTTCTTCCCTCATTCTCTGGAACCATCCATTTTTTTTCCCCATCAACTTGATCACTCACATAAGCATATAAATGAATAGAATTCTTCCTTTTTGTGTGTAGTAAAATTGTACCAAAGAATTGTCTATATTCGTTTTCTTCAATTACTTTGTTCCCATTGTTCTCGTAACTCTTTCCAACGAGGCTTTTAACCCCATAATTCATTAAATCTGCTTTGGTTAAGGATACCAAGGACAGGGGCGCCTGGGGGGCTCAGTTGGTTAAGTGTCTGCCTTCGGCTCAGGTCATGATCCCAGGGTCCTGGGATCGAGCCCCGCGTCAGGCTCCCTGCTCAGCCAGGATCCGGTTTCTACTTCTGCCATTCCTTCTGCTTGTGCTCTCTGTCTCTATCTCAAATAAATAAATAAAATGTAAAAAAAAAAAAACCAAACAGGCTACCCAGGACATGCATGTTTCCAAAGTTAGTGGTCAATTCTCAGTCTTCATCTTACTTGGGTACTCAGCTGCATTTGACAGAATGGAATCCTAAATCCTATTTGCAACACCTTCTTCAGTTAGCTTCTGGGATGGCATAAGGGCCTGGATTTCCTAGCCTCTTCATTTTCTTATTTATCCTGTTTGCCTGAACTTGAAAAGCTGGCATGCCTCAAGGCTCAGTCCTTAGGGGCAAAAAATCATGTTTTCATAGCTAGACTCCCTTAGTGGTCTCATTCAGTCTCATAACTTTTAAGACCATCTTTAACACTGATGGCTCCCAGTTTTGTATCTTAAGTACAGCTCTCTTTCCTTTTTCATACTCTTCCGTCCAATTTCTTATTCAACATCTCCACTTGATAGAGGTACCTAACAGGCACCTTAAGCTTAACCTGTCCAAAACTGAACTGTCACTTTTCCCCTAAATTTTGTTCCTTCAAGACTTTTCACTTTAGTAAAAGGTAGTTTCATTCTTCCAATTGCCCATAGCCAAAATACTTGTCAAAACATAATTTTTTTAAGAGATAGGAACATGACATACAGATATAAAGTGAGCACTTGCCAAAAATTTATTAGCTCATGTATGTTGGAAACAGCAGGGTGGTAAAGCTGATACAAGAAGAATAAAAAACTCAACAGAGAACTGATGCAAAGGAGAAGCAGAAATTATATAGTCAGTCAGGAAAGCAAGACCAATAAGTTTGCTAAGTTGGAAACAAGAGTGGTTAATAATCTTCAAGACAATAAATCTATTGAGGTTTTCTTCTCTACTAGGTAGAAAATACTTGCATCTTCATTGGACAAAAGTATACAAGTGAAAATACAACTTCAGAGTAGTGAAGTTATTTCAAAATAATAAATAGTAAGTCAACATCGGTGCATGCCCTAGAGCATAAAGTCATCTCTGTCAGGGCCTGTGAAGCAATGGTCTAATATGTAAGGACACACAGTCATCCCTTTGTCTTATTTCCAAGTTTTAGATAATGTTTCTTAATGCCTTTAGCCATCCACGATTTCTTATTTTTATACTGTACATCATCAAATCTTGTTGACTCTAACTTCTATAATCAGAATCTAATGACTCCTCACTATCTTCACTGCTGTCAATCTGGTCTGAACCACCATTATTTCTTGCTTAGATTGTTGACATTCTTCCTGTATGGTTTCCCTTATACTTTCAAAATCTAGTTTCAATAAAGCAAACAGAGTGATCCTAAAGTAAAAGTTAGGATCATAACACTTCTCTTGTTAAAATCTGAGTTTACATCTTATTCCCTACCCCCTTCCCTAAATTAAAAAAAAAAAAAAAAGTCTTTCCAATGGCCTGTAACACCTTCCATGATCTATACCTCTCTCCAAGATTATTATCTTTCTGAGATTGTCTCCTACAACACTCTGGTCACTTAAAATATTCAACCTCAAGGGCTGTCTTGCTGTTTTTTCGGCACCGTTAACATGCTTCTGTCTCAAGGCTTTTTGGACTTGTTCTTTATGCTTAGAATATTCTTCTCCCAGATACTCTCCTGGCTCACTCTCCACCTCCACTAGGTCTTGCTCAAATATCACCTTCTGAGTGAGGCCTTCCCTGACTACCCTATTAAAAATCCAACTCAGGGACACCTGGGTGGCTCAGTCGGTTAAGCAGCTGCCTTCGGCCAGGGTCATGATACCAAGGTCTTGGGATCGAGTCCCACATCAGTCTCCTTGCTCAGCAGGGAGCCTGCTTCTCCCTTTCTCTCCCTCTGCTTGTGCTCTCTCTGTCAAATAAAAAAAAAAAATCTTAAAAAAAAAAGTTTAAAAAATAAAAATAAAAATCCAACTCATTCCCCCACATTTCTGCCCCTGGCATTCCATTACACTTTTTCTGTTTTGTTTTTCTCCATAACACTTATTACCTTATGACATATATATTATTTATTGAAGGCAAATATTTTTGTCTGTTTTGTTAATCAACTTGTCCCAAAAGCCTAGAATAGCACCTGACACATGGAAGTTATTCCAATATTTTTGAATGAGTACATGAGTGGATAGAGTATTAATTTTCCATCTATTCCTAGTACCATTTATTTTTTTTCTTTCTAGATGGTCCATGTTAACTTTAAAATGAAGCTGTTACTTATTTCTGATTTCCATCCTAATCAAATTAAGACCAGTTACTGTCTACAGTCAAGACACTGGGTTGGTCCTCTGGAGGACACAAGGAAAATCAGACACAAGGATTTGCAATCTAATTAGGGATATAAGACTAGCAGATGAAAAATGCTAAGAAAAGATATAAGTAATGTTTCAAACCAAAAAAATTGGTAAAATGTTAGGAAGCAGAAATATTTAATTACTAAAATAGTTTGTTTTCAATAAAATAAAAAAATAAAATAGTTTGCTTTCTAAGCCTAATGCTTACACATTATAAAATGAAAAATTTATGGACAGTAAGGTATTTTCCAAAATAAAAGAAAGGAACTTAAATATGCAAAATAATTAAGAAACTTCTAAGAGGTTACTAAATGATACTGTTTTTGTAAAAAAAAAAAAAAAGAAAAGAAAAACCTAAGAAACTCATTGTGAGATGCAAATGTAAAGAAAAAAATATTGTATTTCATGTCTTGGGCATGAAGACCTTGCATGAAGACTTGTTTGGGGTAGAAAGCGACCCATTTGTTCATGTTCTCCCTTTCTCTTGTTCAGGATTTGTCTTTGTACTGAATTCCACATTCTGTAGCTCTGATCATAGAACTAGAAGCTTATTTACTAAGGTGTGTTTTGGTTTTGAACCAAGGCCTCCCCCTATGGTTTACCATTTTTGGTTCCCCAATCATGTCACAAAAAGAAATTTTTAAAAATATATTCAGACTGTCCCTCTAGCCATAATCTAAGCATCTTAAAATCATATCTAGATAAGTTAGATCTCAATATAACTAGTGCCGCTCTGAAAAGAATGTGCTTTGCTTAAGGAAAATGTTTATATTTCATTCCCTGGCTTCTTCCAAAAAAGGTTTCAAGCTACTTAGGTAAATGGAGAACAATGAAAGCAGCTTTATTAGCACAGCTTGTTTAATTTCTTTTGGAAGAACATTGCTAACCTTTCTGCAGTATTTTAGTTGATACTATAGGAAAAAAATGCCATTTGTACTGAGAAGCTACCAAATATAGCTGAAGTCAGAGATAAATATAATGTACTTATTAAGGCTGTGTCCTCCTCACATTTTGAAATTCCCTGCCCTTAGGGCAGGCACCAAGCTGTCTACATTTGATGCAATACTAACTTTATCAGTAATGTTAAATAAATAGGAAATAATGAATCCTTAGACTGACTGTGGCAGTTAAAAGACATGTTCTCTGTCAAAGTGATCATAAGCAACAAGTTCAAACTTCTTTTTTGAATAACCAAATCTTTAGTATTTGTTTACACAATAGACCTTAGTCTTTACATATAGTCAGCAAAAGATTGGACTTAAGTATTATATATTCAGGGTGCTTAACATTTGCTCATTATTTCTATGTTACAGAACTTCCCTTTATAAATGTAGGTCAAATGAAAATCATATCTCCTTTGCTTTCTCTAAAGTCATTCTCAATTTCTTTTTCTTTCTGTCTGTGCTATTTCTGCTTCCCTTGATGCTTAATGTTCCGAAGTAGTTGAAGAATGTCAAAAATATATTGCCCTAGATATGTACATTGCTAGCTATTATTATGCCCTGTCATCACAGTTCTTTCAATTCTAGGAAGAAATCTGATATAAATCTTGAGAATATTTTTTTAATATTAAGGCCAATTAAATCCCATATGCTAATAACAATAATGGATTGATTTTTATTACTAATGTTGTTTTTCAAAAGTGTTAAATTTTTGTCTTAGGAAATTTATTCCTTTACAAGTCTAATGAAGGTTTTGAAACTTCTTTGTAATGTTGATTTCTGAAGTCATCATCACAGCTTTGTTTATAACCTATGCCATTAATAATATTATTAGACCAGAAATTAATAACAATAATAATCACAACAAACTTTTATTAGGCATTTGCTGTACACTAAGCTCTGCTACATCTTTATGTTCATATGTCATTTAATCATTGGGAAGCACTAACATTAAATTCTTAATAGATAAGAAAGATGCCGTTTGGAAGGATCATTAAATTTGCTCTAGGTAATACAGTGAAAGTAGGTCATGCTGCCAATAAGAGTGGGGGAATAGGGAAACGAACAAAAATCTGTCCCTGAGCAAAGAACTTTGTTGTGTGATCTCATTTATTCTTCTTTTACGTATCACAGAAGATAAGTGTAATATTATACCAACTGTACAGATGAAGAAACTGAGATAGTTAAAACTTTACTCAAGATTGCACAGCCTCTGAGTAACTAACTCTGTATTTATTGAATGACTCAGTCAACAAATACTTTTTGAATGGCTACTATGCCTGGCATTGTACTAGGCTCTGGTTTTATGAAGATGACAAAAACACATTCCCTGTCCTGGCAGGGATTTATTGCCTAAGGAGAATCAATATAAACACTTTTAGTGCTTAATAGAGGAGATATCTACAGGGCCCTATGAAAGCCCACTGGAGAGCAGTACTCTAATTCAGACCAAGTAAGATGGCAGCTGGTAAGAAGAAATGCTGCTTACCAAAAGATACAAGTAATGTTTCAAACCAAAAAATCAATGAAATGTTAGGAAGCAGAAGTACTTAATTGCTAAAATCATTTGCTTTCTGAGCCTAATGCTTAGACATTGAAAAATGAAAAATTTATGGACAGTAAGGTATTTTCCAAAATAAAAGAAAGGAATTTAAATATACAAAATAATTAAGAAACTTCCAAGAGTTTACTAAATGACATTGTTTTTTGTAAAAACAAACAAAACAAACAAAGAAACCCAGTGTGATATGCAAATGTAAAGAAAAAAATTGTATTTTATGCTCTTGAGCGTGAAGACCTTCCAACGTGAAGGATGAGTAAGAAGCAGCGAGATAAAGGGAGGGAAGACAGGAAGGATGTTCTGGGGAGAGGGACAAAAAGCATGCTCAAAGTCTAAGGTGAAACAAGGCTTGACAATTTCAAGGAGTCACAGATGCGGCCGGCAGAATTAAATGAGAAGGAGACAGTAGGGAGAGGTGAGGTGAGGGAAGTAGCAGGCACGAGGCTGTGGAGCTCCTGGGACGAGGCTGTGGAGCTCCTGGGACGAGGCTGCGGAGCTCCTGGGATGCTATCCTAAGCTGCTGGACGTTTTATTCTGAAGGCAATAGCTACAAAATTAACAGATCAGATCAGAAAGATCTGGCAGGTGTGGAGGTGAAGGTAGGAAGAGAAATAAAGCATGAAGCCACTGTGGCAGCTGTTATAAAATGATACAGCTTAAACTAGATCATTGACTGCAGGAATTGGAGAGTGGGGTTTGGGGGACAAAGACAGTGAAGTAATAGAGCTGACATTCGGTAAATGACAGGTTGAGGAGCCTGAGAGAAAAGGAGGATTTTAAGATGACTTCCAAGTTTCTGGGAGCTTTCTGTGTTTCATAGGTTTTGTGTAAAGAACATGTCTGTGTGATATGACTAAATCAGCTGCAGATGCTCTTTGACTAGCCTATTCACCATTAAAATTTTAAGTGACTAACTGTGGAGTTTTGTTTTGTTTTGTTTACTCTGAATTATATTCATTATACAGCTAAAGTAGTTCAGATGCCAAACAAACTGTTCCAATGTCTAAACTAAATTAGCCAAGAGATGATTCCTTAATTCTTGTCACTAAAATTTCCACTTACTTTTTTTAGACTTGCAAAGCTGATGGATATGTATGTCCTGCACATCCTTGGCTACTTAGTGATAGAGCATCATGCATTCTTATCGTAAAGGTGGAAAAGAAAAAAAATTAATATGTTGATCAAAAGGAGCATTTGAAAACTGCTAATTCGGTTAATAATTTTTTTTCCTTACTCAAGTCTTCTGCCTATGCCTTCTGAAGTGATGATTACATAATCTGGGAATAAAAAAATAATGAGTCTATTTTTCCAAATCATGTATTTGTTTGGAGAATGAAGGTGGGAGACTTGGAATCCCACAAAAGTACTCTATTCGTTCCTAAACACTATCCCAGATCTGAGAATTCTCTGGGAATCTCGGAGTTGGTCCCAATATGATGTGTTCTGGACTAGTGTAGAAGTACCTGTCCTGCTTAGACGTATAGAGAAAGGAGATTTCAACGTGCAGGTATTAGTGTTCAGTGTACTAGGATTCTGAAAATTATTCAATAGTCAGCCCCTTCTAAGAATCCAAAGCCAGTAAAACTCCAGAAGGTAGATGTCCAGCCCTTTGTATGGAACTGTGGTGGGTGGTGGGGGGGGGAGTTTTAAGTTGCCCATCTCAACACAGAACAGGTGGCAGGGCAGGACAAATGAGAAAAAAGGTTGAAAGCTAACCCTCAAATCTTTTATCTCTATGGTTAAAGAAGAAATCCAATGAGTGGAGCAAGAAAGGGGCTTAAAGATGAGAGCCGGCATGCCTGCTGATGATCCCAGAGACACAGGGAAGGGGATTTGTAGCAGAGAATGAATGAGTCGAAGTTGGCCAAAGCTGGGCAATGATGATGGTTATTCTCTGGCTTTGTCTGAGCCAATGAAAGAATCAAGTAACCAGAGCCATGTCCACCAGCAGAGAAAGAACCATGAACCAGGTGCCTCTCTGCTACAGCCAGAGTCTGTATAAGCCCCTCACTGTCACCTCAGAAACCTCAAATCCTCATCAACTAAAAATAAAAGGTGAGGGGGAAAGTTCTAAGCAGCATCCTGAAGTGACTGAGCTGTTTCCCAGAAGAAATCCAGGTTGAAAACCAGAAGTGACTGCGTTGTCTTGTCCTAAAGGAATCCACGTTTGCACTATCAAATGGAATTAAGGCTCGAGACCTAAGGGTGTTATAGAAAGTGTGGTTATATGAGGGTGGACTGTTCTGAGTATGATTGCAAAATTACTATCAGGGCATGGGCAGCTGCTGGTCAGAAGTTGATGATTCGGGGCTCATGCATCGTACATAGTAGTGGAAAGAGTATAGACTTTAAAATAGGTGTGATTCCTCCACTTGAAGCTCTTTTATTTCACTGAGCTTTGGTATCCGCCCCCCAATAAAGTGGGTCTAAAATAGAAAAATAAACATGTTTTTGTAAAAATGTATGCTTTACCACACCAGAGAATCAGTCTGTTGCTATACAGTGGAAAAAACACCAGACTTTAAGTAAGATGCCATTGGCCTGTGTCACAGCTCTGCTGCATATTCAACAAGTGACTTTGTCTCCTTTTTATAAGATTATGGGAAGAATTAGATAGGATGGAAATTATCTCTTTCTTCAAAGTTTGAGGGACTCATGAATATGAGCCCTGGCTCCAATGTGGGTAAGTCTTTAATATTTTTTCCTATATGAATGATCTATGTAGGCTTTATAATCCATTATTCAATTCTGATAATTTATATTTCCTGAGAAAAGCATCCATTTCACTGAGATTTTAAATTTATTTGTAAGCATATGTAGACAATATTTTCTGAAACATTTTAAATTTCCTCTTCATCTATTTTCATATTTCCTTTCCTATTTTTAGATTTGTTGTTTATCTACATTAGATTTCTGAGCGTTTGGTCAATTTTATTGCTTTCATTTCAAAAGGCCAGGATGTTTTCTTTAATTCCTCTTTATTACTGTTTTTTTTTTAATTTTGTTTTTGTGTTAATTATTTCCTTCTGCTTGCTTTTCTTGGGCCTTTAAATTTCTCTTTTAAAATTCTTGAATTGGACATTATTTTGAATGTGTTCCCTCTATTCCATTATGTGTCAGATTCTGATAAAGATTGTCATTAATTATTTTTTTTTAAATGTTGGTAGAATTCACCAGTGGCACGATGTGGTCTTGGCCTTTTCTGTGCTGGGAGATTTTTGATTCCTAATTCAACTTTTATTCTTGTTATTGGTTTAAGAATATTTCCTATTTCTTGCATTCCAGATCCATGATTCAGTCATTGTAACTTGTGCATTTTTAGGAATTATCTGGTTTTCTTTCTAAGTTATCTGATTTGTTAGTCTATAATTGCTTATAGTAATCTGTTACCACATTATGTATTTCTTTGGTTATCTATTGTATTGTTTTCCATTTCTCATTTTGGTTTTTGACACTTCTCCCTTTTTTTCCTTAGTTAATGTAGTTAAAACATTGCCAATTTTGTTTATTTTTTTGGAAAAAGTGGTCATTACTTTCAATGTTATGTTATTGTTTATTCTGGTCTCTATTTTACTTATTTCTGATTTTCCTTTGTTATTTCCTTCCTCTATTAAATTTCACTAAGGTTCTTCTTTTTCTAGTTCCTTGTGGTGTAATGTTAAGTTGTTTATTTGAACTTTTTTTTCTTAGTACAAGGATTTATAGCATAAATTTCACTCTAACGTCTGCTTTTGCTGCATGCATCCCATAGGTTTTGGAATATTGTGTTTTCTTTTTCTTTTGTTTTGAGACATATTTTGATTTGTCATTTGATTTCTTATTTGACCCATTGTTTGCACAGTAGTGTATTGTTTAATATTTATATATTAAATATTTAACATTTATATTATGGATTTTCCAGCTTTGTTTTCTTGTTGATCTTTAGCTTTGTACCATTGTGGTTGGAATATATGCTTTTCTTAAATTTCACTTTTCTTAAATTTATAATATTTGTTATGTCTCTTTTTATGTGATTTAACCAGGGGATTGTTCTGTGTGTACTTGAAGAAAATGTGTACTCTATTTCTCTTGGATGGAATGTTTTATATATATCTTTTTTTAAATTTTTTTATTGTTATGTTAATCATCATATATTACATCATTAGTTTTTGATTTATATATATCTTTTGAACCAAGTATTCTTCAAGTAAAAAATGTTCCTGTTGAAAAAAGAACCAAAACTTTAACTGAGGGTACTCTTTTAAAATAAAGCATATCAGAGGGGAAGTGTGGGAGAGGAATGTAAAATAGGTGAAGGGGATTAAGAATGCACTTATCATGATGAGCACTGAGTGATGATGTATGAAAGTAGTAAATCACTACATTGGACACCTGAAACTAATATAACACTGTATGTTAGGTATACTGGAATTAAAATTAAAAACTTAATTAAAAACATTAAAAATAAAATTCTCAAATTGGACATGATTTTCATTTATTTTTCTCTATTTTAAAATAATAAACATTTAAGAATGTAAATTATTAATGAGTACTATTTTTTCACTTACTTAATAAAGTATTTAAGGCCATGAAATTAATTATAGTTTATCATGTTTAGATTTGACATGTGGCATTTTCAACTTTATTATTTTCAAAATAGTTTGTTATTGACACAGTATTTTGAACTTTTAATTCTCTAAGCAATTTGATTTAAAAAATTTTATAGTAATATGTAAAATTTCTATTTTATAAGATTATATAACCTTTTGCTATGAGGTATTTGATCAATACTTATAATTGTTCCATTGACATTTGAGATACAGGTGTATTTTTTGTTGCTAAAACAACATAATGTTTGAAAATATAACTAGTAATTTTTTTAAAAGATTTTATTTATTTCTTTGAGAGAAAGAATGAGAGAGAGAGAGAGAGAGCACATGAGAGAGGGGAGGGTCAGAGGGAGAAGCAGACTCCCTGCCGAGCAGGGAGCCCGATGCGGGACTCTAGGATCATGACCTGAGCCGAAGGCAGTCGCTTAACCAACTGAGCCACCCAGGCGCCCCATAACTAGTAATTTTTTTTAAAGTAATAAAGCTATTGTTATGTTCTGACGTATCTCTTACTTTTTACAGACTGACAATGGATTGTTAAAATCTTGTACTATAGTCATTATATCTATTCTTCTTTTATATTTCTAGTTGTGTTTTTCTTGATGTTTTTGATGCTATATTATTCATCTGTAACAGTGTATCAATTTTGCTTTGAGTTTAGATGTTGCCTTTTATCAATCAAAAATGACCTTACTTTAATACTTTTTAATCATATGTTTGACTTTGGCTAACGTTAAAATTGCTTTATTTTTTGCTTTATTTGGAGAGTTTAATTCTTTACTGCTATATTTCTTTGCATATTTAGGATCATCTTTATAGATTACACCAGGAGTGTTTTTCTCCTTGCACAATCTAACCCATTATTCACTAAGGAATGAAAGTGCTCCCTTGAGTACAGGGTTATTAAATGTTTCCCCTGATTTTCACATGCTGTGTTATTAAACACACAATATCTGAATATATCTAGACCTTCATCCCAATTTCAGCACTTTTCCAACTGTTTTCCTTTCAACAGCCTATTTCTTTCTGATTCTGATTAATTATAAGACTGATGTGGGGGGGATTGTTAAATTAAAACCACTTAGTAGAAGGCCTTAGGTTCTTCAACTATTTTCTTCACAGGCTTGAAATAAAATAGGCTTGGTGACAAGAATTCTTGCTGTTTTCTTTTCATCTATGTATGAAAAATGATCATTTTGCAAGCTAAAGAACATTTAGTCCTTTGAAACAAAAATAAGTAAGAGTCCATGAAAGGCGAGAGGTGCCCTACACAAACAAGAGGATTAGAATGGGAGTTAACTGCTCTTTCTACCCCATCTGCTTTCCAAATGTGGATCACTCCTTCAGATCTGCGTAAAACAGAAAAAGTGGGCAAAGTCACAGGCTCATTCTTGTTTGGAAAACCTTTATTACACTTGTCAGCCAAAGCTGCAATCATGCTGACCATTGAAAGAGACTATTTTCCTTATTCACAGCTTGTGATTACCCAGGTAGATTTCTTCTAAAATTTGAGATCAACAGTAATGTAATTTCTGAGTTCCAAATCAATTGCTTCCTTTCTGTCTTTCCTTTTCCAACTAAATTGGGAGAAAAATGATATAGATCTTCTCTAACGAAATTATTTATGGAGGATTTTCTTCTCTCTATACACTATACACTTTGGTTTAATTCCTAATGGATTTTGTATTCACTGTAAGAACCTTTCTCAAATGAGGCAGAAGTTAAAGTTCTTTAACATGAAGACAAGTAAGCATTGACTCATTTTAGTATTTCATCTCTTTGCAGTTTATAGATCTTTATTTTTGACCTTTAGTCTCTCTTACCAGACCATCTCACCCAGAAGACAATTAAAGAGGAATGATTTTCCTAAGCAGTCACAAAGGACATAATTTTTAAAAGAAACTATCCACAATTTTTAAATGGTTAACTTTTTTGTATTTGATTGGTTAAAAAATCACCCTTTTAGATCCTTGTCATAAGATCTATTTCTTTGTCTTCAGCTCTTTTTATTGGTTACCTTTTTTTAAAAAATTGAAGTACAATTGACATATAACATTATATTAGTTTCGGGTGTATAATATAATGATTCGATATTTGTATACATGCCAAAATGATCACTGCAACATGTCTAGTTACCATCTGTCACTATACATACTTACAAATTTTTTCTTGTGATTTCTTTCAAGATCTACTCTCTTAATAACTTGCAAATATGTGATACAGTATTATTGACTATAGTCACCATGCTGTACATTACATCCCCATGACTTATTTATTTTATGATTGGAAGTTTGTACCCCTTGCTCTCCTTCTCCAATGTTGCCCACCTCCCAACTCCCCTCCCCTCTGACAACCACCAATCTGTTCTCTGTATCTATGAGCTTTATTTTGTTTGTTCGTTTGTTTTTCAGATTCCACATATAAGTAACATCACATGGTATTTCTTTACTCTGTCTGACATATTTCACTTAGTATAAAACACTTAAGGTCCATTATCGCTGTCCCAAATGGCAAGATAGTATTCTTTGTGTGTGTGTGTGTGTGTATGTGTGTGTGTGTGTAATGTATAGTTGATACATGATGTTACATTAGTTTCAGGTGTATAATACAGTGATTCAATAAGTCTATAAATTATGCTGTGCTGGGGCACCTGGGTGGCTCAGTCTGTTAAGCATCCAACTCTTAATTTTGGCTCAGGTCATGATCTCAGGGTTGTGAGATTGAGCCCCGTGTTGGGCCCTACACTCAGTGGGGAGTCTGCTCGACTCTGTCTCTCTCTCTCTGTCTCTCTGTCCCCCTCAACTCTGTCTCTAAAAAAAAAAAAAAATATGCTATGTTCACCACAGTGTAGCTACCATTTGTCACCCTACAATGCTATTATAATAACCACTGACTATATTCCCTATGCTGTGCCTTTTATCCCTGTGATTTATTTATTCCATAATTGGAATTCTGCTCTTCACCTGTTTTGACATCCCTACAACCCTTGCCTCTCTGGTAACTATCAGTGTGTTCTTGTATTTATGGGTCTGTTTCTGCTTTTTATTTGTTTGTTCATTTGTTTTTTGTTCTAGATTCCACATAAAAATGAAATCATATGGTATTTGTCTTTCTTTGTTTGACTTATTTCACTTAGCATAATACCCTCTAGGTCTATGTTATTGCAAATGGCAAGACCTCATTCTTTTTATGGCTGGGTAATATTCCATTGTGTGTATATACCCATTTTCTTTATCCAGTCATCTATTGATGGACGTTTTCGTTGTTTCCATATCTTGGCTAAATTTTGGGGGAAACTTCATGCTGTTTTCTGTGGCTGTGACCAATTTACATTCCTACTAGTGATGCATGAGATTCCTTTTTCTCCAAATCCTTGCTAACACTTGCTATTTCTTATTTTTTTTTCTTTTCTTAACAAAACAAATCCTAACAGGAATGAGGTCATATCTCATTATGATTTTGATTTGTATTTCCCTGGTGATTAGTGATATTGAACATCTTTTCATGTGCCTGTTGGCCTCCGTATGTCCTCTTTGGAAAAATGTCTGTTCAGAATCTCTGCTCATTTTTAAATAAGATTATTTTCTTATTGAGTTTGTGAGTACTTTATATAGTTTGGACATTAACCACTTATTGGATATATGATTTGAAAATATTTTCTACCATTCAGTAGGTAGCCTTTCATTTGATTGCTGGTTTCCTTTGTGCAGAAGCTTTTTACTTTGGTGTACAAATGGTCCCCGACCTATAATCGTTCAACTTACAAATTTTCAACCTTACAATAGTGTGAAAACAATACCACATTCAGTAGAAACTGTACTTCAGATTTTGAGTTTTGATCTTTTCCCAGGCTAGGGATATGAAGTATAATACTCTCTCATGATGCTGGCAGTGTACCTCAGCTCCCAGTTAAGTCAGGTGAATCGCAAGGGTAATCATCTAATACACTTAGAATGATTCTGTATCCACACATGCATTCTGTTTCTCACAGTATTCAATAAATTCCATGAGATATTTGATACTTTATTATAAACTAGGCTTTGTGTTAATAATTTTCCCAACTGTAGGCTAATGTAAATGTTTTGAGCATGTTTAATTAGGCGAGGCTGAGCTATGATGGTCACTAGATTAGGTATATTAAATGCATTTTTAACTTGCAATGTTTCAGTTGATTATGGTTTTATCAGGAAATAAACCTCCTGTAAATGAAAGAAGATCTGTGGTCCCATTTGTTTTTTTGCTTTTGTGTTCTTGCCCTTGGAATCAGGTCCAAAAAATCATTGCCAAGACTAATACAAAGAAACTTACCACCTATGTTTTTTTTTTCCCTAGGAGTTTAAAGGCTTCTGGTCTTGCATTCAAGTCTTTATTTTAAATTAATTTTTGTGTACAGTGTAAGGTAGTGGTCAAGTTTCATTATTTTGCATGTGACTGTCCAGTTTTCTCAGCACCACTTATTGAAGAGACTGTCCTTTCCTCATTGTATATTATTGTCTCCTGGTTACATTTTCTTATATTTTAGTAACTTCTAATTACTTCCAGTTGATTGTTTCTTAAGAAGCTGTCAGAGCTGGGGGCACCTGAGTGGCTCAGTTGTTAAGCATCTGCCTTCGGCTTAGGTCATGATCCCAGGGTCCTGGGATTGAGCTCTGCATCGGGCTCCCTGCTTGGCGGGAAGCCTGCTTTTCCCTCTCCCACTCCCCCTGCTTGTGTTCCCTCTCTTGCTCTGTCTCTCTCTGTCAAATAAATAAATAAAATCTTTAAAAAAATATTAAAAAAAAGCATCTGTCAGAGCTGAATGGATAAGGGAAAATATTCTTATCACTAGCAAAGCTCTTTCTGTACACAGGGTTCACAGAATGTTAGGGTGGGCTTCAAAGAATACACAGATCACACATATAATGAGATAGTGGCAAGCAAATAATTAAAAGCCATAACAACATTATAATGAAAATTAAAAACATACATCTAAAAACATTTCAAAGACCTGGAGAACATACCAGCTCAGACAAATACTAACACAGTAACATGTGCTTGTTACATAAGTGATAAAAGAGTTTGTCTTTATCTGGTTTGTTGACTATTGATATTTACTTGCCTCAAATTGCTTACTTACTAGGAATGTAGTGTTAATTAGGCCAAAGTTACAGGTTTAATTCCAATGTGAGTTGGTTAGACAGAGTGATGTATTGGGTCAGGCAGGGGACTAGGTATCTTTCCAAAGGCATCACTTTCAAGTACCATGACTGTATTTATTAGGCAATTGACTGGAGAAACCTGTTAAACTTTTTGAGCCTCAGATTCCTCATCTGTAACATAGGGATAGTAGTCTCTTGCCTTTCAATCTCAAAGGAGTGTGACGTAGCAGGGAGATAATGTAGTTGAATGTTCTCTTTACAACTGAACAATGTGACACAAGTACAGATTATAGGTTATAGATTAGTGTTATTCTAGTCATATATTACCATATATTACAATCTCCATTGTCTTACAAACCATGCCTCTAATGTGCAGGGATGGCCAATCATTTCCATTTTCTAGACTGCCCTATTTTCAGTAGTGAAAATCCCATGTTCCTGGGAAACCCCACTATTCTGGGAAAACTGAACCATTGTTCACCCTATAATATGTAGGAGTCTATCGTTTATAGGATATAACTAATTCTCAGTTCAGTTGTGGTTTCCATCTTGAATAGCATGTTCATTAATTCACTCACTCCTCATAAATTTTAGATCATCCACAATGCAACAGCACTTTTCAAGACAATGAGTATATAATGGTAGACCAGACAGATTGGGCTTCTGCCCTCGGAGAAAAGGCCATTCTATTCCGAGAGAGAGAAATTAAAGAAAGAAAAAGAACAGGCTTCTATGAAAGACAATAGAAAAGAGATCTTTAGACTATCTGAATGAAAGAAAAATTGCTTTTAGATACTACAAAACAAAAATGGAAATTTTTTGAGAATAATTAGAAGCAGAGAATTGATGTTTGGGGAAAAAAGGAGGGGTTTTGCTGAGTAAAAAAGTAGTAGTAAACATTGTTGCAGTGTGGCTGCAAAAAAGATAAAGGTAATGAAGGCAAAGGACACCGTAGTCATGGATCAGTCAGCACTCTGAGGAGAAGAGAGCAAATGAGTCTTGTGTAAGAGGAATTATTATAATCAGGTCAAATTATTCCAGTATGTTCTGGGGTGTTTGAAGACATCTGTCTTGGACTTAGAACTGGCAAAACCTATATTCAAGGAAAGAGGAAGGGTTATTCCAACCTATGTGGTTGTGTTCCCCTTAAGGCTTCCTCCCCAAAAGGACTTCCCCTGAAGGAGCTGAATTCTTCTGTGCTCTTGAGTACCATCAGCAGGTAATTGAAGAGTAGAATGAACAAAATCAGAGCTTCTAAAATGGTGGATGTCAGCACACGAGTTACTTTATCTAAATGTACTGTTAATCTAATCATATCAATTATTATGATTCAATCATAGGAAATAATGGAATAAATCTGTTTTTTTATTATTTACTTTGCTGATAGGTGTATAAGGCAGCCCCTTTGAGAGCTTTAGGTCCGCAAATCTCGCTCTTGGCATAGAATTAGGATTTACGACTATGTTTTATTGAGGACTTTCCCTCTCTACAATATTCTCTTCTCTAATTTTTAATTTCTTTTTGAAACAAGCATGCATACATTTTTGTACATTTCTGAAAATAGGTAATCATATTTTACATGTTTTAAATGTTAGATTGGATATTGAGAAATTGATGTGCATGCATTACTATTATAAACAGAAAAAAATCAAGATTAAAGAGAGAAATTCTTATTATTAGAGAATAATTTTTTAGATTAAATACATGATTCTGAGTTGTTTTTTTTTAAATATCAGTTATTCCTACCTCTTTTTGTGGACCCCACATTTAGAAAGTCTGGACACTATCAAATAATGAAGTGTTTTTCCATTTTTTATTATTTTCATATATATGATTCAGAACTTCTGCCTTGAGATATCTAGAGTTACTTGATAAATTGCTATAATTCCAGCCAATTACAAGAAACAATCACATGACATGTGACTGGTCAGTAAATGTTAAATTAGGTGTCAGAATAGAAGAGTAGTGAAATTGCTAATAATTTGTTGATGGAAAAAATGTTATTTTAAGTTTCCTTGAGGTAAGAACCATTGTATTCAAGCAACTATTTTAATTTAAATAATACTTTTATTTCAAGTTAATACTATTTCAGAGTCCACAAACTATCAGTAGCCAGTTGTATCTTTCTAAGAACTAAAGATACAATGCTACCTACTTATTTTTTCACACCTAGCTATATACTGCTTTACCAAAATTCATGTTTGTTTATAGATGTATGTGTGTCTTACCTTCCTAAGAAGGTCCATTTTTTCCTTTGTCCATTTATCCTTTCATCCATCTAGGAATCCTTCGGTAGTAGGCATGGTGTCAGGTACAGAGAAGTCAGAAGAAGACACAGCTATTTCATTAAGGGGCTCAGAGTTTAGAAGAGCTCAGGGTTCCTGTAATGTAGTAAATTACCTGACAGACACCATGGAAATAAAGGAAAAGCATTGCAGATATTGGCTTGCATAAAGTTAACATCTTTACATGACATTTTGTTTTTTGATTTTTCCTTCTCAGGACTTGTTCCCAAAAGTAGTTATGATAAAAATGAGATTAAACTGAACCATTGAGTATCCCCTACTTGGGCCTATTGCAGAGTGGCTCATAAAAAGAAAAGAAAAAAGAAAAGAAAAGAAAAGAAAAAAGAAAGAAAGAGAAAAAGAAAGAAAGAAAAGGAAGAAAGGAAGAGAAAGAAAAAAGTCAGATTTTGGTAAACATTAAACAGATTAGCTTAGTAAGCTACCTCATACTTTAGTAAATAACTGACATTTATCTTCAGACTTTAAGAAAAATGTCAAAGCTCCTTTTGCAGTTGTAAGAAATCAGTCTTCAGCTGGGGAAGTGCCTTTTTAAAGGAAAACATTGCTTGTATTTGAATGAGGATGGGGCATCTTTAAGGTAAATGTAATACATTTTGATCAGAGACTTATGCTTTTCCGACCAGACTCATTAACTATGCATTTGGGGCTAGAAGAATGACACAGAGTGCCAGGGCTTACCAGAGGGCACAGAAGGAATACCAACTTCCTAGACTCTTAAAGCCATTTGAGATATCTAATTCTAAGAACAGAAGTAATTTCAGGTCATGGTCAAAACCACAGAAGTGGCATTCTTCCATTTAGCACTCTCCTTGCGTCTCTCAACGTTGTGAATTTGGTTCATTTATTTGGTCTTTTATGCCTGCCTAAACTGTTGTGTTCAGGGATACATACATGTAAATGTATATAAACTCACAAATAATTACATATTTAAATATATTTAGAAATTTAAAAGATCTCCTATTCTATAAGCAGATTGCTCCAATTTCCCACCAGTATGACCTAGTCTAGGTCTGGAAATTAATAATAGCTAAAATACTTTTTGCAAGACATTATGCTTAGTGTGCAACATGGGCTTTTCTCACTTAATCCTCATAACTACGCTGTATGGTTTAAGATATGCTCAAGAAACTAAGACTAGCCCAAGGTTTCAGGGAAGTGTGTGATAGTGCTATGATTTGAAAACTATTGCCACTCACTTTAGCTGACAATAATCGCAAGACAAAACTTGGTTAGTTTTAGAAATTAAAGATGTGCCTAATCCTTGAGCAGTTTGGTACTGTTTTCTTTACATATGCAGAGAATTCATGCTACCCCTTCTGGCTAGACGGCTATTTCCTCTTAATCCTTCACTGGGCAAACTTTCTTGCTAATTTTTCAAGTCACAGCTCAGGATTACTTCTCTGAAGAAGATATCTGTGGCAACAAAAACCTGGCTGATTTCTTTTCTAACACTCTGCCCATAGCTTTTTCTCAAATTCTATAACTCTGTTCACAATCGTATGGTCAGCTTCCAATATGGACATGCCATGGAATAAACATTTGTTGAATGAATGGACTAACGAGTAACCCATGTATCAAATTGTTCTGAATTAGGTTAGAATTACATGTTGGGCATGCAAAATGTTGCAGCAAGGGATGAAAGAGTGAAAATATCCTGAAGAAAGAACAAGCATAGCTGATTTATGAGGCATAATAGTTTGAGAAGATCAAACGTAACCATAGGAGAAAATAGTATCTATTTAGAAAGCAGGAACAGCACAAGTGAGACAAACTAAACATCTAATTGCTGAGAGCGTGGGGAGTAAAACAAGGATGAGAGTAACACAAAACTAAACTGGAGAAATATCGTGGAGCAAACAGTTAATCCCATAATTTCCCTTTCTGAAACACCTAGGTGTTTTGGAACTAATGTTGATCATAGAGTTCATTTGTGTTCTTAAGCCATGGTGCAGCCACAAGCAGAGTGAATATTGTTGTCTTTTTTAAAAGCAGTATGTAAATGACCCTATCAATATGCTAAACATTAGTTCACCAACTGCTTATTTTTGCAGTCCATTAGAGAAGAAAATTACCCCATTCACAGAATGTTTCATTTCCTTGTCCACAAAGCCGATAGCTAAAGCATAGGTCTTGCTGACATGGCAATTTATTTCAGAACAGTAAGAGGAAAACCACATAGTACATTGTCTAAGTTATTGAGTATCTAAAGTTTGCCATTCAAAGCAAATGACCAAGATCTTGGAATCACCTTACAAGCAAAATAACATAACAACATGCTTGCCCATTTTTATGATAGCGTGCTGCCCCATCACTGGAAGAAACCATGATTTATTTAACAGCATACTTTATGACATATCCAATTGTTTATGTATAGTTTAGACACTCTCATTAATTATATGTGGACTTTGTTGCTTTGCTAAATTATATTTACCACAATTAATGATTTTTCATTGTGTCTATAGTTTCTTTATGCTTTCCACTTTTCTCCCTGGAGATAGTGCTTTTTTGCATTAGTGATCTTATGCCACAAAAGAGATTCTTCCAGGAGCCAATTATCTGCTGTTTTGGTAAAGGCGGCCCATGATCTTGAGGCAGTTTCATAGACAGCATTAATTTCATGGATTGTTTATTCACAGTGATTATTTCCTAAAAGGGGTCTAAGATATGAAATCCTGTATAAAGTAGATAACCAAAGTCACTTGGTTGCTATTTACTATAAATGTCTATGTATGTTAGGGGTTGGAACTAATATGGAAATTTCTTTCACATACCAGATTCTTTAGGCATGTTACTTACTTATCATCCACAACTACAACCCTGCTAGTTAAATTGTATACATTTTGCTTTTATAGATGTTTATGCTGAAGCACAATGAGGTTAAGATAGCTTGCCCAGTACACACAGTTATGTAATCCAGTAAGCATTTGAGCCCAGGTTAATTTTATTCCAGAATATATGGTGTTTCCAATATGCCACCATGGCAAGTATTAAGCACTCATGTTCTGCTAGATGCATGATTTTTTAAAATAACTCTGTAAAATAGGTACTACTACTCAAAGCAAAAATGAAAGGAAACACTAAGAAAAGGGATGTTTAATGCAAGAATAGAAGTTCCAAAGTGAGTCAAACAATGCTGATTCAGTGAAGAGGCTTTCATTCATTCATTGGATAACTGCCGTTCATTCACTGATAATTATATGATGCAGTCATACTCTGTGGCAGCACTGAGCGGGGTGCCAGGGGGTCCATAATGAACAGAAGCCAGAATAGTTCTTGTATTCAAATTGCTTAGATCTTATTGAGAAGAGATATCAATAGAATTATTTTAAAATTATATTATTGCATATATTAACTATGATGCATGTTTTAACTGAAAAATATAGGGGTCTGTAAAATTATAATAAGGGAATATGGACTTATATTTGCTACAGGAGGACAAATTTAAAATAATGAAAACCCAAAAGGATCTTACCTATTATATATATTTGAATATTCAGATTTGTAATGATGAGGTAATGATAATATAAACTCATGTAACTGAGCTTATGTTTTTTAATAATCAGAGTTACACATAAATATTTTCTAATTTCATTGTGGCTTTATTAGAATGGTGGGATTATGGGAATTTTTTTCTCTTTTTTGTTTTCCATTAGGAGAAATTTTTGGTGGCATGTTTTTTAGAAAAAAGTGGAAGCAAAATGATTTCACACATTACAAAATTTCCTAAGAATTCTGACTGCATCCTGGAAAATGCTGTGGTATGCGCACGTGTGTGTGTGTGTGTGTGTGTGTGTGTGACTGTGTGTGCTGTGTAGTATGATTTTTTTTCCCTTCCTTGTTTTTGACTAAATGAACTTTGTACTCCTGATACGCCTCATCTTCAGTTTTGGAGGTAAGGGTCTATAGCTGCATCTCAGCTGTAATGATCTCCTTTCCCAGTTTCTGGCTCACAGATTTGATTAAAAGGAAAATTGAAAATGTATTCACCTTTGAATTAATGCCTACAAGATTAGCGCAAGTCTATGGAACTCAAACTTCTAAGGTACCAGCTCATTTCTGCTTTTGCTAAGCTTGAGTGCAAAATGGAAATGAAAATTATTTTGTTGATCCTATATTTGCAATCCTACCAATCCTGGATCAGAAGCAATTTTGCATTAGGAGACATTTTCAGTGTCATAACTTACATGTATCTAATTACAAAATAGATATATATAATTTATATACACTACACATAGAGCCATATATATGTGTGTATATATATATATAGTAAGTGAAATATATTTTTATCTTTTTTCCTGAAGTTTATCAATCTTACTTAAAATATATTTATTACCTTTCATATTAGAAAATACTTGTAACGTTTACTGTAGAAATTTTAACAAGGCAGGTAAGAAAAAGAAGAAACTAGTAATCATTCATAATCCCATCACACAAAGATGGACTATGTTTCTATTTTTGTACATGACATTCTGGTACTTATATATACATATTTTACTATATATACATATTTATGCACAATAAATATATACACATATTTATCTTATAACTACAAGATAGTATTTTATGATCTTATTTTCTTATAATTATAACTTCCAATTCTTTTAACAGCTGTATAACATTCTGTTACATCATCTTTATTGATCAATTAATCTCTTAGTGCAGGGCTTTCCAGTGGTTTTCACTTTTTCACTATTGTATACAATGCCATAATAAACATCCTTAGAGAAATTTTGAAGATGGAGTTTAGATGTAGATGCGTATATAGGTTAAGGAATACCTGGCTAGAAAATAAACAACGTTCCCCACCTCTACTTCCCTCCGTCCTTCCGTGTATATGTACCCAATCCATCCTCAAAAAGACTTCTCAGGCAGTTTAAAAAATAAACTGAATTATTTTAATATTCAGGGAAATCATATAGGTATTGGCTATCTGATTTGGGGATATATTTTTCTGTTTTCTTTACACCACTGCAGGGCATAATTTAAGTTAAAAAATACAAATAAAGCTGATTTATTCTTGAACATTCTATGACTACTCTAAAATTATGAATACACTAGACCATCACCAAATGAAGACAACAAGTGATAGAGACTCAGAATGTTAACATGAAATGGAGTTGTAATATAAAAGCTTAAAGAATGCTGGCTCCATCTCTCCTCCACGGACTCTACATTCTCTTCTGTCTCTGTCATATTTAGTTGACCAGCGTTCCTAACTGAAAAGTGATGATTACTTTTCTGTTATTGTTTTTTGTCTGACCATGAATATAAATCCACAATAAATCGCTAAATCTGAAAACATAACATTGAGGAAGAAAACCAAAGTAAGTTGTTTTATGTTGTGACATTAAAGAATTGGAAGTTGGTTAGCAGGAACTCTGTCCCAATTTGTTTACACATCTCTGATGGGGTTAACATATAGGGGCTAGTGCAAATGAGTGTTAAATAGCCACGTAATCACAGCCCGAGGCGAGAGAAACAGGGAGCTGACGTCCTGACATTTATTTTCAAAATAGCTGAACGTTTTCCAGGCACATTTTGTCAGTTCTACTGACAAAAGTTCTTCTGTTAACCATCTAGAATGAAATTCTTCTCCACATGACATAATTGAGGATCCACCTTAGAACACTGAGAAATAAAGACCTTTTCAAATTCAGATGGACTTTTTGTCTCTCAGTTTTTATTTTATGAAGACACTGAGCTTGAAATGTAGTTCTGAGTATTTGTGAGTGTAAGAGAGTTGGAGAGCTAAAAGGCCCTTTAGTGATAGCTGCTGCATAGATTGTTTTTATTTTTAAGTCAAAATGAGTACATGAAGAATTGGTTATTGTATTGATTTTTTTCCGTGAGCCTTTCAGTATTTTATATTTTATACTGATAAAGTATCAGCTGAAAGTGAGGGTTATCTAAAAAATAGTGCAGCTGTTTTTAAGCCTAAATAAACTTTCAGCTTAACACAGCTATTAAGAGTTTAGATAGTGAACTAGGATAAAAGTTTTTCTGGCAGAGAAAACTTGGGATACATGTGAGGACATCATAACAGAAGGGTCAGATAAAATATGCCTGAGAAGATCATGAGTGCACTAGGCTGAGGGCCACGGAAAGTCAAGGAAGGGCTTGGCATTAAGAAAGTCACAGGACCACATTGTGAAGGGGATGGAATGAAGAGAGAGAAATTAAGAAGCAGTTGGAGACCCTTGATTATTTTTCTCACCTGGAGGGAGTAGGTGAGAAAAATAATAATCAAGTGCTTTACAGTAGTTTGGGAAAGTCATAGACAAGACTGAGGACCATTTAGTCTAATTCTTTAAAATAAAAATAATGAGGAAGAGTCAGGATTTTGAGGAGCTTAAATATCTAAATAAAGTGGATACCTGACCCAAATAATTTGAGTGCATTGTGCAAAATGCAGACCCAAACCACACTGCCATCTTTTTTCTTTCAAGTATATGGCAAAAGTCCTTTTTTATACTTTCCATTCTTTCAATTTACCCATAACTTGAAATTTAAGCAGGATTTAGGTGATACAATCTGTCAACTTGGGACAGATGGGGAAATTAATTATATGCATATCCTAGGACCTTTCCTAACATATTATTTGACCATTTACTTTCAACATAATTTTAAGATATTTAATTTATATTACTTAGTGAGTTAGATGTCTTTACCAGAAGAAAAAAAAGACAAAACTAAAATAAAAATATAACTTAATGACACCTGGTTTTCTAACTTGATGTGGTAAATTATTATTTTAATATATTTTACATTGAAAGTTTCCTCTAATTGCTTCTAAATGCTTGTGTCCCTTTGAATTGCTTTCAAAGCAGAGTCTTCTCCTAAGAAAGAACAGATGTGGATCTAGAAATGTCTTTGGAGATGTCTGTCTTTTGGCCTCTTCTTCCTCATATCTAGCATAGAGCAATGTCTCTGGGAAAACATCATGCTTGACAACTTCCATGGTGATATCATCCCTCCTGTAGAACTTTATGAGAAAAAATGTCCTTGAAGACAACAAAAAAACAGACTAAGCTGCTTAAATAATGAAGCAAGGTCATCCTCTGCTTCCTTAGAAATGTTTTTATTACTCTGAAAAGAACTTTGGCATTGAATCAAAAAATGAATGGCAGCCCCTCCCAGCCTAGGAGTTGTGTTTAGATTATTAAAAGGATTTGTTTGGTGTTAGTGAAATTAAAATGGGAAATATGTGGTGCCATTTCAATTTAAAATCCATATACGTTTCAATATGTAAGTCATATATTAGTATTTATTTGCATGTTTTTTAAGATTTTTTTCTATTACATATTACTAGAGTAATAAGACATTAAAAAGTCATCTAGCCCCAATAACCATAAAGAATCAGATGCAGACTTTAGTATAAAAAGATTTAATTATGCATTCTCAAAAGATTTATTTTAATATTCTCCCCCTAGGTATAGTTAAAAAAGAGAAATTTTATTTGAAATTATATTAAAATGGAATACTGTATAAAGTCAAAATAATAATATAGATTTCACTGTTTATTTCTAACTCTTGCTTTTGACATATACTTTCAGTTAATTTTTATCAGACAAATGCATGAAAAATTTTTTAAAAATACATTATTTTATATCTCCTATGTTTATGCAAAAAAGAGTGGATTCATTGAAAAATATTCCAGATAATCAGAAAGCAAAATCCATGTTTTTTGGGGGGGAAAAAAACCCAGCTACTTGTAGAGCTGTTTATTTTCTCTCTTGCTCAATGTTCCTTCCTTTTATTTTCAAATAATTGTTGCTGTGTTCTTAAAAATTCTCATATCTTACTTTTACTTTAAGAATTAGCTTTGGATACATTCCAAAACAATTCTACACTCAATAATCATTAACAAATGTCACCCCAGCCTGACCCTTCTAGTCAGACAGCCACCAAGAGATAAATGTTTTATAAGGCTTCACCTTTAAAGGGCTTACTCTCCCCTCCGGGCAACTATAACTCTGGAGCCCTTCATTTCTTACAAATCTACCATTCTTTGCATTCCAAAATCAAATGATTTATGTTGATTTAAAGGTATTCCAAATTTCGTTATCACCATAGCCCCGATATTGTAATTCTCTGTTGCTCACCACCAATTTCCTAACCCTAAATTAAAAAAACAAATTTGAAATGTACAGCAAGCTGGAAAAGGACATGTTCTAGGACTTAATCTTTTTTTTTAATTTTTATTTTAATTCCAGTTAATATACAGTGTTATATTAGTTTCAAGGAATTAATCTTATTCACACAAATTGCCCAAGCATGTTTTGTGAACCTCAACTACATATGAACTGGTCTCTTCCACTCAGTTGAGCTCCTAGAGGGCACAGGTCATATGGTTTAAAAAATTTTTTTCAGTATGTCCACCGTATTGCTTTACACAAATTAGATGCTCAACACACTTGGCTCTCATTGTCACTGCTGATGACAGTTTTCCTCTTGGCCTTCATTATTTATTAGATGATTGCACGGTTGTCTAACTGGTTTCCTGGATTCTAGGCTTTTTCTTTTCTAACTCATCTTACACAGCATTACCAATTGAAGAACTACATTAACTATGTTATTCTGTTGCTTAAAAGCCCCTCCATTTTTGGTAGGAATTCACCTGACTTTTCACTTCTTTCTTAGACTTTAGTGTATTCCTTGAAATGTTTACTATGAGCATGTAGTTTTACTTAAATATAATTAAGAATAAAAGCTATTTTTTAGTTTGAAAAGATAAAAATATTCAAAGGAATAGACATTTGCTCTAATAAAATAATTCTGAATATAATAGCATTTCTGGTTCCAAAATGAATACCAATCTCTGCACTTGAATCTGTTGTTGCAAATGACCAAACTCTTTATCAGTCACTGTGGGGAGGGAGAGAAATATATATAAATATACTTAAGGATTCACATGTAAAACCAAAAGATTTTTTTTTAACGTACCTTATGCTTCCCACTGTCTTCTATTTTATATTTGAATATTTATTTTATTTTTATTGTTGACAGATAAGTTTTTATATACATATGCCTATATACCTATGACCAGAGATGGAGGTCTAGAATGATATGTACCAAAATGCTAGTTGTTTCTGTACACTAGGATAATTTACTGTATTTACAATTGTACATTTTTTCTGAAGTGAGTTTATAGCTTTCATCAGAATTTCAAAGACAGGGGTGATCACCCAAATATTAAAGTCTACTTTTTGAGGTATACTTTAATCTCTAGACAATTGGTCTCCTGTCTTTGTTTAGAAAAAAATCAGTTTCCTAACCTCCCTGTTCTTGCTGATGCCTAATCATCTTCCCTTCAATGTTCTATTCCTTCTTTCAAAGGAAATTATGATTATCTGATCCTTCTTTCAAGCCCCAGACCACGTATCCACTCCTTCCCCTTTACAAATCACACCCAAATCTCTTTTCTCTCAATTCTGACAGCACTAGTGATCTCATTAGGTGTTGATTACCTAATGACATTTCAGTTCTATTTTTTATTGAGACTATGTGGCATCTTCCCATCTGGATGGTAAGCTAACCAATGGCAGGAGTTATGCCTTTCTTTTTTTTTTTTTTAATTGAAGTGTGGTTGACAACAATGTTATGGGAATTGTGTCTCAATCAAATCTTTAGCTGTGTTCCTTTCAGCCTAATAAATCATGTTTGGGATATGAACTGTTCTACCTGATAGAGGAAAGAAAGCAAGCAGTGTATGGAATGGTCTAAATGAGATAGGAACATTTTATTCTTTCAAATTATTGAAAAGAGTAAATGATAAACTCATGTTCCATTTTTAATTTACCCAAAACCCATAAAGTTATTGGGAAAGGGTATGTTTCTGAAGGGTATGTAAAAAAGGACTTTTTACAAATATGCATGTTTAAGTGTACAATGAGGTTTCAAGATGAATCACTTTAAAGACATTAAAAAAATGTTAAATGATTCAAGATAGTGGGAAAGTGTAATGATCGGGAATTTTGTAATGATCAGGAATTCAAATTCATCCTCTTTAAGTCCAAAGGGAAAGTAAGTGTTCTTCCTTGCTCTCTCTTGTTCTCACTCTTTCATTGCTGCCACAATATTGTTTAAGTATGAAACTTTAGGTGAGAGAGCAAGTATTTATGATTATTGAACAGCACATTTTATGTAAACAAAACTAATTAGCCCTTGAGTCAATGAGTCCTCTAATTTTAAAACATGTCCTAACCTCAGGTTTCCACTTGACCACTGGGCCCTGATCAAATCCAGTAGCTAGGAACATGGGTTCAGTTTCAGGTAATTCTGGGTTTGAATTTTGAATCAACTACTTAATAGCTTTCAACTTCAACAAGTTAATTAATCTCTCAGAACTCATTTTCCTCATTTATAAAATGGGCCTAAAAATATTGCCTCACACAGTAATTATAAAGATTAGAAAATATAAAGCATGTAATCACAATGCCAGGAACATAGTAAGAATGCAATAAATGCTATCCATTCTTTTTAATATTACTAACCTTGTTTAAATCTAATCAACAGAGATGCCCTACTGCTACAGGGCTGAGTGGGATCTTTGGATATAGAGCATTCTGCCCTTCATTTGACCGCTGTGTGCCTCTCCAAACTCTTGCATATTTCTGTGCTTTGCTGTCTGCATCTTTACCCCAGTACTCATTGTTTCTCAAGCTCACCAAGCTCTTTCAAGTCTTTTATACCATTACTCCTTCAGTCTCCTCTTCCTGGAACACCTTTCCCATTTAACGGTCTTTCCTCATCCTTTAAGTCCCAATAGAATGGGTTCCTTCTCTCAAGTATTCCTACCTTGACTGTGAACCTCTGAAGAGACAGTAGCTTAATCATCTTTGTGTTCTTTGTGCCTCGCACAGTGGTTGACACAAGTAAATTTTAAATAAATGTTGATTAAATTCAACCAAAAACAATGTCATTTTGCAAGGCACCGTAGAGTTCAGAATCCTTCCCCAATTCCCTGTGATCCCCTATAACACAAACCAAACTAAAACTAAAATTTAATTAAAAGTGGGGGCTTTTGAGTCAAATAGATATAGGTGTATATTATTGGCTACCTATATAATCTTAGGTTATTCAAACTTTGGCCTCCAAACTAAGGTTATTTAAAGCTGTCTTGCAAAGATGGCAGAAGGGAGTAGAGGAGAGAATGTAAAGTATTTAACAAGAGCTTAGGATATTCTAAGTATTTAACAGAATGGTTGTGCTATTGCTATTGGCAGTCGCTGCCATTGTTGTGGCTAGATTCTTTTTATCATTATGATCATCGATATCTTTATCACCAAACCTTTTCATCATCAGGAGTCAGGAAATCTATTGTGAAAGGATGAGAAATGGAAAATATTAGCATAAGCTATGGACTAGCCATCCCCTCTATAAAGGATTTAAGATCCAAAGAAAAATGCTAAATGGAGGTCTCTCCTCTTAAGGGAGGAGATATGCCTTGGCCCTCCAGAGGAAGAGCAATTGCTAAGCGGAGGTTGGACAATGAAAGGCACAACAGAAGATTAGTTAATAGTCTCTTTTGATGTGAGTGATTGTTACTTGTAACAATAAATGAAAATGAGATACAGTTAGAAAGATTAGATAAGAATAACACTTGGAAGGTCCTGTATAGCAGGTTAAAACAATTAGAATCCATTGACACAATGGATCAATCATCTAGAGAGATTGACTGTATATTCTTTTTCAGTTGCTACATAACAATTTGGCCCTAAGGGAGTAGCTTAAAACAGCACCCTTGTTTTATTTCACAGTTTTATAAGAAAGACATACAGTACAGAGTGACTGGGTTCTCTGCTCAGGGTTGCACAAGGCTGAAGTCAAGATGTTGGCCAGGCTATGCACTTATCTAGAGGCTCTGGTGAAGAATATGCTTCCAAGTTCATTAGGATGTTGGCAGAATTCAGTTTCTTGCCGCTGTGGTCCTGAGATCCCATTTCCTTGCTGGCTGTCGTGTGGAGTTTACTCACTGTTCCTAGAAGTCACCCACATTCCTTTTCACATGGTCCCTTCCAGCATGAAGGGCAGCAAGAGAACAGTGAGGGCTTTTCATGCTTTCAAATCTCTCTTTTTATTCTGCCATCAGTCTGAGAAAAAGCTCTGCTTTAAAGGATCATGTAATTAAATTAGGTCCACTAGGAAAATCTACCTAAATTAAGGTCAGCTGGTCAGTTACCTTGATTATATCTGCAAAATCCCTTTTGCCATGTAAGGAAACCATCAAAGAAGTAACACTAGGAGGCTAAGGTCATGGTATCATCTAGAATTCTGTTTACCACAAAGATCCTGTCAGCGTCATACAGGATAGTAAAGGAAGGTTCCCAGATGCATAAAGACCGCTCAGGAACTATTCTGGCAATTTGAGCTGAGGTGTTAAAGGTCTAGTTAGTTAATAACAGCAGCTTGCTACGCACTAGGCACTATTTATGGTTTCAACTCATAGAATTTTCACATAATCCTTGATATAAGAGCTATTGCTATTCTTATTTGACAGTTGAAGAAATTGAAGCTTGCTGGGGTTAGGAAGTGTGCTTAACTTCACAGAGTTAGCATTTTGTAGATCTGGGATGTAGATCCAGACAAAACAACTCCAGAGCCCAGGTTCTCAACCATTATCCCACCTACTCTCTCTTAGTTGAAAGGCTGGGGACTATAAGGCCAAGGTATGACAATATGACAATTGGCCCCTTGGTTCTGTTTGAATCATCTTCATGCTACAAATTTCCATTTTTATTCACTTTGTATATTGGACACAGACTATATGTTAAGTTTTTTGCTGGGTAGTTTTGATGAAATGTATCCTAATTCATTCAATTTTCACAATGCTAAAAATTTTCCCAATATTAGAGATAAGAAAACTCAGTTACATATCTTGGCTCAGGACTCAGAGCTACTGCATAGCAGATGCAGACTTAGCATTTCAGTTTGCTTAACTTTGGAGGCTTTTTATTACATCATATGATTAACCTTAGGCTCAGTGAGTTCAAAGCTCTGATGAGTGGAAACATGTAGTAGCTACAAGTATGGAAGCTGATGATGCCATACTGCCTGTATGTGAGGCCCAGTTCTGCTACTTACTTGTCTCTCTGGCCTCAGTTTCCAATTTATTAAAGGAGGATATTGCCTGTTTTAAGAAGACTTTAGCAAAAATTAATCAGTCATTATAGGAAAACTCTTAGAACAGTGCCTGGTTTGTAGTAAATACTCAAAAACTGTGAACTGTAAGAGATGTCTGGGAGAAATGCATGATATAGACATATGAATTATTTTTACCTGTTTTTTGTGTTATTTGCATCATCAAAAGTTGATGATACCAAGGAATAGGGATTGGTTAAATAATATAGAATAACAGTGCTGCTCAGTAAAGCTAGCTAATTAGGCTATTGGTGAAGAGACACTTATTCTGAGTTGAATTTTGAAAACCTGGAAGGCATGTAGGAGTAGCAGGAAGTGAGGGGAAAGCTTTGAATGTAGGTCATTTGTGAAAAGGATGATAGAAGGTGCCTTATGCTTGGGACAAATTAAGTAGCCTTCCCTGTTTGGAATGGGGAAGATAGTGAATAGTATGTCATTATTCAGGTCAGAGTGTGAAGGTTAAAGCAATGAAAATACTGAAAGTTAACTCATGGCTTTGTATTTATACATCCATTTGATGAACATTCATAGAAAATCTCCAGAGTTCAAGGTGTTATCAAAAATACCAAAATGAACCATAAATCTTGCCCTCAAAGAACTGATGAACTAAAAGTAAATAAGATAAGCAAACACATAAAACTGAAAGTAAAAATTTGCATGAGTTGTAAGTGAGGCATAGATGGAATTGTAATAATGTTCTGAGGAAGGAGAGATTGCTTCAAGCTGAGAGGAATTGGGGAAGTTTTGTGGGGGAAATGACAAATTGCAGGGAGGGGAATTGATGAGAAGATGTTTAAAATAGGAATTGAAAGATGGAGAGGGATTATGTCTTGGCCCTTAAGATATGAGAGCAAACATAAATCTTCATTAGAGTAATAACAGTGACAGTAGAGGTAAAAAGGCATATGGGAGAGAAATGTTTGGGGACAGAATTGATAGAAATTGACAGCTAAATGGATTTTGGCATAAGGAGAAAGAGGAAGTAAAAATTCACTAGGGTTTTAGTTTCAGTGACTAGAGAGCTGGTAGAATTAGGAGAAACACTGAATTGCAGAAGGAGTACATTGGTAGGGAAAGTGGTGGACTTTTATTTTAGACAAACTCCATTTTACCTATTAGACAGGCAAAATCATCTAGAATGTAATATGGCCTGGCTATATTGGTGCTGTTGGTGGAACGCTAGCTACCACCTGCAGCAAGTCACGAGGAGAGGAGATGCGTGGACAAGAGAGATATCCCCATAAAATGTATACCACCATGAGTGAATATTTTCTTTCTTTCTTTCTTTTTTATTTTTTATTTATTTTTAAGATTTTATTTATTTATTCATGAGAGAGAGAGAGAGAGGCAGAGGGAGAAGCAGGCTCCCAAGGAGCAGGGAGCCCGATGCGGGACTCGATCCCAGGACTCTGGGATCATGACCTGAGCCAAAGGCAGATGCCCAACCATCTGAGCCACCCAGGCACCCTTTCGTTTTTTTTTAAGTAGGCTCCACACCCAGCGTGGAGCTCAACACGGGACTTGAACTCACAACCCTGAGATCAAGATCTGAGCTGAGATCAAGAGTCAAATGCTTAACTGACTGAGCCATCCAGGTGCCCGCCAAGCATGAATCTTAATGCAAATACGGACTTTGAGTGATTATAATGTGTCAGTATGGGTTCATCAGTTATAACAAAGGTACCAACCACTCTGGTGGGGATGTCGATAATGAGAGAGGTTCTGCATGTGTAAGGGCAGGGAATATATGGGCTATCTCTGTATTTTTCTTTTCATTTTGCTATGAAATTAAAACTACTTAAAAAATAAGATCTTTTTTTTAAAAGAAAAAAAATATTAATTAAAGAGAATTCTGTTATCTTTTATAACAATTCCAAACCAGTGTTTTTCATCAGTGTTCTAGGAGCTCTTCAGTTATTTGGCAGTGCCTCAGAGGCATGCTGACCATACAGTTTATGAGTGTGAAAGGGGGAGCTATTAATAATTATGCTGGGAAAACCAGTGTAAACCAGGACTGCCCTGAAGCAACTGGGCATCTTCTTCATTCTCTTCGGAGGCCACGGGAGGAGAGTGGAGGTGGTGAAAGCTGGGGTAGCCCCACCCGCAGGGCTTCTGTCTTTGTCAGAGAGGCTGTGCTTGCATCTGTTTTGTGTGGGTTACTGTTCTGCAGAAAACATAATTTGAAAAGGGGTTCCAGTTGCCATAGAAAATATTGACAGCCATTGGCTTAGGCACAAGTTTAAGGGTCAAGAACAAAAAGGTTTGAGTGGAGAATGTATTTTTTAGAAAAAAAAAAAGGACTGCTTTTTTGGTTCCCCTCTATCTCACAGGATAAGGGGTGATAAAATATTATGGAAGCACGTGTGCTTTTTAAATTACAACTATATTTTTAAACAAACCATTTGTTGGTGATGCAATTGCAAAAGGTGTCTAAAATTGTCATGTCTATATTTGATTCATAGAATTACATGTTTTAAAGGAATGAATAGATTCTTCCAGACTATGTTTAGATTCACTTGTAAGTTGTGACTTTGCAAGGCAGGTTTCATCTTGGCTCACCTTTTTTTTTTAATACTGTGAAAATGAACAGTTTTAACAATAGCAGCAAAGGTGCTGTGAGAATCAGTTGCTCAAGAGCCTTTTCCATTTATAGTTCACTAGTGTTGAAAGGAAGAAAAATTATCCATATAACTTGTGAATGCCAATAAAAAATCTTAAAAATAACCATAATAGTGAATAAGAACTAAAATTTCAGTAAAAAATAAGCATTAGAAAACTATGTTATGATCTTTAAAAAAAACATTGAATTCTGACTTAATTCTCAGACCTCAAGTATTTTCCTTGTATTAAATTTCATTGAAAAACTGAAATTCACACCGGAAATTTTTAATTGAAATCAAATGTTTTAGCTATTAGATTAATTATATTTGATTGGTAGCATGGCAATTGAAGTGCTACAGATGGTTTTATTAAATACTTTATAGTTCAATTTGTAATTCTGATTTCAGGGGAAACTCAAAATTCAAAGTTTTGGAATAATATTGTGCATTTTTCCTCCTTCTCCCATTCATCTTCCTTCTATTTCATCTTCTCCTTTTTTGAGCGTTTAGTGAGCTTAATATGTGTTTAAGAATGGACCTGATGAATTTTTCTTCCTCAAGTCTAACTTCATATGAGGCAAAAAGATAAATACCATTTTCTCGAATTGAGATTCATTAATAACAGGACTTACCATCTAGATCCATTTGGTGAAATGTCTTATTTTTCTTGAAACTCTAATCCATGAATCAATATTGTCTCGCAAGTGTCTGACTCTTCAGGCAAGAGGTACCATTCATGACATTATATTCATTCACAATATAAGAATTTATTATGTTGAGACCCTGGAGATTTTAATGTTTAGACCCAGTTCCCAACCAGGACACACACAATCCTGTAAGGAGATAGAGAAACAGAGAAGCAAATAGATAATTGCATATGACGGTAGGTGTCATGGTGGGAATGGGCACAAGTTCCAGTGGAATAACAAACAGGGAACTCATAACTAGGCATTAGGAAATAAAGGAAGCTTGAGAGAGGATGAATGAGATGCATTCTGAATACTAGTAAAAGTTTTTCATAAAAATCTGAGTAGGGATTCACATATTCTAGCAAGTTCAGCCTCATGTTCATTCATTCTCACCTCATGGTAGAGTCCCTTGGACAGCTATCTTCATGCTGGAATCTGCCACACTGAGACACCTATGTTCTGATTCAGAGAAAAGGGAAGGGTGAGTAGATCACACTTCAGAGAAGTACAGGATTGAGTGAAATACCCAATACCCAAGCAGGGTCATGACTTTAGAAGTCAGAGATCAATACATGGAGATATAACTCTCTGTCTACACAGTTACATGTACAAAAATTATCACATGTAAAATCTTTTATTTAAACCAACTGAATTCAAACTCCAAACCCCAATACATTAGAATGGTGAAAATTAGATCTTACTCATTTTTGAGGCTCTTCATTCTTTGCTGGCCAAAATTCTTAGCTCTTATTTGACCAAAGGCTATGGAGAAACTTCAGCTAATTGGATAATAGGCCCATGCCACTTTCCATGAGGATATACATTTCCTAGGTTCATGGTCCCCGCAGGTTGGGCAACTCTGCTTCTCAGACACAAATATCTTCATCTTTGGAGAGACCAAGGGCCCTGGTGTCTGAGATCATGTCTCTCTAAATGCCGCACATTTCTTTTAAAATCTTTGCCCCATTTGGGATGCTACAGGTCCACAGAGCAGGACCTATTTCTTTCTTTCTTTTTTTAAATTTAAATTCAATTAATTAACATATAGTATATTATTAATTTCAGAGGTAGAGTTCAGTGATTCTTCAGTCTTATATAATACCCAGTGCTGATTACATCACATACCCTCCTTAATGTCTATCACCCAGTTACCCCATTCCCCCTCCCCTCCAGCAACACTCAGCTTGTTTCCTATGATTAAGCGTCTCTTATGGTTTGTCTCCCTCTCTGTTTTTACCTTATCTTATTTTTCCCTCCCTTTCCCTATGATTCTCTGTTTTGTTTCTTAAATTCCACATATGAATGAGATCATATGATAATTGTCTCTCTCTGACTGATTAATTTTGCGTAGCATGATACTGTCTAATTCCATCCATGTCATTGCAAATGGCAAGATCTCATTTTTTGATGGCTGAGTAGTATTCCACTGTATGTATATATATATATATATATGTGTGTGTGTGTGTGTGTGTGTGTGTGTGTGTGTGTGTGTGTGTGTGTATATATATATATATATATATACCACTTCTTCTTTATCCCTTCATTTGTGGATGGACATATGGGCTCTTTCCATAGTTTGGTTATGGTGGACATTGCTGCTACAAACATTGGGGTACATGTTCCCCTTCAAATCACTATTTTTGCATCCTTTGGGTAAATAACCAGTAGTGCAATTGCTGGGTCATAAGGTAGATCTATTTTCAACTTTTTGAGGAACCTCCATACTGTTTTCCAGAGTGGCTGTACCAGCTTGCATTCCCACCAAGAGTGGCAGGACCTATTTCTTGCTGGCCTCTCACCTCTCCAATCAATCCTGGAGTCTTTATAGCTTCCCCAATGTTATCTTCATGTTCTCCTTTTCTGGCATAACCCTTCTAGAGATTTTGTTTTAAATAAAAGCAGAAGGAGCTCTTAACATTTGGCTGCTTCCGCTTTGGCTCTGCTCAAATCCTTGAGGCCACAATTACAAAGCTGGCTGCCTGCTAGAAATGGGAAGGGAAAGAGTATGTAGGCAGAACATGCACAATTTCAACTTTCAATAAAGTATCCTGCCGTTAAGGTCATGTTCATGGGAAGGAATAGGGGAAGGAGGTCAGTCCCAGTTAGATAAGTTGGAAAAGTGCCACGGTACCTTGGATATTTGTGGTCATCTACACAATGCTTAACATTATCTTGCTTGCAGCCTTTAGCAGGCCTGGTACAGGTTATCAATGCTACCTCCTGAAACCAGTCTGTTTTGGGGTTTTGTATTTTATGTACTTCAAATCCCCAATGCCTTTCTTTTTCAAATTGGTAGCCACAGGGCTTTTGGTTTTCCACTTTGGAAACTTCTTCAAAGTTATTACATGTGTTCTCCAGATGCCCTACATTTTCAGAGCAGAGCTGGATTTTCCATATACTCCTGGATCAGAAGTGTATATCCCATGTCCCTGCTGCCAAGGAGAGCTGACTTTTTCCAATAGAATTGTTGTCATTATTGACTGTCATTATTATTAATAGAATTTTCCACTCTATAGCAATTAAGGTTTTAAAGATTTTTCACTCATTATCCCATTTGATTCTCATGAGAATCCTGAAAACTAGGACAAGTGCTATCATCTATGCCTCTAACTATTTTCTTGATTACAGCCCTTAAAAGCAGTAGGTTGACTCAAGATTTGTTGATAGAAATTTAAGTTGCTAAAAACATTCCATATAACAAGAATGAGCTGTATCCAAGTCACTCATGTCTTATTTCAGCTGAGGACAAATCATTGCACAGTATCTGAGGTATTCACATACTAATCTATGCAAAACATTACAGGAATTGTCATGGAGTGGGGGAGGTTGAAGGACATTAGTTATACATTTTACTTTGAATCAGATTATATCCCTTTGATGCCAGTTAAAATCTTCATGGTGAAGCTGTTCTTGTGTAACATAATGATTACTGTGAACTTTTTTCTTTCTTTCTTTTCTTCTTTCTTACACTCTTCCCCTCTCTTCTTTCATCCTTTCTTCTCTTGTTTATTTGTTCATTCATTTCTTCATTTGTTCCTTCATTCTTTCCTTCTTCCCTCCTCCTTACTTCCCTTCCATCAACCACATGTGACAAACATCATTTTCTATTCCCAAGGCTCTAAAAAATACCTAAGCAATAATAGTTTCTCAAGAACTCAAGGAATGGCATTAATTAACCCAATCAATCAAATAACAAATATGTAGTCATATAATATATGTAGTGAAATACACACATAGTTGTATATATTTATGATTTACTAAGGCAAAAATGTTTTTTATTTACTGATCACCTATTACATGTCAGACACCGTGCTGAATTTTACATATGTTTTGTCATTTAAACTTGAAATAGATATTACTACTGTAGCTCAAAGTAGTTGACTATATTTACTAAGACCTCATAATTGAAAACTGACAGGAAGAATTCAAAATCCATTCTTGAGGGAGTCCACAGTCAATACTTTGTCATTCCAGGAGTGTACTGAAAATGGTAAAGTTCAATTTTGGGTTAGACTCATACAACATATAACCTCAGAAGTGGCTTCAGAGGCCTCCTTACTGCAAAATGCTGCTCCTCCAAAAATTTCTGCCTAGACAAATCTAGTAAAAGGTTGGATTATTTTCTTGAGAAATTCATTCTTATTTTGAGCCAAATTTTTTCTCTTTCTCTTTTTTTCTCTTTGATCTTGGTTATCTCCCATGTATAGGGTGACCATATGTCCTACTTTGCTCAGGGCAGTCTTGGAATATATATAAATCTGTTGTCCCAAAATAAGTATTAATACTATCTCCCCTTAACTCTCAGAAATGCCCCATTTTGGATGATTAAATATATGTCCACCCATCTATAAGGCCACAAATATTTAAGTTTTCCAAATATTTAAGGAGAATCATTGTGTCTCACTACTTATCTCCTCTAGGTTAATATTCCTGGTTGACCTTTATCACAAATGACACAGTTGCAAGTTTCCTTCAATCCCCTTTGACCACAGTTTCCTAGACTTTTTCTAATTTAGATGTTCTTAACTTGGGCTTATGCTCTTTGCACATCCATGCATGGGTTTGATATTCTAAGAAATATTGCCTATAGGAGCATTATATTAGATTCCTAGCGCTGCTGTAACAAATTACTACAAACTAGTTAGCTAAAAGCAACAGAAATTTATTTTCTCACAGGCCAGAAGTCTGAAATCAAAGTGTCAGCAGAGTTGGTTCCTTCTAGAGGCTCTGAGGTTCTCCTGCCTCTCTCCTAGCCTGTGGTGGCTTCTCGCAATCTTAGACATTTCTTGCTTTGTGGCAGCATACCTACTTCCAATATCTGCCTTTGTCGTAGCATGACGTTCTCCCCTGTGTCTCTGTGTCTTCTCCTTTTCTGTCCCTAAATCCAGGATGAACTCTTCTTGATATCCTTTACTTATTATATCTGCAAAGACTCAATTTCCAAATAAGGTCATATTTACAGGTGCCAAAGGTTAAGACTTGGACTTTTTTTGAGGGGACCCAATTTAATCCACTCTAAGCACATATGCATTGTTCTGAAAAGTGGACCAATAGATTTGCTCATACCACAGAGGAATCTGTGATTTCCCCAAAAGTTGAATAACCTGCTCCAGTTTTTAATTGATCCCGAATACAATATTCTCAGCACTCTTAGTCACAGTTTTTATTCAAGTCATAAGGCCTGGCACATGGTAGGCATTTAATAAATATTTGTTTAACAAAAGATTGAAGGTTTGATCATTTCAGAGGACAGTTCCCTCTTTGAAATTGGCTTTTCTTATGGCAGCCAGTGGATTTATTCATTTGTAAAGGGCAAATGCTTGCTCATGGATTGGAAGAACAAATTTTGTAAAAATGTCTATGCTACCCAAAGCAATCTACACATTCAGTGCAATCCCTATCCCAAAATACCATCAACATATTTCACAGAGCTAGAACAAACAATCCTAAAATTTGTATGGAACCAGGAAAGACCGTGAATAGCCAAAGTAATGTTGAAAAAGAAAACCAATGCTGGAGGTATCACAATTCTAGACTTCAAGCTGTATTACAAATAGCTGTAATCATTAAGATAATATGGTACTGGCACAAAAACAGAAACATAGATCAATGGAACAGAATAGAGAACCCAGAAATGGACCCTCAACTCTATGGTCAACTAATCTTTGACAAAGCAGGAAAGAATGTCCAATGGAAAAAAAGCAGTCTTTTCAACAAATGGTGTTGAGAAAATTGGACAGCCACATGCAGAAGAATGAAACTAGACCATTTCCTTATACCATACACAAAAATAGACTCAAAATGGATGAAAGACCTAAATGTGAAACAGGAATCCATCAAAACCCTAGAGGAGAACACAGGCAGCAACCTCTGTGACCTCAGCTGCAACAACTTCTTGCTAGACATGTCTCCAAAGACAAGGGAAACAAAGGCAAAAAGGAACTATTGGGACTTCATCAGGATAAAAAGCTTTTGCATAGCAAATGAAACAGTTAACAAAACTAAAAGGCAACCTACAGAATGGGAGAAGATATTTGCAAATGACATATCAGATAAAGAGTTAGTATCCAAAACCTATAAAGAACTTATCAAACTCAACACCCAAGCAACAAAAATTCCAGTAAGAAATGGGCAGAAGACATGAACAGACATTTCTCTAAAGAAGACATACAAATGGCCAACAGACACATGAAAAGATGCTCAACATCACTCAGCATCGGGGAAATACAAATCAAAACCACAATGAGACACCACCTCACGCCTGTCAGGATGGCTAAAATTAACAACCCAGGAAACAACAGATGTTGGTGAGGATGTGGAGAAAGGGGAACCCTCTTACATTGTTGGTGGGAATGCAAATTGGTACAGCCACTCTGGAAAATAGTATGAAGGTTCCTCAAAAGGTAAAAATAGAACTACCCTACAACCCAGCAATTGTACTACTAGGTATTTACCCAAAGGATTCAAAAATAGTGATTTGAAGGGGCACATGCACCCCAATGTTTGTAGCAACGATGTCCACAATAACCAAACTATAGAAAGAGCCCAGATGTCCATCTACAGATGAATGGATAAAGAAGAAGTGGTATATATATATATATATATATATATATATATATATATATATACAATGGAATACTACTCAACCATCAAAAAAATGAGATCTTGCCATTTGCAATGACATGGATGGAACTAGATGGTATCATGCTAAGCAAAATTAATCAGTCAGAGAAAGACAGATGCCCTATGATCTCACTCATATGTGGAATTTAAGAAACAAAACAGATGAATCTAGGGGAAGGGAAGGAAAAATAAAATAAAGTAAAAACAGAGAGGGAGACAAACCATAAGAGACTTTTAATCATAGAAAATAAACTGAGGGTTGCTGGAGGGGAGGGAGGTGGGGGGGATGAGGTAATTGGGTGATGGACATTAAGGAGAGCACTTGAAGTAATGAACACTCTGTGCTGTATGCAACTGATGAATCACTAAATTCTACCTCTGAAACTAATAATATACTATATGTTACCTAAATTGAATTTAAATAAAAAATTAAAATAAAGGGCAAATGTTAATGATAATGAAAATTGAATTGATTTATGATTATAGCTACTTGGAGTCACCCACATTTCAGAGAGAATAATAGAAGAACTCTCTTGTAAAAGGAGTTTTTCCTTATTATTTGGTTCAGGTAGAATTGATGAAGGCTAGATTCTTCTTCTCAAAACAGATAAGGTCTGTTGAAAATGTCAGAGTTCCATGAGAATCAGGCATCTATCTCCTTTTTTTCCCATCAGTCTATGGTGCATCTTAGTATAGGCTAGAGATGCTCTGGGAGCCTGCATTATGTCCCTATGATAAAGAGAACTTAATGTTGCTTTCTCCACTCCATGGCAAAAACCTTATTAAGACATCACTTCTTTTGATGGGACTTATACAATTGACCTCTTCACTAATTGTTCACATCATCTTCCCCGACTCCCCAATTTTCCCTCTTCAAAATCTCATCCTGCAAGCAAATTCGATACCCAAATTTCCTGTTCCCAAAATCAAGCACTAGCCTTTCCCAGTATATTTGTGATGTATTTCACAGTTGGAACATTAGCCCTGTAATGATGGCTCAAGTCCAGCAACCTGCAGACTTTTTCCCATGATTAGTTGTATTTAGGTCTCAACAATCTAGGATGGAACCAGTTTTGATAGTCATTCAACTGACAGTTAGGCTCCATTTAATTCTATGCCACATGAGACAGAGACATCTTTGCTTGTGTTAGATTCCCCGATGGTGTGCTTCCAAAGTCCAAGATTTTTCTCTTGCAATGTGGCTGAATAGGGACCTGATTTTCGTAGTTCAATTTTGTTGGTTTTTTTCTTATAAGTTTTAACAGTTTAAGCCTTCAGGAAAATTGGATTCTAGAAAAATAATTTCAACTTCCCCCACCTTCCACAGCTGAAAATCAAAAAAGGTAGAAATAAGAGCTTATCAGCTATTATAATTTCAGTTACTATCAAGAGATTCTTATTGAGCATCTACTCTTGTGTAAATGGAATTTCTTTTCATCTTGATGGAACTCCCAAATAAGATGAATGTAAATTTTTTTTTTAAGATTTTATTTATTTGACAGAGAGAGAGACAGTGAGACGGAATACAAGCAGGGAGAATGGGAGAGGGAGAAGCAGGCCTCCCGCGGAGCAGGGAGCCAGATGCGGGGCTCGATCCCAGGACCCTAGGATTATGACCTGAGCCGAAAGCAAACGCTTAACCGTCTAAGCCACCCAGGCGCCCCTGAATGTAAAATTTTTTAATGTTTATATCCTACTGCCAAGGTACCAGTTGTTTGTTTAGATACATGGCTACAATTCAACAATCTTGTGAATTCCATTTAGTCCAAGTATCCGGCAGATGAAGTAAATATTGCTGTGGACTTGAATGCCATGATATATGGTAGTTTCCAGAGCCTTACCTGGACTCATTTTCAAGCATAGGAGGATTGTTTCCTCATGGGTCATCCTTTTAAGTGGAATGTTCCTGTTCAAATTAATATTTTTCTCATAGGGTAACTTTACTAACATTGCTATTTTAAGACCCCTCTTCCCTTCCGCAATACTTAGTGTCCCTCCAATGTTTGCACAATCCTGGACTTGATTATTTTTCTTTGTCCAATCCTCTTAAATTGAAATGTTAAATAGGACTGAGTTGTTATAAAAGGTTCTACAAACGTAAAAATACTCTTTTATGGTCTGAAGAGTTCCTGAGACTCCATTCTTATGCCTTTTGAGAGATATTTCTCTTCTTAGCCCCTATCAACAAATTGGCATTCTGGAATTCTTATTTCTCCTTTGTTAGACTTCCTTTAAGCCCCAAGTTGATAAGGATTACCAGGATGTTAAAATATAATAATCCTGACTATTGGAGCACTTGGGTGGTTCAGTTGGTTAAGCACCCAACTCTTCTTGGTTTTGGCTCAAGTCATGATCTTTCGGCGGTGGGATCAAGCCCCATGTCGGGCTCTGTGCTCAATGCAGAGTCTGCTTCAGATTGTCTCTCCCTCTCTTTTTCCCTCTCACTCACTCTCTCTCTCAAATAAATAAATAAATAAATAAAATCTTTTTAAAAAAAATCCTGTTTATTTTAGCAGGTTGTCATAGAAAATGGCACCAAGAAGAAACTATTTAAGAGTCTAATAAAATTTAAATATTATTTTAAACTTCTTATCAAATCTCAAAACCCCAAATATAATAGTTTTTTCAGTTATTCCAGAACGTGGATGTTGGAAAAATAAGGACTGCCAATTTAGGGAAATGATTACGTACTGGTTGGGTTTGTTGAGTGAGGTTAGAGAAATTTCTAATAAATATCTTGAAGGGGTTTATTGCTCCCACCTGTGTAGTTCTATGAAACCAGTTTGAAACACTGTAAACACTAGGTCCCAGAAGGGCTGTCATCAGAAAAAGTCAAAGTTTGATATGACTTGTGAGTTAATCTTTCTCTTCCACATTCTTCCTTCTTTCTTGCCTTTATTTTTTCCATTTTTTCCTTAATTTTTTAAAGTCTTTATTTATTTATCTGAGAGAGTGAGAGAGCACAAGTGGGGGAGGGGGGAAAGGGAGAGGGGGAAGCAGACTCCCCGCTTAGCAGGGAGTCTGAGATGGGGCTCAACATCAGGACCCTGAGCCAAAAGCAGCCATTTAATGGACTGAGCCACCCAGGTACCCCTTTAATGTTTTTTTTTATTACAAACAAGTAAAAGTAGTAACTTATCACTGAATGTATTTGTAAGTATTAAAAGGAAAGTAATGTAGTTAATATTTTAAATGTAATTCATTGGGCGCCTGGGTGGCTCAGTTGGTTAAGCGACTGCCTTCGGCTCAGGTCATGATCTGGAGTCCCGGGATCAAGTCTGGCATCGGCTTCCTGCTCAATGGGGAGTCTGCTTCACCCTCTGACCGTCTCCCCTCTCACTCTCTCTCTGTAAAATAAATAAAATCTTTAAAAAAAAATAAATGTAATTCATTTTATGAATAGTTGCACAGTATTCCATATGATATATATGCCATAATATTTTTCAAGCATCCTTGCATTGGTGAACATTCATGTTTTGCAATTGAAAAGAGAGAAAGGAAGAAAGAAAGAAAAATTGTGCTTAAATATTTATACATATATTCTTATATGATCATTCTTTTAGGTGAAGTTCTTTTGGATAATTTCTTGATCTAATTGTAAGCTTATTTTAAATGTTTTTAGTTATTGCCTATATATTTCTATAAGGATTATACCAATTTCTTATAACCCTTTTACATAAGTAATAGTTCTGACATAATACCATCTATATGGTTTAAAGAGGCATTAAGAATAGATCAAGAAAAGCCAGTTTCTCTCCTATTAGAGTTTTTGAAAGAGAGACTAGAAGAAGATATAGTAGAATAAATAGTAAAAGATATAATAATGATTTCAAAGGAAAAAAAGTGATTGCTTAAAAGTGAAAACTAAAATTACATCAGACTTTTTGTCTGTAATGTAGGTTGCTAGCAAACAGTTTCTCCAAGGTGCTAAAGGAAAATTATTTAGGTGCTATACATAACTAAACTTTCATTCTAATGTAAGAGTAAAAGTAAATTTCTCTTGCCCATTTCCTTGGGTAGGTCAGGGCCTACCCTACTGCATGTGAGTAGAGAAAACACAAAAGGTAGAGGTAGGGATGCTTAACAGTAAGTGCTTGAGTGTCTCCTGCCCCCACTTCCCTTCTCATACTCCAAGAGCTAGATAATTACACTTGAGAAAGAGGGGTGGGGAAAAAAGCATTCTGGGCAGAAACGCTAGATGGCTCCCTGAAGTGAAAGGCAACTCAGTGGAGGGATGACAAAGTGGAAAGTTGAGTCCATATTTTAATGTCAGAGGCTGTCTCACCTGAGGCCTGTTCTTCCTTAATCCAATAGGAAGTAAGATCTAGGTTTTTACTCTTTCATGAGAAATACTTTACCTACTCTATTAGTTATTTGTCACTACATGACAAATTACTCTAAAACTTAGGGCTTAAAACAGTAAACTTCCATCATCTCACAACTTCTATGGGTCAGAAATCTGAGTGTGGTTTAGCTGGGTGCCTGAGCCTCAAGACCTGTCAAAAGGATACAGTCAAGGTGCAGCAAAGGCCATGGTCTTATCCGAAAGCTCAAATGGGGAAAGAGCTGCTTCCCAACTAACTTCTTTCATGTGTTTATTAGCAGGACTTAGTTTCTCATTGGCCAGAGGCCTTCCTCGCTTTCTTGCTATGTGGCCTCTCCACAGAGCAGCTCACCACTTGATAGGTAAGTTCTATCAGAGTGAGCTAGTGAAAGCAAGAGAAAGTAGAATCCAGTCTTTTTCTAATCTAATATTTGAAGTGACATCCTATGGTATAGTCTCATTAGAATCAAGTTTCTAGGTCCAGCCCACACTCAAGAGGAAGAGATTAAGCAAATGTAAGAATATAGGATGGAAGCATCACTGGTAGCTGTACTTCAGACTCCTTATCCCTATCGAATATAAGCACACAGAGAAAAATAAGGAGAATCTGAGGAGTGCAATAGAAAAGAAAAATAAAGAGCTTATAATAGGGAAAATGGTAAATCAAAGAGAATAGCATTTTAAATAAGATTAATATTCTCAAAGAAGTAAGGGCAGATACTGGCAATATGAAGTAGGATCCAAAAATTGATAAAAAGGACCAGCTGGGAGGTAGCATTTTGAAAAATGTAATTGTTGAAAGAATAGCATGTGTAGGATGTATATCACAATGTATGTAGCTGAACAAAAATACATAGACTGCAAGAGTTTATGGAAGAAACTATCCAAATGGCATTCAAAAGTGACAGAAATGGAAACTAACACTCAAGAGATTTTTTTTTAAAGATTTTATTTATTTATTTGAGAGAGAGAGAATGAGAGATAAAGAGCACGAGAGGGAAGAGGGTCAGAGGGAGAAGCGGGCTCCCTGCTCAGCAGGGAGCCAGATGCGGGACTCCATCCCGGGACTCCAGGATCATGACCTGAGCCGAAGGCAGTTGCTTAACCAACTGAGCCACCCAGGCGCCCCGACACTCAAGAGATTTTAAAAAACCTGTACTTGAATAGTAGGAGTCACAGAGAAGAAGAAAAAGTATTGATAGAGGGGGATAAATATTTGAGGAAATAATGACTAAGAATATACCTGAATTGTTTCTTTTATTAAGATTTATTTATTTATTTTAGAGGGGAGGCAGAGAGAGAGAGAGAGAGAGAGAAAATCCCCAAGCATACTCCCCACTGAGGAGGGAGCAAGACACAGGGCTACATCTTAGGACCCTGAGATCATGACCTGAGTCAAAACCAAAAATCGGACACTCAACTGACTGAGCCACCCAGGCGCCCCAACCTGGATTGCTTCTTCTTCTTTTTTTTTTTTTTTAAGATTTTATTTATTTGACAGAGAGAGACACAGTGAGAGAGGGAACACAAGCAGGGGGAGTGGGAGAGGGAGAAGCAGGGTTCCTGCCGAGTAGGCAGCCTGATGTGGGATTTGATCCCAGGACCCTGGGACCATGACCTGAGCCGAAGGCAGACACTTAATGACTGAGCCACCCAGGCACCCACCTGGATTGCTTCTAAAACTTAACCTGAAGTGTGTTTCTTCAGCTCTTACCATAAGTCAATAAGCCATTTAAAACTCTGTAATTAATACTTCTATGCTAAAACTAGCTATGGAGGATTTTGTTTTTTGTAATTGAATCCTGGCTAATATTGTGTTAATTCCCAGTAGAATACAAAATAATATATAACTTTAAAATCAGCAGAGGTAAAGTTAATCTATCCAATGGAAGTCAAAAAGGGAGAAAAGAAATGGAAGCAGAAAACACAAAATTGAGATGAGAGAAATATAGCAACTCAATATAACATACATATAAATATAAACTTATGGTATCACTATGAAGGGTTATGTAGCAGTATTAAGTGAAACTAAATGTGCACATACCTTGTCATCTAGCAATCCTACTCCCTGGACTATAGCCCAGAGAAATTAGCCCATTGTTTGACAGATAAGCAAATATAAGGATATGTATCACAGTATTGTTTGTGGTCCTAAAAAGATGAAAACATGTATGGTGGCTACAGCTTTAGTACTTGGAAGCAAAGAACTAGATTTCCAAAGAGCAACATGGTTGGATCTAAAAAAGAGTAGAATTTAAAAAAAAAAAAAGCTAGATCTATATAATATAATCCTGTATCGATGCAAGTTAAAAAGAACTCATGGATAAACACAGACCTGCATTATAAAGCAGTCATGGGTTGCTCAGGTCATGATCTCAGGGTCATGAGATCAAGCCCAGCATTGGGCTCTGTGCTCAGTTTGGAATCTTCTTGAGATTCTCTTTTCCTCTCCCTCTGCCCTCCCGCTCATGCTCCCCCCCCACAAAATAAATAAATGAATCTTAAAAAAAATAAAGCAGTTAGAAATCATAAAGCAATAGTACTTGCACATTGCTATCATTATCTATTGCTAGGTAGCAAACTACCCCACACTTAGTGACTTAAAACAATAATTTATTATTTCACAATTTTGTGGGTCAAGAATCCAGGTAGGACTCTCCTGGATGATTCACCTTTGCATGGCATTAACTGGGGTGACAACTGGTATTTAGTAGTAGAAGGGCTGATTTGCAACATATAAGACAGTTTCACTCATATGCCTGGTACATTGGTAGAGATAGCTGGAATACTGGACTCAACTGGGACTGTCAATGCCTACATGTAGCTTCTCCAGCATGGTGGACTCAGGGTAGGCACATATTTCACATGGCATCTCAGGGCTCCTGGAGAAGGAATTCTAAGAGGCAGGACACAGAAGTTGTCAGTTTCTTAAGGTCAGGGCTCTGAAAGTTGCACAGTGTCATTTTGCCATATTCTATTAGCCAAAGCATTCACAGATCCCACCAGATTCAAAATAAGGCATTTGAACTCATCTCTTAATGAAAAGAATGTCCAAGAATTCACAGCCTTATTTATTCTGCCATGTATGAGTAGAGCTAAGACACACAGTATTGATTAAGCAAGAGAGAAGATCTATAACAAAAACTTTTACAGCCTATGTATTTTTCTATAGTTCATATATCTCCAGAGCCATATATTAGATCCAGTAGGGTAGAAGACAATAAGAATGGAGGGGAAAGTACTGAGGTTAGGGGACATCAGGGAAAATGGAATAATATAAAGTGAGAGGAAGTTTGTGTGTACCAGTGATGATATGTGCCAGGGACTTCAGAGTGTCCATCAGTGGGGATGGTTAAAAGAGAAAAGGTATAGTAATTCCTTCCTTAAATCAAGTTAGAGGGCTATCTCTTTGGACTGTGCCACTCTAGCACTCACTAATTTAATTGCATTTAAAATAATGTCCTTTTGAGTGTTTAAGTACTTAAATGTGTTATCAGATCTTAGTACCTTTGAGGAAAACATACTCTATCATTTATATTCATGTTTCTTTTTCCTTTTGAAAACCTGAATCACTTAGAAGACAGAGGAAGTTATGGGGGGCTGTATATATGTATGTGTGTGTGATGCGAATGTGTGATCTGGAATTATATTTATTATTTATTATTTCTTCCTTCTTAATTGTAGACTTGGCATAAAAATCTGCCAAGATTTCTTCAGGGTGAGGCTCTACCAGCTGTTGAAAGGCAAGAAAACCCTGCTATTTCTAATTTGAGTTTTACATAATGTTTTGTCATTTGGCTACTAAATTAAACTCCTTTCTCCCTTAGCTCTAATACTTATACTACAAAAATAAACTTTAAGGCTCCAAATGTCAAATGTGATTTAGTTTATCAAACTAAATACTTTCATTTCTGTTGCCTACATAATTCTCATATCTAAGGAAAAGAATATCATAACTTAGTTTATAAATTTGAACATTTTAAATTAAAGATAGATCATCTTTGAATCTGGATTTAAAAATCAACACCACCATAAGTGAATGTCTGGCCATAATTTGTTCATCAATAATTTATCAGTTTTCAGTATTGCAAGCTCAGTCTCTTAAGCGCTTGGAAAGAAGGGAAATGAGATTGCCCACTCAGAATCAAGCAGTATGGTCCACATCGGAGGGATATGAAAAGATACTTTAAGGAGGAAAAATGGCTTCTAGACCAGGAAAAATTGACTATCATCAGACCAAGGATATTAATCTAGTGAAAAGTCCTCTAGTCAGATGAGAGAGCTGTGAAAGTGTGTAAAAATAAAGTTCACAAAGGCACATCACACTGTGAAAAACACCAAAAGTAATAATGTCAATAAAAATCTTATGTATAATTAACTAATAAAAATGGTGATTATAAAGTCTAAGAATCTTGATCATATACCAAAGTAAAAAGCATAGAATCATAAATGTTTAGATTTGATAAAGACTTCAGGGGCATCTGACCTACCTTTTCCCCACTTTTCTTTCGGAAACATCCCAGATAGCTTTGAATGTCTTCAGTTTTTGCTTTCTGACTATTAAGCTGCCCATTCCCCTTTAGATTTAGAATGTTGATGTACCCATTGAATTTGTCAGTTCACTCTGGTCCACTGTAATAGTAGCTCATATAAAACCAACATTTATTCACTGATTAGACGAATTATTTTCTAAAATAAATGGAGAAATGGTTCATGTAAACAGACAGTGGCAGGTAGGGATTATTCTCAGACTCTTAAGTGGAATTTTGAATTTGGATGGACATCTCAGGGAGAAGAGTGTATTCCTGGGTACTGAATCTCAGTTTTTCATTTCTCCTTCCCCCAGGCCATGTAGTGGTGGTAGCAACTTCACACTAAGTGCAGGAAGATACTAGTGCTGATGAAGAGTAAAATGTCCATCACACTAGAGGTTATATCAATCTACTCAACATTTGGTTGCCATCAACTCTGTGAGGAGCATGATGCTACTCATTCTTCATCACCATGTCATGCAATTTTCACAGCATGCCTTCAAAGTAGGTTTTATAATTAGACAACCTTGGAGACGTTAAGAACATTATCCATGATCAAAGTTTAGAGCTTGTATTTCAACACAGGACTCCAGATGTTGGGGCATACTGGCCGTCATGACATTTTCTTACCCAGGCCCCTTTCACTGTTGCTTGGCTCTCCTCTTGTTGCCCACCTGCATGCCTCCTCTGGCAATCTCTTAGGTATTTTCTTCTTGTAAGGCCTATTACAATACATTTTAATTAAAAAATATGTACATTTATTATATATCTACTGTTGAAAAATGAGAAAATATAAATAAACAATAGCAAAAATACCCCAAACAAAATAAAACCAACAAAAATTGCTTGAACTATAGCTCTACTACCCAGAGAACAATTGTTCCATGGGGAACCATTGCAATATTGATACAACTTTATGCTTCTCTTATTCTGAACACATTAATAAATGGCATCATATTATAGTACTGTTTTATATCCTGCACTTTATCATCAACATCTTTCCATTTCTGCAAGTAAGCATCTTCATCATTATGTCTATTTGGGTTTTTAGAAGCTGTTACATTAACTGAATTTTATATCAGGTATCTCTTAATTCACTACCTTTAAAAAATATTTGTTTCTGAGTATAGAATATTTGTTTATTATTTAAAAATTAAATAATTATAGTAAACATATCATGTAGCAAGTGAAAGCCTTCCTTGCAATTGGTACATACAATTCTTTGCTTTCTTTCAAAATAGTTCTGTAATTTTTTGATGTTTCTCTTTGAAGATTTCTTTACAGCAACAGATACTCCAAAATTTGAAAGATTTGGATATGTACACAAGGATAGAGAAAGTGTGCCTTGCTACTTATCTATCATAATTAGGGGAAATTTTCTTGCTCATGTTCTCCCTTTCTCTCTCTCAAATAAATAAATAAATAAAATCTTTAAAAAAATATATATAGCTCTGAATTTGGAAGTTAAATTTATTTTAAAAATATAAGTAAGCTACATATATACTTTAAATTTTCTAATACCCTCATTAAAACAGAAAAAAGGTGAAAATAATTAATTGTAATAGTATATTTTATTTATGACCCACTATATCCAAAATATTATTATGTCAATATTTAATCAAATAAAAAATTAGTGAAATATTTTACATTCTTTTTTGTATTAAGTCTTCTAAATCTAGTGTATATTTTGCACTTAAGCTCATCTTACTTTGGACTTGACCACATTTTGAGTGTGAAATAACTATATATGGCTAGTGTCTAGTATATTGAAAAGCATAGCTCTAGACATGAACAATGATGGTAATAATAATTAGTCATATAAATTTAAAACTAAATCACAGATTATGAACCTAAACTTTAAGAAAAATCCAGGTAAAAACAATGATTTGCCCTGTATTTCTATGGGTTTACATTTATGAGTCAATTGGCTGCATCTAGAAATCCAAACTAAAGTCAAACAAAATGGTAACTAATTAGCCTTAATGAAAAGCTAACCTCAATCATCACTTACTGGTTATGTTCAGTGACAAGTACATAGTAGATATTACATATGTTGTTGTTCTTTTATTTATTGGGATTATAAAACTTTGATCTTTTAACATTATGGTCTGAGTTACTCAGCTGGTCTTGGATACATTTCCAGTAGTACACTGAAAGACGTTGTTTGGCTGATTAACTATTCATATGATATTACCACTTTTCTTAGGAAACCACAGGTTGGCAGTATCTGTACAAAGATATGAGGCAGAAATAGAACAGGAAGCTTGGAGAATATGCCAATATTCAGATTTCACTTAATTTTTATTTCATTGCCAAAAATCAGAGGACTGGAAATTTTTGTTGGAATGTGGAAGTGAGCACTCAGCTTTATGAAGATATTATAATTTCATCGATAGGATTTATAATTCTGTTACTGCTTATCGACCCAAATGATAGGACATTTCATTGGGCAAATTGGAGTGCTCTTAATTCACCTTTGTATCCTCTTTATATATTTGGGGATAACAGTAGCAATTAATATTAATATATAGCCATCTCCTTTCCTAAAAAATAAAATAAACACAAATCTGACATATTAAAAAAATGACCTGACTTCTAATAATAAAAATGGGAAAAAAAGAAAGAAAAGAAAGAGAGACACACACAGTCACACATAGGGCAGAGTAAGCAATATGAGAATGATACTCCAAAATATTCACTCCCTAAGAAATGTATATTCCCCAGAGAAGAGAAAAACCTGAATTCAGTTGAGAAGTATTTTTAATCAGACTATGGGAGAAGCCAGTGTTTTGATAATAAACAAGTCCACACATGACCCAGACTAAATTGGTTGGCTTAATCAGTCCTTCATCACTTTAGATGACAAGTTTTTCTTTTTTTAATCTACTGAAATATTTAATTGAAAAATATCTGAAATGAATGCTTTATTGTACCTCTTCTTAAATCCAACAATCTTTTCAGAGATTTGAGCTTACATAATCAACTTATTAAAATTTTGTTTCATGTTTGATGAAATCAACACAGTAAAAGCACCAACATTAATAAGAGCATTTTCCTTAGTAGAGAAGTTCAGGCATATTTATTTACTATTTACCACACAGTTTCTCCATAACATTTCTCAGCTTATTTAGCTCATTAAGAAAAGATGATTTGATTTTTATCCTGCATACATTAAAATCGCTTCTCCCACTTACTGCAGATGATGAAAAAAGATGTCTACTTGGTGGATGAAGGAGATGAATATTTCATTTCTACATTTTATAGTTACAGCTTTATGATTAGAGAAAGAAAAACAAAGAGGGAAATACACAAAACACTTCATCTTGCAGAGCTCAAAGGGAAAACAGCAGAATTCAAAAACAGAGGACAGAGAGGAATAGAAAAAATTTAGAACAAAGTGCTGAAATAAATTAAAAGGAATTTAGAAACTAATATAAATATTTAGAAATTATTCCTAAGACAGTGCTTTTTGTGTATGCAAAGGAGATAAAGTTACATTTAGCAGTGTTTTAATTCTCTTTATTTCTCCTCTGTTCTATCATCTACATGACTGCACATACCAATGAGTATCGGCAGCTTGCAGAAAATCTTTTATGTTAGTTCTGCCAAAAATATTACTTCGAGTTGTACAAAATAAAAAATTTAAATTTGAATACACAGTTAGCTATCATTTTTAGAATTGTATTCTTTGAAACAACACTACCACTGCAAACTCAGGAAAAAAGGATTCCAAGGTCAACTTTTTGGGAAATACTATATATATTTCTCTCTTAGAGATTTACAGTGGGCTTTATCATTATTAAGGTTCTGATAAATCCTGCAATATAAAGACTTTGCTAACCTAATATTTCCCAAATGTATTTAAATAGGAAGCCTTTCTAAAATTTGACATCTTGTAGAACAACTGTTTAAGGAAAAAAATATTTGGGAAAATACTACTGTAGACCCACAATATTTATATTGGTTACAGCTCCAGACCCTTGAGTATTTTCAAACTCATAAAACCCAGAAATTAAGAAATTAAGAAACAGATGTTTGGGAATTAGCTAGGCTAGCAAAGTAACTTGCTTGTCAAAACTAACATCACAGCTCATGAGCTTTGAATTCATGCTAGATGCTTTTATTACAAGATCTTCATTTCTCCAGATGCTTATGTCTCAGAACAGCCATATGGTGCTAATGTTTTTATTCTCATTATAGTTGAATAAATCATGGGATTTTTTTTGTGCTCACTGATAAGTAGCTGGAAGTATAAATAATAAATCTATGATGGCCAAAGATTAGAGATTCAGCATAAATAGTTATGTAGCCCAGTTATTTAATATCTCTGTACCTCCATTTCCACATCTATGAGTTGGGATAATAGTAGTGCCCACTGCATAGATTTCTTATAAAAGCCAAATGAATTAATACTTGTTAAGTTCTTAGAACAGTGCCTGTAGTATATAGTAAGCACTATTCAAGGATTGTTAAATTAAACACAAAATATTTTCTTCACCAATCATAGATTTGAATTTTGTGAACTGTGGACAGCAATTGTGTCTTTCCATGTGTGGTAGGAAAATAGAAGGAAGAGAAAAAGAAAGAAACAAAATACCTGCTTCATTTACCACAGCAAATGCATCAATTGCTTCAACATCCATAATTCTGAGAGTTCTTACATTTTCGTTATTTGCTGGGTTTGCTTTGTTTTAAAGTAATATAAAAACAAGAGAGGGAGACAAACCATAAGAGACTCTTAACTGTAGGAAATAAACTGAGGGTTGCTGGAGGGGAGGGTGGTGGGGGGATGGGGTAACTGGGTGATGGGCATTAAGGAGGGCACTTGAAGGAATGAGCATTGGGTGTTGTATGAATCACTAAATTCTACCTCTGAAACTAAGAATACAGTAGATGTTAATAAAAAAAATAAAAATAAATAAATATGGTCTTAGAACTAGCATCGGAAAGTCAAGTTGAAATTCCTATGTGCCACCTAGATGACTGGAATCAGAACTGGAATCTATGTGGCTGTGGCTCAGAAATGTGCATGTTTAACAGGTACTTTGGTGATTCTCAAAAATACTAAAGTTTAAGAACCTCTAGCAGACACCGTTCAAACTCTGTAACTGCACAGGACTCATTTTGGGTGGCTTCCTCTAGTCTGTTCAGGTTCACTCCACCAGTTTGCCCAAGTAACACAAACCTGAAAAACTGTCTTAACTAATTAAGGAGTTTTACCCTCTGGTAATAAGTCTGTGATAGGCAGTGGAGGATCAACAGAGTTTTTCTATGCAGCCTCAGGGTTGCAGGCTCCTAGCATCTTTCTGCTTTGCCATCCTTAGCATTTGCTTGTTGCCTTGTGGCACAGGGCATTGTTCTTCCTCTGAGCATCATTTTTACATTCCAGGCAGGAAGAATAGGAAGGGAAAAAGGCAAAGGCCCATCCCAGCTGAGCCTGCTCCCCTTTTAAGGAATTTATCTGGAAGTTTTCCTCCATAACAACCCCTATAACTCATTAGCAGGCCTGGGCTACATTCCCAGTCTTCACCTTTATTTGCAAGGAAGGCTAGGAAATGTCATGCTTTTTAGGTTTTTTTTTTTAAAGAATTTATTTATTTTTTGACAAAGAGAGAGACAGCGAGAGAGGGAACACAGGCAGGGGGAGTGGGAGAGGGAGAAACAGGCTTCTGGCCTGCTTCCCCAGGTGCCCCGGAAATGTCATGTTTTAATGGGACATATTTTTATGCCCAACAAAATTGAAGTAGGTTCTTTGGCATACTCTATATTGCAGGCTTAATGAAATTATGTTTTCTCAGCCTCCACACTTCTGTGTGTATGGTTTACTTGAAAAAGATTGCCCTTTCCCACTTAACTATTTTATGAATTTCTATTCCCTAACATCAATTCAAGTTATCCATTCCTCTGTGAAGGGTTCCCATTCCACCAAAGCAACCCCTCCCTCCTGGTTTCACATTCATGGTACTCTATTATAGCACTATTGTATATACTAAGGCAGTAGACTGAGATTACTTTGAAGGCCAAGATAGATGGCTTATGTCCAGAGGCCGACTACAGCAGTTGACTCACAGTATATATTTTTTTAATAATTTTTTATGGAGGGTGCCTGGGTGGCTCAGTCATTAAGCGTCTGCCTTTGGCTCAGGTCATGGTCCCAGGGTCCTGGGGTCGAGTCCCACATCGGGCTCCCCGCTCAGCGGGAAGCCTGCTTCTCCCTCTCCCGCTCCCCCTGCTTGTGTTCCCTCTCTCACTGTATCTCTCTCTGTCAAATAAATAAATAAAATCTTTAAAAATAATAATAATAATTTTTTATGGAATGAATGAATAAATGAATGAATATACAAAAATTTAAATGAACAACTGAACTTATGAATGAAGAGTGAAGCATTAATTTCTTTGGTAAAATAGTGACTTCTATCAGGCTCTGCTATTCTTCTCATTCAGAGACATACCTGCTGTATGTTTGGGAAGCTATTATATTATAAAATTAAATGAAAGTAAGGAGGAATAGAGTGAAGAAAATGTCTGGTACACAATAAGTATGTGAGCTCCTCCAGTTAGAGGACCCACTTTTACTATCCTTTATCTCTACTGCTCCACTCCATGAGTGGGCTTAGTTTAAAATAGGTTTTTTTAATAAATGCTGAATGAATGAGCATTGAATTAAAAGGAAAAGAGAGAAGAACCAAAGAGTTAGCGGGCTACTTTCATCTCTTAAAACTCCAGCAGTATATTATCAATGTCATTGTTCTGAGTGAATAATTTTAGGGTGCAATAGATAAGTAATTAACAGCAACAATAATAAGATATTGTATGTCAATTATACTTCAATAAAAAAAGAGTAACAGTAATTATTTGCTCAAGATGATGCTATACAGGGAGCTGGTATTTTTAACTTCTTTTAAGGTATTTGGGATAACTGCATTGAACACTGAAACTGAAGCTTTACATTTTTATAACCACAGATATTACATATGACTGTAGAATTGTAAGAAATTATTTTAAAACTATGTACTACTAGAGTTTAACTATGAAAACCAGTGCCTTCACAAAAGAGTACATTTTGCAAGGAATTTTTTTCTATCAGTAAAGAAAAAATAGAGGGAGAGGGAGAAGCAGGCTCTCCGCATTTCAAATATTAAAATGATGGGTCTTTAATTTGCTCTGCAAAGTCTAGTTTAGAGTAGGAAAAGCTGAGACTTAGCCTCTTTGTGAAATAATAGCAACAAAAGGCTAGCTTTACAGATAGGGAGGACATGCTCTCTCTTTTAACGTACCCCAGGCCCAAACCAGGAGGTTCTAGCTCTTAGAGTAACCAGTCCACTGTTAAAATCAGGAAGAGGGAGGGTAGCTACAGAAGTGACTTTACCCGTTTTTCATGTCTGAACGATAACAGGAAAAATAAAATGGAAACCAGAAGTAGGATATTAAGGTTTCCTCTCTTGAAAAGGACTCAAAAAGACAGGTTCTAGGAGCTGAGAGTAGGAACAAAGCAAGATGTTCTTCCCTGTACTTTTGCAACTCTGGGTAGGGACCATGTTGGTGATGGCCTCATAATAATCTAAAATGGTGACTCCCACTTCCCCGAGGTGTAGAGTTTCTGAGCTACTGGTTCCATGTATCGTAGACACTGATTCAAGAACCACGGTGACTGGCCAACAGAGTTTGGAGGTAAACAGTCAGGCCATTGAGCCAAGTGGAGGACTCAGCAGAATCTCAGCTGCTAGCTTTAGGTTTACGCAAGGCATTCAAATTGAAAGGTAGAAAAATATGAAAGGACAAGGAACAATGCCAGATTTAAAATTTACCAGGAATAATCCCAGTTAGGAAATTTTTATATATGAATCAATTATGCATAAGAAAGCAAACTATTTGTCTTTCTGAGAATGATTTGGTTAATTAGGCATAGACATTGAAGATGCAGACTACTAATACTGCCACATATTAGAATTTATTTATTTCATTTAGTAAGAAGAGGATATCATTGCTTTAGATTTTTTTTTTAAGATTTTATTTATTTATTTGACAGAGAGAGAGAGAGAGCACAAGTAGGCAGAGTGGCAGGCAGAGGGAGAGGGAGAAGCAGGCTCTCCGCCGAGCAGGAAGCTGGACGTGGGGCTTGATCCTAGGACCCCAGGGTCATGACCTGAGCCAAAGGCAGTCGCTTAACCGACTGAGCCACCCAGGTGCCCCTTTTGCTTTAGATTTTATCAAGTGGATAATTACGAAATGAAAAACAGAGGCTTTTTAAAAATCTTGTTTTGTTTGTAGAAGTGGCCAAAGGGAAATCGTCAGGAGGGGAATAGAAAGTGATTTTGATGGGAAAGACACTTAGCTCATCAAATATTTGAAAACTCACTTCATGCCAATGACACATGACACCCTATTCTTTATCCTCAAGGAATTAACAATCTAGTTACAGAAATTTATTTAAGAACACAAACCTATAATAGTGGTACCAAAAGACAGTGTGAACACAAAAGCTTTGTGGTTTATCAAGAACTAGATACAACGTTATTAAGTTTGGAGGAGAGTTTAGCATCAGAGAAGGCTCTAAGAAAGGAAGCAGGATTGATTAAATTCTTAAAGATTATATAGCTTGATTAGAAGGAAAACATAAAAAGGCATGGTAGTATAGATGTAGACATTCTAGGCTGTCCAATTTTCATTTGCAAAAGCCAAAGTAAAATAAAATAAAATAAAATAAAATAAAATAAAATAAAATAAAATAAAATAAAATAAAAAATAAAATAAAACAAAACAAAATAAAATAAAATAAAATAAAATAAAATAAAATAAAATAAAATAAAGGATACTTCTGGGGAATCCAGTGCTGTGGTTAGGAGTAGTAGAAGACAACAGCAGGTAGTTAGATGCAGATCAAGATGGTCCTAAAGAGCCAGAAAGAGGAGCTTAGTTTTTGGGGGGAGAAATGCTAAAGATTTGCTATAGATTCTTGAGGAGGGGAGTGGCACCAGAAGTAGATTTTCAAGTATATGCATCACAAGGGAGAAGGGTTTAGACTAGCAAGGAAATGAGGAGGGTGCTACAGAACTTGGGGTATGGATGGGTGCAGAAGAAATGAAAGGGGAGGCAGAAACTTTAAGAGAGTTAAAATAAGGAATTGACAGAAGTTAATGACAAAAAGATTAAATAGGGTGACTGTTAATCCTAGTTTCCCCAGGACCATCTAATTTACATCTGGTACACCCATGTAGTTATTGATAGAACTTCTTCCACTTGGATGATAAATTATAGTGTCATCTTATATATATTGGAGAACAGCTCCTAGCCCAGGCAGCTGTGATGATGAAACTGCCTTGCGCTGCCTCTGACAAATATAGGGAAGATGGGCATCTGGAACAGGAAATAACTTCACTTTGGGAGAGTAGAGGGAGTAGTGGCAGGATTTCACATTGTAAATAACCCAACAGTTAAGATAAAAGACAAACTGAGATGCACGTTCCAGAAACAGGTTTTGCAGTCATCTACATTATTCTTTTAGAAAAGCCAGTTTGTACCAAGCTTCACATTTTGATTCTGAATATGAGGAGATGAATTGAACAAGGGAATTCACGACATCCAGCACAATCTCCCAGAAGTCCAGACACCATCAAAGGTTGGGAGAAGTGAAAGACTACCAATGGAAAATTTCAAGGAGAGTTTGACTAAAGAAGTCCCATACTTCCCCCTACCTAATATTTCAGCCTACTTTCTGCTATTCCTCTTCATAAATATGTGTATCCAGAGTGTTGCATCCCGACTAATTTAGTTACTGCCTGATGTTAATGCTGGATGCCCTTCTCTTTTTCCTTGTGTGTGTTAACCCAACCCTCCCATGTTATACCTCTCCCTTCCTAAAATCCTTTCCCTGGCTTTTCCTTTTGCCCATTTTCTACTAGTGTTTTATTGCCCCTTAATTTCTAACTTCCCTATGAAATCTTCTTGACAGCACCAACAAACTGCCCTCTGTAGCATATGACCTCAGAGCATTTAATGTCTTTATTGCTAATTTGGTTCCTATTCAATTGTGTATGTGCATCATAGCATTCATTTTTCTGTGATCTTTTATGTTCCAAAACTATTTAACCACTCTATTATTTAATTTATCCATATCTATTCTCCTCAAGGTTATGTGCCATTTGAAAGTGGGGCTGCCATACTTCTCTTGATTTAGTGCTAATCTATATTTCTCAGAAACAAAGCAAAACAAAGCATTTTAATGCTTTTTATGTTGATGGGTAAATTCAAATCCTAACACTATTACTAATGTATTTTCAGAATATTACTTCAAATTTTACTACAAACTATGTCAGTTATATCGCTTACCAAACTTATAGCATATCATCATGATATGGAGAGGTTCTAGTGTTTAGAAGACAGTTGACACAAAACATGAGTCCTTCCCCTTGTTTCAAAGACATTTTTAATGGATATATAATACTAGTTTCATGTACATTTAAAAATCATATTTATTTAGCCTGCTATTTAGTGTAATGAAGTAAACAGAAAACATGCAACTCCCAAATTTAAAGCTATATATGTCATCAAATTAACAAGGATACAAACTGATTCACATGTCCAAGTTGGCAATGACACTGGGTTCAGGGTGTGATTTCCTTTCTTATTCCTTGTGAATAAATCAATGAAGTTTAATTATTTAATCACTCCACAATTGCAAGATCTTTGACTCTGTCCTGAGTCTGCCACCACCACAAGTGCATTTACCTATAGCAGCCTCCTAAGTTGTTAAACAGAATGGTACCTCTTTATAATGACAAAGGAAGTAAAAGTGTGAAAAGGGAATGCTTCTAGTTTTATAGAGAAACTCTAAGATGAGTGGTTACAATGAATTGAAGGGCAGAATTTGGACCATGATTGTGTATGAGACATATGATTGAGAAAATTATTACAAAATAGGATTCCACTGAATTTTTGAAGTTACCTCTCAAATTTTGAATGTAGGTGTCTCTTGCAACATCTGTTTAATCGAAGCATCAGGTTGTAGACTGTGTCATGGGCGGCTGCCAGTATAGATTGATCAGGAAGTTAACAGTCATGAACCTCATCAACAGCAAAGTCCACAAGAGTAGGTGTAATTTACTGGACATCCATCCATCTTTACTTTCAGAAACATGAGTAATGTTCTTATATTTTTAATTTGCACTCAGTTTCTATGTAAAAAAAAAAAAAGCTCGTGTAAGTGGCTAGAAATTAAATGAGTAGAAATCTATGCTTGAAATTCAGATGGTGGCATGGGAAAATATTTTTACTATAGTACATATATCTCTGATGTCTTCAAGAGAAATTTAATAGTATTTTACCAACTAAGATCAAACAATCCGTAATTACCACTCAGAGGCATAAAGTAAAATTGTAGCAAGTAGAGGCAGAATTAGGTTGCATCACATAGGTAGGCACTATTCTGGTATATGCCCAGGCATTTCCTTGGGGAGCTCACATAGGTTTACCAGAAAATCCATCCCACTAGGCATTATATGGCAAGGTCTTAGTTGCCCTTCTCTGCCATATCTGAATTTGTTTCTTTTTTTTACATTTGAGGTCTTCAACGAACTTCAAATAACTAGAAAGCATAACCAGGCAGGTTTGGTTCATTGAAATGCACAGGTTCTTTTTTTTCCCCACCTTTTTATAAAATCTGTCAATCCATTATATTAGTAATTGCAATATCCTGGATGCACATGAATCTTCTGGGTGCAATTCTTATGGTCTGAAAATTTTATTCCCCTGCATATAAACCATCTAGATATCTTGATTCTTTGCTGGATAAAATATATGTCTTACCCTGAGGCAGGATCTGACTTCAGCCTGAATTTCCTGTGACTCTCCACCTCAGGACCTAAACTCCAGCCTTACAGAATTATCTTTAATTCCTGAGTATCCAGTGTCTTTCACACACTGTGGCTTTGCCCCTGGAGTCAAAGTAAGTCTTAAGAGTACAAATTTGATCATGTCACTCATCTCTCTTTTTGAATCCTTCAGTGGCTTCATTGTTGTTGCCCATGGGTACTCCTTGACCTGTCCCTGCCCACCTCTCTAAAACCATCTTAGGCCACTTCTGTCCCTGTTGTTTATGTCTAAATAATGCTCATCCTCATGCATAGCTGATCATTGTGTCAGAACCATTAGACATGGTATTGTCATTGTCTCTTAATGTTCTTCCTTCTCTGTTTTCCACTTAGAGTAGATAATTCTATTATCCTTTAACTTCAATATCACTTCCTCAGAAATATCTCTACTTCCCTCTTCTCTCTATTCCCAAATTAAATCTTCTTATCAAAAATTTTCATTATACTTTTAAAAGACAAATCACCTGTAGTCAACCTTTCAAATTTCGCACTAAAATAAAGATGCACACAGGCAGAGACCTTATTATCTTGCCCACTCCTGTAATCCAGTATACAGCATATGGCCTGCCCCATAGTGGTTTTTTAAATGAGCAATTGATGATTGATCTATATTATTTCTGTTGCCTGGAATCCTACTCTGTAGTAAAATAATAGCATTTCAAGATGCAAATCAAATGTTATCTCTTTCAAGAACAGACCCTAATCTCTCCCTTAGATTTGAGTTTACTTTTTTCCCAGTACAGGTTATCATGTTCAGGGGTGGGCTGCTTGTGGAGTGTGGAGATTATTTGTGCTCATGTCTGTCTCCTTCCACATGTCTATCTTTGAGGACAATGACTGTGACTCATTCATTTTACATTGCCAGAATCCAGCAAGGCACCTACGCAGAGTACACACCAAAAAAAACTATTTCTATTAATTAATTAATTAATGGGTTCTTTCTTAATAATCACATTAATGTCTATTTCTCTTTGAGTAAATGGAGTGGAAAAAGTGGAGCAAAGAAGGATATTGGGCATCCTGGATTTAGTCTGAGCTTTGCCACTGAGGGACCAGTGGAAAAATAGTTAACCTCTCTGATATTTAACTTCCTTATCTTTAAGGGAGATGGCAGTAATGGCTCTTAAAAATTATAATTAAAGTGGTAAATGTAAAAGGTGTAGAATATAAGACTGATTCTATATATATGATGTGCATCAGCTTTTGACCAAATTCCTAATAGCATTTGGTGTACTTTTAAATATGCCTTTTCTCCTAAAGGGGGGCTTGGGGGAAAAAATTGCTTACTTGAAATTTAAGACTCACTGAACAAAACAAGTCAACAAAACTACCTCTGTTCAGTACAATTACTATGGATTGAGGCCCTGGACTAAACGAGTAATGTTATATAGTGGTGGTTAGAATGACAGACCTGGGGGGGCATACTGCTTGAGTTTAGATCCTAGATCTGCCACTTTATAGCTATGTAACTCAAGGCAAGATACTTCTTTATGTCTCAGTTCTCATTTGTCCATGAGATGGTAATTGTACCCACTTCAAAGGTTTGTGGTCAGAATTAAAGGAGTTGCAGTTCCCCAAATGGGCCATGACCTTTATCATGGCCAAGCCTTTGTAGTAGGTGTTCCTCTGTCTTCCCACTCCTTCATTTCATCTGAGATTGGCTAGTCCATCCTGTAGGAAACTTTTTTTGGCTTTCCAAATTTTGATGGTCCTCTTCTGTGTTTCCACAGTTCCTGGTGCTGACTTTGTGCTGATACTCATACTAGGTACAACTTTATTTCCATAGAATTCCTCTACAGATGCCTCTGTAAGTGGCCAGGACCACTGCTTTTGCCCCTGTCACTGCCACTGAAGCATGGATCCATTCTAGACTCAAGGCTGCCAAGGGAGAGAGAAGGTCTTTCTCCGTCCCTACACCCACTTTTTTTTTTCGTGCACTTTTGAAGAGAACCCAAAGCAGTGCTGCTTGTAACTCAACATCATACCAAGATTCTAAGAAACTATCCTTTTGGGCTTAACATTTGTATCTGGGGACTAGACATGAGTTCATGGGCCTGGTCTGGAAGACAGGGCCAATACCCTGCTGTTTTCAGAGTCATCTCTTCTCTCTGACTGCCAAAGCTCTGCCACTGCCTTAAATTTGTTTTCCTAACTCTCTTTTTGCTCAGAATGAATTAATTCGCAGGGGCTTCACAAATCCTTCATGAAAATAGGTTTCTGGAGATCCCATTTCAGCATTTCAATGAAAATAACTAACGTGGTCTAACTCACCAATAGACATTTCCTAGGTTAAAGCTGAGGTCTCCGTTGTATTAACACTGAGAAAAAAATCTCCCCTACATATTCTGTGGACCTGTGTTTGTGTGGGTGTGTATGTGTTTCTTTTACCTCTTTCTTTAGGGATAGTTTTACATTTCTTACATTGCAATATCTGTCTTACTTTTCAGCCAAATTAAATGCAGCCTCATGTACAAAAGGCAAGTAAGTCAGTTGTAAGAAAAGATGAAATGAGAAGTTGGCCCAAGAGCACACAAAGGCATCAGCAAGTGTGAATATACTCCCAGAATGGCTCCCATAAAAGTCAGGAAACAGTCCTCCAGGTAATAAAAGTTCAGAGTTAGTTACTGGAGCTTGTAAGAACTTAATATGCAATGTAACCTTTTCCATTTAGTCAAATATCTCTTATATTTTCTGACATTTGAATGCAAATAATTCCTTGTTTTATTACATTTTAAAAATTCAGTTAAAAATCATAAAGAAAAGCAGTACAAATGTGTGATGTGAGTATTAAACGTCAATTTAGTGCTCAACACACTCCACATCCATTCTCATCTTTCATGGCCATGACCCCATTTATATTCATTCATTTGTTCATTTAATGAATATGTATTGAGCAGCCATAGGCAATATGTAAACAAACAAGCATAGCTGCGTTCCAATAAAACTGCATGTTTGGCCATTGAAATTCAATATAATTTTCACATATCACAGAATATTCTTTTTTAAAATTTGTTTCAGCTTCAAAAAAATGTAAAAGCCATTTTTAGCTAATAGATCATACACTGACAGACAGGGTTGGATTTAGCTCATGGATTATAGTTTGCTGAACTCTGGTTTAGAGAACTTGGCATATGAGTTCCATTAGAGGATGTGTAGGAGTTTTCCAAACAGACAAAGGCATCTAGATTGTAGAAATCACGTTTAGCAAAGATATAAGTATGTAAACAGGCCTGACTCATTTGAAAAGCCAAAAAATAGTATTATTGGCCCTTTGGGTTGGAGGTGGTGGAAAATACATGGAAGGAAACTGAAGGATCTCATGTGCCATACTGGGAATTTGACCCCTATTGAGTAGGCAGTGGGGAAACATTGTGGAATTTGTGGCATAATTAGGTTTGCATTTTAGAAAGGTCACTGTAGCAGCCAGGTGAAAAACTGATGAGAGAAGTCCAAGAGAGAAGGAAAGAAAATAAGAAAATTATTTTGGTAGTTCAGTGAGAGATACACAGAACAGGTAATCTATTATGTCTGTGAAATTTTCTATTTTTCCTCACAGATGCCATAATCTTTACTGACTCAGGACCACTGCAAATGATATTCCTTTCTGGAATATTTTTTTTCTTTTTGCTTCTCTTTGATTACTTAGTTCCTTCTCATCCTTTAGGTTTTCATTTTAATTTTACTTCTACAGATAAGCTTTCACTGACCCTTCAGATAGGATTCACAGCCCTGTGATACATAACCATAGGACATTACACGTCTCTGTATCAGTGATCATACCCAGGGTATCTGCTCAATGTTGGTCTTCTGTGCTAGACTGTGACCCACATGTCCGCACCTGTATCCCAGTGCCTACTTCAGAGTAGATGCTCAGTGAATATTTGCAGTGGCCATGAAGTTGGAAGAGAGGATATTTACCAAGAAGAACTGACAGGATTGTCTGGCTGAATGCCTGACTTAATGGATAATATAAGGCTAAGGATAATTCCTTGATTTGAGTGACAAAGTGGTTGGTCAGAAAGGAGAGATAACAAAGGATAAATGTCATATTTGAGGCAGTTGTGGGACGGTTGATTTTATATCCTTTAGGACATCTGAGGGGACACACCAAGAAATATTTTGTCTGCTTCCCACTAGGCTAAGCTGACCATTTTGTATCTGTTCTAGCAATTGCAGTAACCTATGCCATGGCTTCTGTTTTGAACTCTTTTTGCCCAACATATGCTAAGATTTAGAACTCTTTCCCAAAAACATCACTTCTAATATGTTATCCCTTGCTTCAAAAGTTAGTAGAAGACTTTTCTCAACATAGAATCCAGGCCCCCTAAACTGATTTCATTTCTCTACTTTGCCTTATTTCCTTATATCCCCAACATAAGTATTCTCTGGTCAAAATAGTCATCCTGTTTACCTCCATTTTCACTATTGTTTTTCCTGTCTTTACTTGTTCTGTCCCTCTGGGGAAAAATTTGTCTGGAATTCTCTTTTTAGCCAACCTAAAGATAATCTTCCTCAAAAAGCCAATTTAATTTCCAACTTTCCCTTGATGTTTCCTTGAACAGATTAAATATACAAAACTTGTCCTTCCTTGATTTGCTTTAGTGCATGTGGATTATTTCTCTGATAATAATAATGCCTTCCATTTTGGGGTGCCTAGTGTGGGCCAGCCCCTCATGTAACCTCATACCATCTGTACAACAGATCTGAGGTAGTTATTATTTCCTTTTTGAAATATGGAGATTCTAAAAATTTAGAAAGTTTAATTTTAACTCCACCAAAGACTTATATTGGTAAATAGTGGCTCCATTCTGACTACAAAACCCACACTGCTACTTACTATGTTGTGTGAAAGGAAAGGGTTTTTTGTTTGTTTGTTTGTTTGTTTGTTTGTTTTTAGGCTTATGAAATGTGAGGTCTCACTTTAAATATTTTCTCATAGAGTCAATATAATGTAATAGGCTCTGGGCTTCGAAGCCCAGGATTTAGATGGCCCTTTTCCAGCTGAATGACCACAAGGAAGTCATAAAGACTTCTATGACCTCTGTCTATTCATCTGAAAAATGAGAACCCAGACTGCTTAAGAAATTAAAAAATTAGATGATTATGTGACAATACTTTGAAAATTGTGAAGCAATACAAGTACTGTTGTTAGTAGAGGTCTTGAGTAGAATTTCAATATAAATTAAAAGTTTAAAATTCATAGATAAAATGAACCTGAGGGAAATAAGAAGTTGTCAGTTTAAGCATTCACCAGAGAGAATAATTTAAGTATTTATTGAGGATCAGCTATCAAGAATAAGATAAATTCAATGGATGATTTTTAAAAAGTTAAATATAATACATGGTCCATGCTCTCAAGAAACTTTCTTTCCTAATGCACATACTGTGTATGTATATCCTATACACACACACACACACACACACACACACATATGTATAACATATAATTAAAATTTTGGAGATCTCTATAAACAGATATAGATATATAGGCATGTCTATGAATTATATATTTATATACTTAATTTGCTCAATTCTCTTCACTTAATTCTCTACCTTGGCAATTTCAACTGTTCTTTCTGCTTTCTTAGCACCTGGTAAAGAATTGACTACATTTTATAATTATCTCCTTACGTGTATGTCTTTCAGGATTCATCATTGTAGTCCTATCTTCTAACATAGAACCTTGCATATCAATAATTAATTAATGTGAAAGGAAGGAAAGGAGGAAAAAAGGGAGGGAAAGAGGAAGGGAGGGAAAGAGAGTAGAAGGAAGAAAAAATCTGGGTCGCCTTGTGAACATTTGATTTCTCCTTAGAGAATTTCCCGACTCAGGAGAATTTTCAAATTCTAGAGTCACAATGATTATCTGCCTATAGGATTTCCTTTTCACTTGCCCATAGATGTTATTGCTAGATCATCTTCCTTTCTGTGGCTTTTTTTAGTTTCATTCTTTGTCCAGCCCATAGTCTTGCTGATTCATTGCCTAAAATCAATGACTAAGATCTTAATTTAATGAAAGGCCAAGTAAAATTATATTGAATGAATAAATCATGGAAAGCGCCAGATTAGTCAGTGAAATTTCAAGTTACGTTTCCCTGACTATGAAGACTTTTCAATAAGGTCTGACAACTCCTAAACATGTGGTCTAGTAAAAGGAGGTGAGCTGTGGCTTCAAAAAATCTAGATTTGGAAAAACCCCTTCCCCACTATTAGATCTGTAGCTAGAGGTATGTCGCTCAGAGTCCTATGGGCCTCAGTGTCTCGGTTTTAAAAAGAGGGTAATAATTCCTACTCTGAAGAGATTTTGAGAAGGATTAGAAATGATGTACATAAAACATTTGGCATAATACATGGCTCATAGAACAAATTTTTTTTTTTTTTTGAAATATACAAAATGCAAAAGTTTTTGTCAAATGACTATTACAGTTATTACGATAATAAATTCTTAGTAATTTAAAAAGAGACATATGATTAGCTACTGGCAATGCCTAAGAATGTAGTAAGGGCATAATAAATATTAATCAATTATTGAACAATGGATATTGAATGCATTCCCAAAACACATGAAATGATTTATAAATATTATTTGATTGGGCACCTGGGTGGCTCAGTTGGTTAAGCGTCCAACTCTTGATTTCAGCTCAGGTCATGATCTCAGAGTCGTGAGATCAAGCCCTGTCTTGGGCTTCACAGCGGGGAGTCTGCTTGAGATTCTCTCCCTCTCCCTCTGCCCCTCACCCCTGCTCTCTCCCTCTCTCTCTAAAATAAATAAATAAATCTTTTAAATATATATGTAAATAAATAAATATTTGATGATAATGGTCCTGTTTGCCAGGTTTTCACATCCTATTCATTCCCTTTAAACATGGCCTATCATACTTCTAAAAAAAAAAAAAAAAAAAAAAAAAAAGTCTTCTCTGAGGATCTTAGAAAAATACGACAAGCAGCCAAACCTAATGAATAATAGCAAGAAAAAGTCCTTCAGAAATGGTCCTGTTATGTAGGTCTGGTTGAGCTATTGTAAAATCATATAAGTTATATGATACATCATTATAGGCTTAATTATATGATTATAAGGCTTGAAAGAAACTAAGAGAAAAAGTAAGTGCATGCATGCTAGAAAGTGATGTAAAGGATAAGGTGCTGCACACCACTACTCTACCCGTCCTCAGGATTTCCGTGTAAGCTAAAAGGGTTGAAAGTAGCTTTTCTCATAGAAAATACTCCCTACTCACTGGAAGGAGAAATCCATATTTTCTATTTACTTGGTTGGTGTATGTACTCATTTTACCATGACTTCTTGAACACACCCTGAAAACTAGTGACTCTCTGAACTCATAATGAATTCCAGAAATCATCTTTTATTCATAAAATTACATTCATAAAAACACTTCCAGGAATTCCTAAGGCACATTCATTTTTCAGTAAGACAATGGATCTACCTACCTTCTAAAATCTTTAAAATCTTCTTTATCTTCCATAGCATTAGGAAAGACTGATGCTGTCCCTATATAAAAGTGTGCCTATCCATTATTGTTTGCTTAGTGTCCCTTCCACTTGTGCATATTGGTTTTCATTTGGCACTCTGCCTATGCTTGCTATGACTCTTTCCTATCTTATCACAAGCTGTGAGACAGCTGGGCTTAAAACCTTCTCTTTAACTGGAAGCCTAAACCTTTCAGGGTCCTTTTTTGTCTCTCTGAACAGGGCTGAATTACAGAAATGGAGTAAAACTGATCTTGTTGCACATATTGGCTGTACTCCTTTGGTTTTGCACAAAAGCCTTCCAAATCCAACCATAGGATGTCAATGAACTGAGCATCCAAATATATTTGTAAGAGCCAGGGCTTAGGCCACCTGAAAGTATCTGATATCTCTCTTTGGTGAATTTGTACATTTTCTTACAAATAGAGCTACTTTTAAATCCTTCTACTTTACAATGAGTTCATGCGAGGACAGACATTTCTCACTCAATACCACACCTTTTCAGAGACTTTAAAGGCTGGATACAGTTACCTTGTTCATAGGTCTGATAATATCAAATGTTGTTCTAAGGTTGATTTGTATTTATGTAATCCCTGGTGTTATGACCTAAATACCTAAACCAATCTTGTGGTTGTTTTGTTTGTTTGTTTGTTTGTTTTTTCCTTGAGCTACAAAGCCTATAACACGGAATGCCATATGGAGACATAAAGAATTTATTGTCACATTACAGGCTTGGAATGTATGCTTAATAATGCATTTCTGGGAGACTCAAAGGTTTAGCTAAGCTCTACCAGTTGGTTTACAATTTCCATCTCCTCTCCCCTCCCTTTCTTTCTTTCTTTTTTTTTTAAATTTCTTAAAGACTTTATTTATTTATTTGAGAGAGAGGAGAGAAAGAGAGAGAGAGCACAAGTGGGGGGGAGGGCAGAGGGAGAGGGACAAGCAGACTCCCCGCTGAGCAAAGAGCCCGATGCGGGGCTCGATCCCAGGACCCTGAGATCATGACCTGAGCCAAAGGCAGATGCTTAATGAACTGAGCCACTGAGGAGCCCCATCCCTCCCTTTCTTTCTTCCTCAGCTCAAACATGGCACCTGCATTTGTTGTTAGTCAAAAATATGTGCTTTAAAAAATGGTTCCCAGTTTTTCATTTCCTCTCCCAAGAAACATTTTATGTATGTGTGGTTCTAATCTAATCTGTCCTTTGAGGTTTTTGAGAAGTGCAGTCCCTGAACTGTAAGAACTAAGAACTTTGGGAAAGGTGGCAAAAACAGAGGAGTCATCTGCCCCAGACAATCAACTGTGCAAAATTTCTCCAGGACCCTGACAACTACACACTGAAGATAAAGTAGCAGTCCGTTGTCACTGCCACTGGTCCATGTGCCTGTTTTCTGTTGATGGCAAATCATCCTAGAGAAAGCTAAGTAACTTGTCCCAGTTGTATTATCATCTGCAGAGGTGGTCCTTATGAGATAGTTTCTTGGGTGCTGGAGCCATAATATGAAGAAATATCACAGGAAACATTAAATTAGATAATTGAAAGCTTTCCAAGAATCCAAAGCATCTGCTTATAACCAGGAGTGCTGTTTTTCACATTTGGAACTAGAATAAGGCAAATTAATAATAATAATAAAACATTTTTGATAATGATAGTAATAATGACACTGAGTAAAATCTTGAGAGTAGACATTTTTTTTTGCTAGTCTTTGTGCTGTTTTTCAATATTCCTTCTTCCCTCTTAATCCTCACATTAGCCATATGAGACACTACCTCCATTTTACAGATAAGGAAACTAAAGAATTACACATCTAGGGATGCCTGGGTAGCTCAGTAAGTTAAGTGTCTGCCTTCAGCTTGGGTTATGATCCCAGGATCCTGGGATCAAGGGCCGCATCAGGCTCCCTGCTCAAAGCCTGCTTCTCCCTTTCCCTCTACCACTTCCCCTGCTTGTGCTCTCTCTCTCTCTCTCTGCCAAATAAATAAATAAAATCTTTTAAAAAAAGAATTACAAATTAATAGTGGTAATAATAGTTATGATAACAATAACAATAATAATCACTATTTTAAGAAATTTGCACATATTACTCAATTTCATCCTCAATAACAAGCCAATGACATAGGATCTAGAATTAGAAGCTTTACACATGAGGGAACTGACGCGCAGAGAGGTTAAAATATTTCCCAGTGATGATCAGCAAATAGATGGTAGAGCTGGGATTTGGGCCCAGGCACTTGGCTTCAAAATCAAGGTCACTACTAAGACTTATGCTATACCATCTATCCAGAAGAAAAGTATAAATAAATGTAGATATTGTTAATAAATACCCAGCTCATAACAACAACTTCTCATTTACTTTATTTCAATAATAGAACACAACTGGTGTTAGGATGAATAAAATAGTGGACTCCTGGTTGCTGAAGCTAAGTGTGACATAAACAGACCAGGTAGAGAGACCAACCCTTCCCAAATTGCCCCATACCTCCCGAGTTTTATTACTGACAGTCCCATATACCAGGAAACCTTTCAGTTCTAGATAAAGCAAGACAATTGGTAATAGTAGTGTGGACTGTCAACATTGTTTACTTAGTACCTTAGCTCCACTCCAATATCAATTTCAACTGGAGGTTACCACATAACGCAGAGAATTAAGATATCCATCATAGTAAGCTTGGCAAATAAACCTTATTCTAAGGCTCCTGTTTTAACACTTAGCAACTTTGTAACTTTCAACATGTCAAATGTTCATACCTAGAAAGGACTCAGTAAAACTGAATTGGGATTAAGAAATTTATCACTGCTAAGAAAGAAATATACTACATGTAACATTCAAATATTTCTAATTTCTTCCCCTCTCTACCATACTATACAAAAACCAGCACTTACTAAGGATCTTTACTGGTTTGGGCTTTCTGTCAATGGACCCAGAGAGTGGCCTCATCCCTGGATAATCTGTGAGAAAAGTATCTCTAATTAATTTTTTTGTGTGTTTGAGAAAGCCAGTCCTAGCAGCAAATGTTGGAAAACACAAAGATAGTGCACATTTTCACCTGATGAAGTTTGGCAAGAAATAGGACAGGTATACTTAACATTATCTGCAATCATTTTTAGTAAATAAAGCCCCACCATTCTGAAAAATAAAATTGAAACAAATTTAAAGAACTACATGAAAAAAATCCATGAAAAAAATCCAACCTACTCAGTTGCATTTACACATTCTCACAATAAGCATTTTTTGGGTGCCTATTATATGCCAGACACTGCTTTAGAGGCTTGGAAGGGGTAAAAAAATAATATAAAACCTGAAGTAAAATGTGCTAAAAGTATTATGTTCAAAGTTTCATGAGACAGAGATTAACTCTGACATGGAAATCTTGAAGTTGAACTGAGTGTGCCAATGACCAGGAACAGAAGAGCCTTCCTGGCAGAGCAGATCCGTATGCAAAGGTAAGAAAGTCAAATGGATTTGGTGTTCTGGAGGAATCTCAAATAACTTTCTGGGGATGGGGCATAGCATGAAATAGAGGGGCTGTAATGCATAACTTTTGAAATAACTTTGGGTAGTAGGTTTTTACATTTGTTCCAAGAATGGGCATACAGTAATAATTTTATTAACAACAATACTAATAAATACTTTATTGAGCACTTACTATGTTGTAGGCCATGTGCTATTTACTTCAATTTTCTCTGGTTAGCATAATTAACCTACAGCTATGAAAAGTAAACATAGTTTCCAAAATAAAAAAGTAAAAGTGAGATGAGTAGCAATGTTTTAAATTCTTGCAAATTTTCCCCAGCTTTATGAAATATAACTGACATATAATATTGTGCAAGTTTAAAGTATAGAATGTGATAATTTGATATATGATTGCCACAATAAGGTTAGTTAACACATCCATCACCTCATAGTTACCTTTTTTTTGGTGGTAGGAACTATTAGCAACTTTCAATAAATGATACAATATTGTTAATTATAGTTACCACATTGTAGGTTAGATCCCCAGAACTTACTCCTCTTATAACTGGAAGTTTGTACCCTTTGACTACCATCATCCATTTTCTCCACATACCCTCCACCCCCAGCAGCCACTAATCTCTTATTTCTATGATTTCAATTTCTTTTTAGTTTCCACATGTAAGTGAAATCATACAGTATTTATCTTTTTCTGTCTGAATTATTTTACTTAGTATAATGCCCTTGAGGTTCATCCATTTTGTCACAAATGACAGAATTTCCTTCTTTCTCATGGATAAATAATATTCCATTGTGTGAGTGTGTGTGTATGTGTGTGTGTGTGTATCACATTCTCTCTATCCAGTCATCTATTGACAGACACTTTGGTTGTTTCTGTGTCTTGTCTTTTGTAAATAATTCAGTGAACCTGGAGGTGTAGATATATCTCTTCAAGACAGTGATCTTATTTTTTTGTTGTTTATTTGTTTCTTTGTTGATATATACCTAGAAAAGGGATTACTGGATCAAATGATTGTTCTACTGTAAAATTTTTGAGGAACCTCATTTCTGTTTCCCATAGCAGCTATATCAATTTACATGCCTACCAACAGTGTCTTCCCAGGTGGGGGAGCAAATTTGCATTCCAGCCTAACTGCTGAACATAGCCCCTCTGGGAAGTGTGGTTACAGATACCTAGCAGTAGCAGAGCACAATCCTATGGCCTTTATGATTAGGGAGACAAGCCAGCAGCTCTGCCCAAATGTTAAGCATACCCTCTGGCCCCAGATAACCAGGAAGCCTGAACAATGATCCTGAGCAGCCTCAGAGTCCAGCCTATAGTACAATTCAGCCATGGAGTCCAGTCTACCACCCAACCCAGCAGTGAAGCTTAACATACAGCTCTGCTCAATTGCTGAACAGAGCTGGCATCCTCATCCAGACAGGGAACCCAGCCAGTGACCCCATGCACTCATGGAGCATAATGTGTGACCCCACTCAATCAGGGAGTCCAAATAGCAATCCTGCCTGACTGCAGAATCCAGCTATGGTGCCCTCTATCTGACCTCAGAGCATGGGCACTGCCCTTGCCTTATTCTGTCTGACCTCAGAGCATGGGCAGTGGCCTTGCCTTACCCAATAGCAAACCCTGCTTGCTTACAGACACTATCGGCTGATTCATCAAGCTTACTCTAAGCTAAGCTGACTGGCTAAGGTCTTTCCTTGCCAATAAATCCATAAATTCTAGTAGAGGAGATTCTATACTCAAAAGTGCAGATACCAATGCAAGGATAGAAGGATCACAAAGGATTGGGTAAACATGGCACTATCAAAGGGAACTAATAAAGCTCCAATATCTGACTCTAAAGAAATGGAAATCTATGAACTGTCTGACAAATAATTCAGAATAATCTTCTTAAAGAAGTTGAGGGTACTAAAAGAACACACAGATAAGAAACAGTATTAGGAAAACAATGCATGAGGCAAATGAGAAGTTCAACAAAGAAATAAAGACAAACCATCAAAAAATAAATAAAAACTAGGCAGAAATTCTAAAGCTGAAGAATACAGTGACTGAACTGAAGGATTCAATAGAGAGCTTCAACAGCCAACTTGACAAAGTAGGAGAAAATCAAGGAATTCAAAGACAGATCATTTGAAATGACCCAGTTAGGAGAAAAAACAAGAATGGAGAAAAAATAAAGCCTACCTTATTTGATGGTCTGCCATTGAAAGAAACAATGTATGCATTATGGGAATCCTGGAAGGAGACAAGAAAGAGAAAGGGGCAGAAAATCCATTTAAAGAAATAGATGAAAACTTTGCAAACTTGGGGAGAGAAGCAGGCATCCAGATTCATGGATTCCCAAATAGGTTGAACCCCAAAAGGGCTACACCATGCTTACCATGTAATCCTCATGGTAAACACAAAAGAAAAACCTGTAGTAGGTTCACAAAAGGTTATGATAGAGGAGTCAAAGCATACCTCCACAAAAAATCATTAAATCACAGAGACAACAAAAGAGGAAGCAAAGAAGAAAGAATCTACAATAGTCAGAAAACAATGAACAAAATGACAATAGTAAGATCTTACCTAACAATAATTACTTTAAACATAAATGATTAAATTCTCCAATCTTGCAAATTTCTCAAATTAATGTTTGGCTTAAATATAGTTGATTCTAATATCCACATCTGCATTATAAATGTGATCTGTTGGTTTTGATTGAAGTTTACTCATCATATATTGGACTTTCCGCTGGATGACAGAAATATGATGAACAAAACCAGTGTGATCTCTTTACTCATGGAGCCTACAATCTACTGAGGGATGTCCATCAACCATGATTATACCAATAGCTTCCTACCTGCTTCTGCAATAACAATTGTGTGATAAAAGCAGAGGATGCTGTAAGAGTGCCTGACCAAGGAAAGTGATCTAGGCTGAGGAATCTGGGATTAGGTGATTTGCAGGTATAACCACACTACAATCTTCAGGAAAAAGGAAAAGTACATTTTTATATGTTAATGAATTTGTTCATTTTTTAAAATAAAATTCATTATTAGCAAACTCACATTGAAGCAATCAGCTAGACAGATGGAAACTTTGGATTCCACTCAGAATCATGTCTTTCTATCAGCTAGCAATTAGACATGTGAAAGCATATTCTTAAAAACCATAATGTGTCAAAGATTTGCAGTTTTTAAAGCAATACTGTCAGGCTGTGAAACTTACCAAATTATCCAATTTTTTATTACTGCTTTTGATTTATATGTTCCCAAAAGCAAGGTTTGGAAATCTTCCGATTTTAGTAATTTCAGTCACTGGAAAAAAATTAAAAAAACATAACACATACTTTTTACTTCCTTAAAATTATATTAGAGTCTTTCAAAGGATCAAACTTTATTAATATATTCTCTTTGGAACACTGAATATGCTGCTTTCTTAGTAGCAACAGTGACAATAAAATGAGTATTTGGGGATTCTGGAGATGTCTAGTCAACCCTCCTGAATTTTGAACCAGGAACTGGAGATAAATGAGCAGCCCTATAATGTTAGACTGACAAACACAATGCAAGCTGGTGGGTTAAAATGAGCCTCTGCTACGTCCTCTCTCCAATCAGATCTAGAAGCCACCTATAGATTTTCAGAGCATCACTATAACCAAACTGACAACAAGGAAGATCCCAGCCTGCCTTTGTAGGGCAAAAACCTCTGACCTGGTGAACAGAATTGGAACAGAATGAGAGGCCTGAGGATAGGCAGATCCCAAAAAGCCAAGTGGCATCTGAGTAAGGGAGCCCTGTGATCCCTGTTTGTACTCTCACCATTGGGTGTCCTTCCTCCTCCTCCCCGACTCATCCTCTTCCCCCCTCCTCTTGGAGGAATAAGCTAGTGAAGGAAGAGAGAAAAGACTAAAGTACTTGGGAAAAGAGAGAAAACATTTGCTTCTTCCAACTAGTATGCAATTTATTTATGTGTTTATTTATTTATTTATTTTAAAGATTTTATTTATTTATTTGACAGAGAGAGCAAGAGAGCACAAGCAGGGGGAACTACAGAGGGACAGGGAGAAGCAGGCTTCCCGCTGAGCAGGGAGCCTGATGCGGGGCTCGATCCCTGGACCCTGGGGGATCATGACCTGAGCCGAAGGCAGATGCCCAACTGACTGAGCCACCCAGGCGCCCCTAGTGTGCAATTTAAAATCAGGGTCCAGGAATAGTTTCTTTCATTTACTTCATTTTTTTCTCTTTGTTGTGGCTAACACTAGAAACAGTGCAGCACAAAAGAACCTAAGAACTTCATCTTCTCTTGTCTTCCCACCTCCAACCAACCCATGAAATCTGATTTGAAAAACTGACATATTAGTATGGAATCTAGACTTCCAGAAACCAATCCTAGAGATGATTTACTTTTAAAAACAACAAGGTTTAGGTTTGGTACATGGTAAAGAGCTTTGTATTCAGAAACCTGCCTCTCCCTCAACACACTCCCCAAACTGGTATAATCTTTAGTGGGTTACTTAACTTTCTCAAACACAGTTTCATCTATATAATTGGGGTTGAGGATGGTTAAAGTAATATTAGCTTAAATTTTTTTAAAAAATCGAATGAGAGAATACATGAACAAGCAACATTCAAATAAATTATTATTCAAGTAAATATTCGGTTATTTCTCATTGATTACAACTTTATTTGAAGGTGGATAAGAAGTATAATGTCACTGACATTATATGAATGCACTTTATTTGGTTTTTCAGAACTTTCAGTAAAGTTCCCAGGGAAAAGTACTTCTTAAAGATATCCCTAAATTAATTCCTTCCTCCCTCCCTTCCTTCCTTACCTCCTTCCCTCCCTCCTTCCCTCTTCCTTCCTTCCTTCCTTCCTTCCTTCTTTCCTTCCTTCCTTTCAGGAAGGGGCTAGTCCAGAGAGTATGCCTTTTTGTATTAAGTGTTGGGTATAATTTTAAGACTCCCTTGAGAGTAAGATTTTTTGGCACCATTTATTTACATGAAAAAGATTTTAGTGCTTTATTTACAAAATGCCCAATTAAAACCCAATCCATCACAATTCAGCCTTAACATCAGAATTAGAAATGCATGAAGTAATCTAGTACTTGTCATTTAAGATTTACTTAAATTACTAATAGCACTCTGAATTGAAGGCTTTTCACAATCCAACACTGATTTATTACACCCCAGACATCACTGCAAAGGAGCTATATATTTTACAAACTAAAATAAACTGAACTCTGAGGTCCTCAAAATATTACTCTGTTTAATAAGTGTTAATGTTTCTGAACACACACACAGACAAAAATGGGTGCTTGTTATTATTTTAGACTTAATTTCTTGTGTTTTTTAATTTTTTCTAATTTTTATTTATTTATTGAGAGTGAGAGAGAGAGAATGGTAGAGAGAGAGCATGAGAGGGAAGAAGGTCAGAGGGAGAAGTAGACTCCCTGCTGAGCAGGGAGCGATGCAGGACTCCATCCCGGGACTCCAGGATCATGGCCTGAGCTGAAGGCAGTCGCTTAACCAACTGAGCCACCCAGGCACCCCCCTTGTTTTTTTTTAATTTTGTAGTTTTTTTTTTAATTTAACCATGTGACTTTAATCTACTGTCAATTTATGACAACTTTCTTAAGTAGTATACTTTAATTGCTTCTTTCTCCCTTCCTTCCTTTCTTCTTTTCCTCCTTTTTTTTTTTTTTTTGGATCCTAGTTTACACATTTCCCTCAAACAAATTTTTCTAACAGCATGTTAAATATTTAAAATAATAGCAAAAAAAAAATAGTGGATCTATGAAGATAACACAAGGCTGTATAGGCCTAGGAAAAAAAGAATGTATTTTTCGGTTTACCTATATACATACATACTCCATTGTTTTTTTGTTTTTTGTTTTTTGTTTTTACATAGAAGCCAGTGAGTCTATCCATATGTGATCATACAGTGAGTCCATCCTCAGGAAGGAAAAAAAAAGCTTTTTTCAATTTTAATTATTGATCTGTAGAGCCCAACACACCATTTATTCATCTGCAGTGTATTTGTATAGGTTAAAATTGCTCCTAGCAAAAAAGAAAAAAAAATACCAGTGCAATATGTCAAATGTATGCTAGAATATCTTCTAAAACTGTATTTGTAGGGGAATTCTGCTTTGCAGAAAATACTTCTATCACAATTGCCAAGATAATTTAATTTCAGCATATGTAGCACCAATTAGTGCATTCAATACAGTCATACAACTTTGTAATACCCCTTTTCCCAAGAACTTCTACCCCCATATCAGAAAGACATAGATGTTTCCGGATTCTTGTGCATCACAGTTATAATGGGAGGGCCCAGCCAATAAGTAGCCTGAATATTTTGGCCCTATAATTTATTTTTTGTTATTGTTATACTCCTAACATACTTCGGGCAATAGTAAAATAGCAAATTGTTAGTATTTTTTGTTTGTTCCAATTAATGGGTTAAAAAACTTGTTAGTTAATATTAAGCCTAACTCTCATATATGTTTATGAAAAGACTGTTCATAGATTTTAAAGGATCTTGTATACTGTCATCATCTAATAAATATTACAATGAAGTATCATGTATGCTTGTGTAACTTACATAAATTCAATTACACATGTTCAGAGGGCAGAGAGAGAGAGGCCGATTTTATCCACTGCCCGCAGGATGTTTTTATGGCTCTGAGTGAGCATGAAATGGAAGATACGACTCTACTGTTCACAGTTATCTCTGTTCTCAACTACCTGAATATAAGCATCTTGTTGCATGCAGTAAGTGTAATCTTCATTTTTAAGTGTGCAGTAAATACTTTTTTCTGAGACATCGTCCCTAAATGCCAACTGTCAATTGTTGCTTAACCAAGAATCAGCTCTATTCTGAGGCTGGAGGAAAAATTGTATTGGATTTAATGAATGCTGTACTTGAAGGTCATTTTCAAGGCCATCATTTATTTTATTTCATTTTTACTTTAAGTACTGACCGTAAAACTAATTCCCATTTGAGATGCTACTATGCTGTAAATCTGTTATTAGTAGTCAGCACGTTAATTTAGTTTAGAATCATCAATATTTTTTATTTTAAAGATTTTATTTATTTATTTATTTATTTATTTATTTATTTATTTATAGCACATGCATGAGCAGGGGGAAGGGGCAGAGGGAGAGGGAGAGAGAGAATCTCAAGCAGATTCCACTCTGAGCATGGAGCCCCACATGAGGCTTGATCTCACGAGATCATGACCTGAGCTGAAATCAAGAGTCTGAGGCTTGACTGAGCCACCCAGGCACCCCTAGAATCATCAATAATTTTTTGATAGAGATTAGGAGAAAATTATAGTGTGAGTGGAAAAAAGAACCTCATTGTTACCCTAAAGTGCCAATATTTTGGTTGCCATTTTATAACCAAAATAAGATGTTGAAGAGATTTACTAAATTGAGACCAAGCTCCAGGGCAAATCTAGAATTCACTGGGACATGAGTCGAGGACACCATGGATTTATATTTAGTGAAAGAGCTAAAAATGAGTGAATGCTAATAAATGCTATAACTTTGTAGAAATTGAGTTTTAAGTTAATAAAATCAATGTTATCTGATTGGACAAAGTAAATAGACATCTTGGTTTTTCTCTTTTGCATTTTGTTATTGCTAATTAATGATGCCCAAATAATATATTGGAGTGTAAATATAAAAGTGTAGTGTGCATGCCACAAATTAAGAAAAACTTCACTATACTTTTTTTAACCTAGCACATTATGATGTATTGTTAAACAAAACTTACCATTTAGATATACTAATTAGTTAATGCACAAGGGAGAGGGGTTAAAAAAAGAAAGATGTAATAACCACAGCGGTAGTAGGAAACATGATTGAATATATCGTATGTGATCGGCATGGTGATAAGTGCTTTTCTTACATTATGTAACAATTTTCAGAGCATGTGTATGTAGTGGGTATTATTATTATTAGCCACCACCCTTTACCAATGAGGAAGTCAAGATACAGAGAGCTTTGAGAATTTTTCCAAGAATCACAAATAGAAAGTGTTAGAGCCAGTGTTGAACCTAAATTCCAAAGCCCATTTAATAACTACCATACAATTTTGACATGCACGTGAATATTATATTCTGACCTAAACACAGTTTGTAAAAATTTAAAGATGGTTGCTCATTAATTAGAAATGAATGTGCTTCATTAAAAACCTTTGTAAAGGGACGCCTGGGGGGCTCAGTCAGTTAAGCGTCTGCCTTTGGCTCAGGTCATGATCCTGGGGTCCTGGGATGGAGTCCCACATCGAGTTCCCTGCTCAGCGGGGGTCTGCTTCTCCTTCTGCCTGCCGCTTCCTCTGCTCATGCTCTCTCTCACTCTTTCTCTCCCTGATTAAAAAAAAAAAAAAAGTCTAAAAAAAAACCACCCTTGTAAGTCATTACTTTGTCATATATATTTTTTTCATTCTCTCATTCTTAAACTGTCTCACAATCTTTCTGCCCTGCTAAGTCAGGAATCAATACAGTCATTGTTTCTGTCATCAACTCATCTTTTGTTGTTGTTATTGTCAGGATGGTGAGTGTCATTCTCCTCTGCCTCAAAATGAGCCAGCAGGCTTGCATTGCAAGAATGCAGAAACAGAGCCAGGAGGGGCTGACAGGGGTGGAGGCAGTCCAGCTACCACTTATTTTGACTCTGTCAGTGTTTGCTTACTTGCTCCCAGAATAATGCAGCTGCAATTGTGAACTCAACTACCATCTCGCTGCTTACTTCTTCATGGTCAGAAGAGTTGTCTATACTCCCAACCTCTACCACTTTACCAATTTTTCATTTGTAACACTCCATTTTCTCTTCTGACCTACTACATAATGAAGCTTCTTAGCCAAGGTTATAAATAATCATTTTGTTGCAAAATCAAATAAATGTTTGAAATTCTCTTCTCAGTTGACTGAACACTGTCATTAGCCACAGCTGACCATTTCCTCCCTCTTGAATATACTCAAGTTTTTGTTTCCTAGTGCTTTAATTTCCTATCACCTGCCTGGCCATTTTTCTCAGTTTTCCCATGTTCATCTTATAAATGTGTGCGTTACATCACTGCAATAGACATTTTTATCCCTTCCATCTGGCCACAGAGGTTGAATTAGAGATAGCCACCTGACCCAAATCAGGTCAAATAGAGCCAAAGAGATTCTCTGCTAGGACTTATGTTGAAGCCATGATGGAATAATTATGTTCTGTCTGCTGAGATTGCTGGCAGTGAAAATGATATAAGTGCAGTATTGCTGGGGGTCAGAAAAATTAGGCCATTACTGTGAAAAGCACATAAAAACGAAATCCTGACAAATTCAGTTAAGTCTCTGGATCCAGATGGGTCAGAAGCCTTAAGTATACATCTGGATTTTTCCATAAGATGAAACAATACATTTCCTTGATTGCTTGAGTGAGGTTTTATATCATTCACAAATAAAAGAATTTCTTATGATAAAATACTCCCCCCCACCTACTCACCCATCCCCACTGAATAAATGTAATTTTCTATTAGAGATCTCATTTCAGATGTTCTCCTGGCACCACACACTCAACACTCACATTTCTATTCACCCAATTTTCTAACCAGAAACTTGGGCAAGATCTTTGACTCTTTCCTCACCCTTAGCTCACCTCCCGCATCCAAATAAATCATCTAGTCTTATTAATTTACTCTTAAACTTTTGCTTATTTCATCTAATCTCCTCATTCTTGCTGCGTCAATGTAGGGTATACCACTATCTCTTGCTTAGATTACTTTAACCATCTCCCAACTGATTTGCTTGCCTCCAGTCCACCCCTTCGCCTTGTAACCAGAGTGATGTATGTCCAAAGTGCAAATCTGACTATAATAATCTCTTTAAGCCTTTGTAAGGCTCTCTCCTTTGCCCACAGAGTAATAAGACCCCAAATTCCTTACCATGGCTCTTATCATGATCTGGCCTCTACTTACCGCTCTCGCCTCAGCTCCAGGTTTTCCCTCCACCCTCACAATCTCCTACCTGGAACTACTCTTAATCCTTCAAATGGGCCATGCCCTCTCTGTTCTTGGGGAGTGCTTATGCTCTTTCCTCTGCTTTAGAATATTCTTCTCTCCTGCAGTGACTGGTAGAATTCTGTGCACCCAGAGGAATACTTCTCTTCAATCCTCCAAGACAACTTCCAAGTCTGAACTAAATGCCCTTATTTGTGTCCCATTAGCTTCTGAGCCATATTTACCTACTGTAATTGCCGTTTATGTTATCATTGCCTATTTATATCACTCAACCTAAAAGAACCACTTGAGAGCAAAGATCTCTCACTGCAGTGCCGCTCCATAACTACTTGTGTAAATGAATGAAGAAGCAGTGATTGAACAATCTGTCAGAGACTAATTGAATATAGTAGACACCGAATTCACATAGATTGAATTTTCTGTTTATATAACTATATAAACCTCTCTCCAATGTATTCTAAGCAGATCAGGCTCAAAAAAAGTAAAAAAAAAAAAAAAAATAGAGTTTTCTGATAGAGGAATTTCAGATCTTACTTGAAACTTTTTCACTTCCCAAACTCATTTGATTGATATTACACACTTAAAATTAGGCAAATGGTTTATATCAGTGAAAATGAGGGCATGCCCTTAACTTTCCAGATCCATTTTCTTGTCAAAACAGAGACCTTTTGACCCCAGTTTACATATTCATGTTTCAGCTTAAAATAATAAAATTATAAAAGAGATAGGTTGATAGTTCATGAAGGAAGTTATGCTGCTCTGTGATAACTCACTGAGTGCTTTATACCAAACATCACAGCTGACAAGCCGGGTACCTTAAGCAAGAGATACTTGAGGTCGGGAGGACACATAGCAAGAGAAATAAAAGATGTGAAGTGACCCAGTTTTCATTCTTCCTGCCCTTCCTGACCTCTCCTCACCACACACACACACATACACACACACACACACACACACACACACACACACACCTGTCCCTAACCTATTATTTGTTGGTTTCTGAGTGTGATTTCAGATTTCAGTGATTTGGGTTTCTTGACCACCTAAGAAACAATCATTTACATGTTAAAAGCCTATCAAGGAAATTTTCTATTTCCTATGCTTAATTTCCTATTAAGGAAAATAAAGAACCAAACATAAGGAATAGAAAATTCAACAAAAACAAAAAAAATTTTAGCCAACTGCAGAAGTTCCCAACTGGCTTTCTTGAATTTACTTTTTCTTTCCTCCAATTAGTTCATCACAAAGAAGTCAGAGAAATATTTCAATAACTCAAAACTCATCAGATTCTACTTTAAACTCTTCAACATCTTCCCATTACTTTTGGGATAAAGCTCCTAATCTACAATATATCTCTTAGTCCTGTAGAACCCAGGCCATTCAGTCTGCAACAGGTTCCCTTTTCTCTCTCACCTCTTGATGGTCATAGATGTCCTTTCACTTCCTTGAAGGCACCATACTTTATTCTGTCCCAAGGCCTTTGCACATACTGTTTCTCTGCCTAAAACACATTGACACCCGCCCCTCTATTTCCCATTAGTTCTCCCTTCAAATCTCACTTTTTTAAAGAAATCTTCTCTGAGTTATGAGTGGATTAAGTCACTCTTACCTTAGTCACCCCCATCTGATGACCATGACCTTTCTTGGAAGTGCTTATCACCCTTATAAACTTCCTCATTGAATTATAAACTCCATGAAGGCAAAGACTGTATCTGGTCATTTCCTTTGCAGCTCTGGTACCTAGCACAGTACCTAATAACTACTGGTGGTTAATCAGTGTTTGTTGAATGAATGAGTGTGTAATTTTAGGGAGAAAGGGACTGGACAAGTATGTAATTCAATATCAACTAAGACCACTGGGGCACCTGGGTGGCTCAGTCGATTAAAGGGCTGCCTTCAGCTCAGGTCATGGCCTCAGGGTCCTGGGATCGTGTCTCGCATCAGGCGCCCTGCTCAGCAAAGAGTCTGCTTCTTCCTCTGCCTCTCCCTCATGCTCTTTCTCTCTCAAATAAATAAATAAAAATCTTAAAAAAAAAAAGTCGCATTATGAGATATTTGCCAAGTTAATCATCAGTTAATCTTGAAAAAAAAAAACAAACCTAGGGCCACTCATTAAGGCTTTGTTGTCAATTGCTTTGGCAGTAACCAGCACTAATTATGGCTAATTTCTTAGGCTATGCTCCATAGCATCTTGTCCTGTGGGTCCCTAAAAATGTCACTGAAATTTTAATGCAAATATGGACATCTTTAATTGACTTTTTCTCCATATTATTAAATATTCGTCTGCTACCAAAATTCATACACTGACAACTTTGAGACCATGTAGAATTATGAATCCTAGATGCTGAAAACCTTCTATAATTGTGGTGACTTAGCCCATCTCAGCAGTATGCAGTCCTCTTATATTTTATTGGCATTTTATAACGACAATTTGAAATCTTCCTACCTATTTTCTGCCCAATTGTTTCCTGCAATATCTCTAGTTCCTAATAGCATATAGCCTCAAATAAAAGATTCAATGCACACTTGAAAACCAGCCTTCCCAGAACAGTCTAGATAGACTCCTCTCTCTGCAGGTGGGTCAAGGTAATAGCCCTTAGTCCGTTACCTCTGCCTGCTACCCACCCTCTTCTCTTTCAGGAAGGAGTCCAGTTTTTTAAGAAGTTGCAGATCTGTTTGGGTTAATGCCCAATTTCCAGCCTGGTTCTTACACTTTTAATTTTTAAAAACATGTTACATACTTTTAAAAGTGAAATAGTTATATAAAGTTTATAAGGAAAATCAGATTTATCTGTTACTTCCTATAGTCTAGCTCTTTATTTTATCTAAAAATTTTTTATTTTCAAATTTGTTTTCCAAATTCTCCTATAAATTTATTTCTGCTCCTTTATCTTTTTAATTTCCAAGGCTAACTTTGTTCTCTGAATCTTTTTGCCTTTTATTCTTACATAATGCAATTTCATTTCTCTTTATAATTTTTACAGAAAGTTTTCTCCTGTTTCTTTCATTGTCTCTGTTTCAACTATTTTATTATTTATTTTGATCTCTGCCTTTCATGTTAAAGGATTTTCTCTCATGTTTGGTGATTGTTGGCTTCTTACTCATCTTTAAGAGAGACCAAAAAGCTGATTGGATATTTAATGTATTAAAGTAGGCTTCTCCACTTCTGTGTTTCACTGTAGAGTGATCTGGCTGAATTGTTTCTTTGGAGAACCATTTTGAAGACTATCAGTATCTGCAGATTCCTTTCCTAAGTTGGTCAGTTTTCCAGAGAGGAATCCTACAGTGGCCTGCCCAGAGAGACTGGTTACTATAAACCTCATTTATAAATAAATGAGTCAAGTGGGCCTACTATTTATATGTAGACTTTTACTTTCTTCCTTATATTTATAGTGATTTCCTTGCCTTCATCTGTATATGGTATCCCCCATTTTCAACTTCTCTAGAAAATAAACTTTAATCCTTTGCTGGGAGTAATTTCCTGACAGAATGACATGGGAATGGATCTGGGATTTGAGCTACTATTTTTTTTGAACTACTATTTATATCACCTTTTGAGCAATCTCCTAGTTTTCAGACCCACTTGTGCATTAACCCAATTCAGTATAACTGGTGTTTCCAGTTCCCAAGATTTGCTGGATTTCTGCATTGTGATTAGCTTACCTCAGAGGTTCACACCCTTCTGGATAAGTTTCAGCTTTCTCTGGTCTATTAGATCAATCATAACTTATTCATTTTCAGCTTCTAAAATTTAGTTATTACCTTTTTCTTGTGTACATCATCTTTGTTGACTTGTACCATTTTTGAAATCCATTTATGATCATTTTAGTATGGTTTTAAGAAAAAATACAGGAGTTATGGTCATTTCACCATATTTAATCAAAACTTTGTAGCTTGATTGGGTATACTTGATAAACTTGGGTATATTGAATTCCATTTGAAATACCCTGATTCCAAAAAGACAATGACGGTCATCTCGTAGTTATTTCCAATATTATTCTGATAACAAAACAAAACAAAAAAAAGAGTCCAAAACAAACAAAGAAACAAAACCAGTGACTGATATTCCTTATGAATATAGACTAAAAAATAATCCCCAACAAAATATTAATAAAATGAATCTAACAATATACACTAAAAAATTATACAACACAACCAATAGGATTTATTTCAGCAACAAGGCTACTTCAACATTAAAAAATGAATCACTGTAATCCACTATATCAACAGGCCAGAGAAAAAAAATCACATAGCCATACGAATTGATGCAGAAAAAGCATTTGATGAAATTGAACACACATTCATGGCAAAATGAAACCAAACAAAACAAAAGCTTCTCAGAAGACTGGCAATAGCAGGTATATTAGTTTGCTAATTACCATAACAAAATACCAAAACCTGAATCGTTCAAACAACAAAAACATATTGTCTAACAGTTCTGGATATTAGATATTCAAGATCAAGGTCAGCTGGGTGGTTCCTTCTGAGGGCTGTGAGGAAGAATCTGTTCCATACTTCTTCTCTACTTTCTAGTGGTTTTCTAGCTATCTTTGGCATTCCTTGGCATGTAGAAGCATCACCTGATATCTGCCCTCATCTTTACATAGAATTCTCCCTATGTGTCTGCTCCAAATTTCCCCTTGTGATAAGAACACTGGTAATATTGGATTAGGGGCCCACCCTACTCCATTATGATCTCATCTTAACTGGTTACCTCTACAATTGACCTATTTCCAATAAAATCCTGTTCTGAGGTATGAGGGCTAGGACTTCAACAATTAGGAAAACACAATTCCACCCATAACTTTTTAAAGAACATGTACTAGAAATTCTATCCAGTGCCATAAGCCAGTAAAAAGAATGGGTATACTTCTACATGAAAAATTAAAACCTCAAGGGGTGCCTGGGTGGCTCAGTCTTTAAGCATCTGCCTTCAACTCAGGTCATAAACCCAGAGTCCTGGGATCGAGCCCCACATCGGGCTCCCTGCTCCACAGGAAGCCTGTTTCTCCCTCTCCCACTCCCCCTGCTTGTGTTCCTTCTCTCACTGTGTCTATCTCTCTCAAATAAATAAATAAAAATCTTAAAAAAAATTAAAACCTCCAAAAATTAATGAATGAGTTCAGTAAGACTGAAGGTTGCAATATCAATATACAGAAATCAAATGTATTTCTATATACTAGCAGGGAACATGAAGAAAATGAAAATAAAAATACAATACCATTTACAGTTTCTCAAAAATCAATCAATCAATCAATCAATAAATAAATAAATAAGAAAGAAAGAAAGAAAGAAATACCTGAATGTAAACTTGGTATGACATATATAGGACTTGTATGCTGAAGAAAAGTACAAAATAAAAAAAGTGTTAATGATAGAAATCAAAGATGTCAAATTAAATAGGGAGACATACCATGTTCATGGATTGGAAGACTCAATATAATAAAGATGTCAAATCTCTCCAATTGCCATTTAATGCAATTCTTATCAAAATCTCATTGAGTTTTTTTTAATAAATCTAGACAAGATTATTCTAAAAGTAATATGGAAAGAAAAATGAACTGGAGTAGCTAATTCAATTTTGAAAAAGAAAAAGGAAATGGGAAGACTCACTTTTTCTGTTTTCAAGTTTAATTATACAACTACAGTAATCAAAGATGTGTGGTACAGCATGATGGATAGAAACAAATCAATAGAACAGCATAATAAACCCAGAAATAGACAACACAAGTAGAGCCAACTTATTTTTGACAAAGGTGCAAAGGCAATACAATGAAGGAAGAATAGCTTTTTCAACAAATGGTACAGGAGCAATTGGATATCCACAGGCAAAACAGAACCTTACACTAAACCCTACACTGTATGTAAAAAATGAACTCAAAATAAGTCATTAGTTCACAAAATGTAAAAATATAAGACTTTAAAAAATAGAAAACATAGGAGAAAATTTCTAGAACCTAAAGCTTGAAAAAGTGTTGTTACATGTGACAACAAAAATCATGATATATATAAAAGAAAAAATATATAAATTGAATTTTGTCAAAAATTAGACTTTTATATTGCAAAAGACCATGTGAAGATCAGAAAACAAGCTACAGATTGGGATAATATATTTGTAAACAGCATATCTGACAAAGGACTCATATCTAGAATGTATAAACAACTCTCAAAACTTTACAACTTAAAACCAAGAGTCCACTTAGAAAATGGGCAAAAAATATGTAGAGACATTTTGCCAAAAAAGATATCTAGTTGGCAAGTAAGCACACAAAAAATATTCACCATCACTAGTCATAATAGAAATACAAATTAAGACAAAATAAGATAACACTATACATTTATCAAAACAACTAAAATTAAAAATAGTGACAATACCAAATTCTGGTGAGGGCAGAGAAACTGAATCTTTCATACATTGATGATGGTAATACAAAATGGTGCAGTCACTTGGAAATTAGCTTATTTAAATTAGTTTCGGTTTTAAAAAAAACTAAACATGGGGTGCCTAGGTGGCAGAGTTAGTTGAGCGTCTGACTCTTGGTTTTGACTCAGGTCATGACCTCAGGTTCATGAGACAGCTCCATGTTGGGCTCTGTACTCAGCATGGAGTCTGCTTGAGATTCTCTCTCCCTCTCCCTCTGCCCCTCCTGCTCATGCTCTCTCTTTCTAAAATAAATAAATAAATCTTTTTTAAAAATAAATAAATAAATAAATAAACATACACTAATGATATGGCTCAGCAATCACACTGCTGAGCATTTTATCCAGAGAATAAAACTTATGTTCATACAAAAACATGTACACAGTTGTTAATAGCAGCTTTATTTATAATATCCTAACACTGGAAATAGTCAAAATGTTCTATAACTAACAAATGACTAAATAAACTGTAGTATATTCATACTGTGGAATACTACTTATTACAAGGAACAAATTCTTGATATATGCAACACCTTGGAGGATCTTGAAAAAATAATGGGCCAAATTTTCTAAATTTGATGAAAACTATTACCCCACAGTTCAAAGAAATTCAACAAATCACAAACAAAAGAAACATGAAGAAAACTACATCAAAGTGCATAATAATCAATACCAATGATCAAATCTTAAAAGTAGCCAAAGAAAAAAAGAAAGTTACATACAGAGGAACAAAAATAAGACATGGCATTGTCAGAAACAATGCAAGCAATTGAGCAAGAAGAAGTAGATCCAATGAGTTGAACTATAACCCTTAACATTTAGCAAAAGAACACAATCCAGCAACACATAAAGAAAAAATACAACATCACCAAGTGGGATTTATCTGAGGAATGCAAAGTTGGTTCAAACATTTGAAAACTATTCAATGGAGTTCACCTACTAACAGACTATGAAGATAAAAATGATATACTCATTCCTATAGATACAGAAAAAGTATTTGACAAAATTTAATGTAATTTCCTGATTGAAAACTCTCAGTAAACCAGGAATTGAATAGAAATTCCTCAATATTACAAAGGACGTGTATGGGAAACCTACAACTAGCATGATATTTAATATTGAAACCCTGAATATTTTCCCCCTAGATTTGGAAAGAGCTAAATATGTACCCTCTTTCTACTTCTTTTGCATGTTGTACTGGAAGATCTAGCCAGGGGAATAAGGCAAAACCAAAATAAAACAAATAAAAAAATATAAATAGGAATAGAGGAATAAAACTGTCTTTATTTGTTGAAGGCACAGAAAATCCTAAGGATTCTACAAAAAAGCAACAAAAATTTATAAATGAATTCAAAAAGCTTGCACATTCAAAGTCAATATGCAAAATCAATTATATTTTTGTTTATATAAATAGATATAACTAGAGGCATAACTAGAAAATGACATTTAAAAAACAATACCTTGGGGTACCTGGGTTTCTCATTCACTTGAGCATCCAACTCTTGATTTTGGCTCAGGTCATGACTCCGGGTCCTGGGACTGAGCCCTGCATTGGGCTCAGTGCTCAGCAAGGAGTCTGCTTGAGGCTTCTCTCTCTCCCTCTGCCCCTACCCCAATCACACACCCTCTCTCTAAAGATTTTATTTATTTATTTGAGAGAGAGAAAGAGAGATTGAGAAAATGAGTGGGAGGAGGGGCAGAGGGAGAAGCAGACTCCCTGTGGAGCAGGGAGCCTGATGTGGGACTCGATCCCAGGACCCTGGGATCATGACCTGAGCCAAAGGCAGACACTTAACCAACTGAGCCATCCAGGCACCCCCCTCTCTAAAATAAACAAATAAATCTTTAAAAATTTTAAAAAATAAAAAGTAATACCAGTTAAAATAGTATAACATATGAAATACTTAGGAACACTTAACAAAATATGTTCAAATCCTATAAATAAAACTTGTTGAAATTAATTAAAGAACATCTAAATAAATGAGAGATATTCAGATTTTTGGAAGGATTAATTGTATGAAGATTTCAAATTTTCCCCAATATGGTCTATAGAATCATAACTCCAGTGAAAACCCATGAGGCTTTTTTTATAGAATTTGACAAGGTTATTCTTAAATGTGTATAGAAATACTAACTATCTAGAATAACCAAGATGACTGATGAAAATATGTTTTTTGATGAAAAGCACAAAATTAAAAGACTTATAATACCTGATTTTATGGCTTATCATAAAAGTTTAGATCAGTGAAATAGAATGCACAGCCACAATTTCAGCAAAGGAGCCAGAGTAATTCAGTAGTCAGAGAATAATCTTTTTAACAAATAGTGCTGGAATAATTGGAGATTTCTATGCAAATAACAGGAGCTTTGGCTCTTATCTTATTTGATATACACAAATTATCCCAAAAGAATTATAAGAATTAAATGTAGGAATTAAAACCATAAAAATTCTGGGATGAAAGAAGAAGAAAATCTTTGTGACCTTAGGTTAAGCAAAGATTTTTTTTTTAGATATGCCACAAAATGAATGAACCATGGGAGAAAAACATGGTTTTCTTGGACTTTATCAAAATTAAAACTTTAGCTTTTTAGAAGACACTGTTAAAAAAATGAAAATTAAGTCAAAGGGTAGGAGAAAATATATACAAAACATATATCTGAAATACATTTGTATCCATATTACAAAAGAAACTATTACAACTTAATAATTAGAAGATAAAATTTTGAAAAATATGAAGATTTCAACAAACATTTCAGAAAGAAAGACACATAAATGTCAAATAAGCACAGAAAAAATGTTCTACATCATTAGTCATCAAGAAAATGAAAATTAAAACCCCAGTGAATGCCACTGCGCATCAACTAGAATGGCTAAATAAAAAAAGCTAATACCAAATGTTGGCAAGGGTATGGAACAACTGGCATGCTCATTCATTGGTGGTGGAAAGGTAAAATGGTATAGTCACTTTGGAGAAAACAATCTTACTCCTAATATTTATTTAAGAGAATGAAAACATAACTTCACATTAATACTTGGATTCATATTACCTAAAAATTGGAAACAATTCAAATGCCCAACAACTAGTGAATGGATAAATAAATTGTGATATGGGAATACTTTGAAATAACTATTAAGCAATAAGTAGAAACAGCATACAGATATATGCAATAATGTGGATGAATCTCAAAAGCACTATACTCAATAAAAGAAGGCAGACATAAGAACTCCATGGTGTATGTTTCCAGTTATTTGAAGCTAGAAGAAAATAAAACTACATTAGATCAGTGGTGTGTAGGGACTGGAGGATGGGAGATGGGATATACTGTAAGGAGGCATGAGAAAATTTTTCAGGCAATGGAAATGTTCTGAGTGGTTATGTGACTATATGAAGTTTTAAAACTCATCCAAGTGTACACCAAATATTGATTAATATTACTGCACTTAAATTATACTTGAATTACATATATAATATGTACATTATATATTACATATATGTTACAATATATACAAATAATATATGTTACATATATAATATATAGCATAAATATATATGTAACATAATATAATATACAGCATAAACATATGAATATGTAATAGCATAAATATATACATATATAACATATATAATACTTCAATTACATATATATATATACACAGAGAGACATAACGTATGTTTATACATCTAGTAGCAGTATGTAGAGTGGATGAGATTAGAAAAAAAGACTAAAGGTAGAGAAGTCATTTATTAGGTCAATGCAGAAGTCAAGGTAATCGTGAAGAAAGCCAGTTGTAGAAGGAATGGGAGTAAAGAACATGAAACAGATGTTGGAGATACTTCAGAATTAGGACCATTTCACAGAATTTGCCAGCCCCTGTTCTTTCTCTTTTCTTCTGGTGTAAATAAGAAATTCCTCATCTTTGGTCACATATGGTAGTGGCAATTGCAAGGAATGGACAAGGAAGAAGGAGTTTGGATATCCATGAGCCTAATATAGCCTTTATCAGTGTGAGGTAGTGGGGGATTAAGGTTGGGCAAAATCATCCATAAGCCTTTTTTCACTTTATGTCTACTTCCTCAGTTCCCTGTCCCGGGAAGTTCTGACACATTTTATGTAGAAAGAGCTTTCTTTGAAAACCTCCATACATGATTCTGATTCAACCTTAACCTCCTAACAACCCCAAGTTCCCTCTCCAAAACTTGAGTTGAGAACCATTGGTCTACAATCTGATAAGAAATGCCCCAGGGGGATAGTAAGATCAGTTTTAGATATGCTGAGTTTGCAGAGAATTCCAGGTGGCATGTCTGGCAGGAAATTGAAAATGAAGATACAGAGTTCAGGAAATTTGTTAGGGCTTATAAGATTAAATTGGAAATCTTCAGTGTAGGGATGATATTTTAAGTCATAGAAGTTGAAGAAATCATCAAGGGGAGCAAAACAGTAGAGCTCAGAATTGAATTCTATAAATTACAATCAAAGGGCAAAGGATAGTGAATAATAGTGATGAGACACAGGGGAGATCAAGGACAGTGTTATAAGGTATTCGGTCAAGGACAGGAACTAAAGTGTGAGCCCAAAGAGTATCAGAGTTGATTTGTACTTACATGATTTACCTGAAAACAATTCCTCTAGCCACCTGTCTTCTGTATTAAAGATAAAGGTGAAAGATCTTTGGAGGTTTCTCAGGACCACATATATTATCTAGATAGAGTTGGGTGTGTAATGGAGAAGAATTATGGTATTTTAAAAAAAGATTTAAACTGAGATATTTTAAATATTTAAAGGTAAGTCTCATGCATGTAATTCTTCTGCCAGAACATGACTGATCACTTTGCTTTCAAAGACAGAAAGAGTAAAACCCTGTCAGTTACATTTTCAGATGTCTCAATTTGAACTTCATTTTAATTGTAAAATGCTGTTATGTCATTTCTAAATCAATTTATGAAGGATTACTTTGACATACTTATATAATGGCTTCTATCAATCATCTCTTTTACAATTGTTCAATCCCAAACTTAACTTACAATACATTCAGCTAAGTTGATTTAAATAAAAGCCATGCTATCTAAAGTAAGGAAACTCTAGAAATCTTATTTATTTATTTATTTTTTAAACTTTATTTTATTTTATTATGTTATGTTAGTACCCATACAGTACATCATTAGTTTTTGATGTAGTGTTCCATGACTGTTTTCATATAGCACCCAGTGCTCCATGCAGTACTGTGCCCTCCTTAATATCCATCACCGGGCCAACCCATCCCCCCACCCCCCTCCCCTCTAGAACCCTCAGTTTGTTTCTCAGAGTCCATAGTCTCTCATGGTTCATCTCCCCACTCTGAGGCCCCTCCTTCATTTTTCCCTTCCTTCTCCTAATGTCCTCCATGCTATTCCTTAGGTTCCACAAATAAGTGAAACCTTATGATAATTGACTTTCTCTGCTTGACTTATTTCACTTAGCATCATCTCCTCCAGTCCCCTCCATGTTGATGTAAAAGTTGGGTATTCATCCTTTCTGATGGCTGAGTAATATTCCATTGTTTATATGGACCACATCTTTATCCATTCATCTGTTGAAGGGCATCTCGGCTCTTCCCACAGTTTGGCTATTGCGGACATTGCTGCTATGAACATTGGGGTGCATATGGCTCTTCTTTTCACTACATCTGTGTCTTAGGGGTAAATATCCAGTAGTGCAATTGCTGGGTCATAGGGTGGCTCTATTTTTAATTTTTTTGAGGAACCTCCACACTGTTTTCCAAAGTGGCTGTACCAACTTGCGTTCCCACCAACAGTGTAAGAGGGTTCCCCTTTCTCCACAACCTTTCCAACACTTGTTGTTTCTTGCCTTGTCAATTTTTGCCATTCTAACTGGTGTAAGGGGATATCTCAGTGTGGTTTTGATTTGAATTTCCCTGATGGCTAATGATGATGAACATTTTCTCATGTGGCTGTTAGCCATTTGTATGTCTTCTTTTGAGAAGTGTCTGTTCATGTCTTCTGCTTATTTTTTGACTTACTTGTTTTTTGGATGTTGAGTTTGAGAAGTTCTTTATAGATCTTGGATATCAGCCCTTTGTCTGTAGTGTTATTTGCAAAAAATCTTCTCCCATTCTGTGGGTTGCCTCTTTGTTTTGTTGACTGTTTCCTTTGCTGTGCATAAGCATTTTATCTTGATGAAGTCTCATCTGCTCTGACTCTCGGAAGAGATGCAGAAAGCCACCAAGGAAAACCTCCAGAGAACAAAAGCCCCAAAAAACTGGTTTTCACTGAGCCCATACCCCCCCACAGGGGGCAGGGCAACTATTCCCAAACAGGGTTGCCTGAGTAACAGTGTGGCAGGCCCCTCCCCCAGAAGACAGGTTGGTAAAAAAAGAGGCCGACAACTCTAAGGTCCCTATAAAACAGATGCATCTTGCTTGGGTTGTGGTCAATAATTTGGACTCTGTACATTCCCTCAATCACCCCCCAACAAAATGACTAGGAGGTGGAACCCCCAAAATAGGAAAGACTCAGAGACTGTGACTTCTGCCACAGATTTACAAATGGATACAGATATAACCAAGATGTTGGAAATGGACTTCAGGGTAACAGTTATGAAGACGATAGCTAGAATGGTAAACAAGGCAGAAGAACAAATTAGTGATCTAGAAGTCCGATTGGTAGAAAAGAAGGAAAAAGCAGAGGCTTGGGAGAAACAGCTCAAAATCCATGAAAACAGAATTAGAGAAATAAGTGATGCCATGAAACATTCCAATGTCAGAATTATTGGGATCCCTGAGGAGTGGAGAGAGAAAGAGGACTAGAAGATATATTTGAGCAAATCGTAGCTGAGAACTTCCCTAATCTGGGGAATGAAACAAACATTTATGTCCTATGGGCAGAGAGGACCCCTCTCAAGATCAAGGAAAACAGACCAACGCCTCAGCATGTAATAGTAAAACTTGCAAATCTTAGAACCAAGGAAACCACCTTAAGGACAGTTAGGGGGAAGAGATTCCTTACATACAGAGGGAGGAACATCAGAATAACATCAGACCTATCCACAGAGACCTGGCAAGCCAGAAAGGGCTGGCAAGACATATTCTAGAAATCTTTTTAATCATGCATAGGTATGTAGATTCCAAATGGTTCCAATCATAATTCTTAGTCAAACAAATCAGTCTGAATGATCTACATGCCAATATTGAAAGACGTAATAATTCAACTCTGTTCAAGAAACCTTTATTTAACATCTATATAATGCCAGGGAACATATTTGGTAGAAAGAATAAAAGGAAGAAAGGTAGAAAGAGAGAGACAGAGAGAGACAGAGAGAGAAAGAGAGGAAGAAGAAAGAACAGTCTTGCTTTAAGTAACTCACTAGTGAGGGAAGCAAATAACTCCTCGCCAATTCATCACTTGAAAGTCATGTATGTCTTTATACTTAGTTTTGTGAGTTTCAAACAAAAAAATTTGAGTTTTAAGTTTTTTATTACTTCTGATTTAAGATGGCACACATTGAAAGAATAACAGAAATTAAATGCATCAGTGAGGTTAACAAAAGTAAGTATAGAGGAAATGTAGATAATTAAACTTTCAAATACTATTTTTTGTAAGTTGGTACCATTTGCTTCTGAACTTTCTAAAGCTTAAAACTGTTCTAAGACTTTTCAAATATCCTGTTTTTCTTGAAAGATTTTTCCATACCAGTTTGTATAAGTTATGCTACAGAATTAAAATCTTAGTGGCTTGACACATGAAAGTTTATTTCTTGCTAATAATACAAGTACAACATGGGTCATCAGGGCTCTGATGATTATTGTTACTTAAGAAGCCAAGGTAATGAAGCCTTCTTCCTTTTCCTTTTTATTTTTTCAGCTTTATTGAGGTATAATTGACATATAAAATTGTAAGATGTATTTAAAGTGTGTGTCGTGGTAATTTGATACATGTATACTTTGTGGAAGAATTCCCACCATCTAGTTAACATATCATCACCTCACATACTTTTTTTTTTATGAGTTCTACTCATCATTTAAGTTCTACTCTCTTAGCAAATTTCAGTCACATAATACAGTGTTACCAACTATAATCACCTTGTTATTTGTTAGATCTTCAGACCTTACTCATCTTATAGTTGAACGTTTGTACCCTTTCATCAACCTCTCCTTATTTCCCCCCATCCCCTCGCCCCTGGCAACCACCTTTCTACTTTCTAAGAGTTGACTCTCTCTTTTTTTTTACGATATCATACTTAAGTGATACCAGGTGGTATTGAAAACTCCTTTTTGACACACCCTTCTATGGTTGAACCAAATGGGGAGAAAAGGGAAAGTAGTAAATTACACTCTAACTCCTACAGCCTTTATTGTTCACATTTCTTTGGTCCAATCTAGCCACATGCTTATCAAAGAAATGAGTAATTGCAATCATGCCATGTGCCTAGAATGAGTAGAGAACCAGAAATCCATGTGAACTGTCCTTATGACTTCCAAACCATTTCTTTTCTCTTCTTTAGAAACAACCATCTTGCATATGTTAGATCTCTGCAAATTATTTTCTCTGAAATTCCCCATATAGAGTTTTTCATTTCTTTTGGTGATAATTTACTCTGTATTTCTGACTTTTTCAGCTGCATTTATCTCATTTTGGTGGTTATTTCTAGAACGTTTTTGTCTTTAATTCTCAAGTCTTACAAAAAATGCTTTTCATTTCTTTTCATGGTCTTGTGATCACTTTTTGTACACTTATATGATTATTTTGAACTTTTTAAATTTCTTTATTTTAGAAACAATAAATTATTCTCTACAATTCTATGTAGAACTATGTGATTTAACTATTCCTGTGTTTTTCAGCTCCTTCTTGTTCATGTCCCTTTCTCTTTCTTTCTTGCTTCCAGTCTATCCTTTCTCTTTATGCTTTTCAGGCATCGTCCCTTGATAGTATCTTTTCTGAATATTACTGGGCTTTGAACGGTGGTAGGACCTGCTGAAGGATGGTTTTGAAATTTATTACAAATACTGCTCTCATCAAGTTATTTCCTTTGCTCAAGGAACAAATGTCTTCTTAGATTGCTAAGTGTAGCAACCTGGCCTTAATAATCTTTTTTTAAGTTCTTCAGTTCTGCTTTCTATTGAGTTATCTCCTTGGCAGAGAAGCTAGGTCATGGACAATAGAAATGACATGTACACCATGGTTTTTCCTTTAACATATGTGTTTCAGTCAGTCTAACAGGGCATTTTAATAAAAATATACATTATAGTATATGTCCCTTAGAATGTGACAATTGGGGAAGGGAGATTTGTTTCTGGCTCAATATCTAAAATAATATGCATGTTTTCTTCTCTCAGTCCAAGTGTGTGTCATCATGTAAGGTTAGGAGTTCAGGCAATTTCCTTGTCTTAATGAAGATTTTCTTTTTACTTACTTTCTTTTTTTGATGGGGTTTTAAGTAGAAAGGTGGACTAAAAATGCCCTTAACCCATTGCTGTAGACATTTTCATTCTTTAAAAAAACAAAAAAACCTGTTTATATGTTGTCTTCCCACTGAGTAGTGACCTCTTTCAAGGCAAAGTTACTACTCATCTTTTTATCTTTACCACTGAACATAGTGGGCCCTCACCAAATGTTTTTGAATTGAAGTAAAATGGGTTGAATTTGTAAATATCTTTTATATTGTCTACTGTTGGTCAAAAATGGTAACTAACAGGGTGCCTGGGTAGCTCAGTTGGTTAAGTATCTGCCTTCAGCTCAGGTCATGATCCCAGGGGGTTCCAGGTCCTGGGGGATCCCAGGTCCCAGGTCCCAGGGTCCTGGGATTGAGCCCCCCAGCAGGCTCCCTGCTCATTAGGGAGTCTGCTTCTCTCTCTGCCCCCCACCCTGCCTCCTGCGTGCGCGCTAGCCTGCACTCACTTGCACTCTCTCTCTCACAAAAATAAATAAAATCTTTAAAAAAATGGGAACTAAGAAAATGTGGACATAAAGCGTATCTCAAGACATTACCCCTACTAGAAAAACATATCAAAATACTTTGTAGTGGTTTTGGAATAGGATCACTATCATTTTTTTTTAATGCAGAAAACCAGCAGGTTTATGTTGTAATTCAATTTTCTGTGCTAATAATAAATTGCTTTCACTTCTACTAGGCAACTGGAAAACAGAAGTGTTCAGAGGTATATTATTCACCCCAATGTTAAGGGAAAGCCTAGTACTACAAGTCAATAGCTACAGGAATTCTATTCAATATATATATATATACCACAGTCCAGCATTTCTCAAAGATGGTCAACCCATTTACCATTACAGGTGATTCAGACACGCTGATGGACAAACATGGAAGAAGTCAGAGGGTTCCTCTTTTGCCTGGTGTATTAATCTATGTCCTACAGAGAAACAGAATCAATTAGATGTGTGTGTATACAGACAGAGAGAGAGATGGAGAGAAAGACTTATTTTAAGACATAGGCTCATGTGATTGTGGGGGTTGGCAAATCCAAAATCTACATGCAGACTAACAAGCTAGAGACTGAGAGAAGAGTTGATGTTGTGGTCTCTAGTCCAAAGGCAGTATGTAGGCAGAATTCTCTCTTCCTCAGATGACCTCAGTCTTTTCTCTTAAGACCTTCGACTGATTAAATGAGGCCCACCCACATTATGGAAAGTAAACTGCCTTGGTCAAAGTCTACTGATTTGAATATTAGTCACATTGAAGAAATACCTTCCTAGCACCACCTAGACTGATGTTTAATAAAAAACTCATTACTGTGGCCTAGCCAAGACAATACATAAAATTAGCCACTACTGCTGGCATGCTTAGGAGAATTACAGATTAGCATCAGTAGACCTGGCTTTTAATTCAAGTGCTATTGTGCCACATTAAGTGACCAGGAGCTGCTGGGCCATTTTATTCCACACAAAGTGTCCCCATGGGAACAATGCAGAAGTCAAAGTCTCAAGCAGTAGTCTTTGTTGTGGTATTCAGATTTATTCTGCCTAATAAGTATGTTATTATAAGAAATTCTTGATAGCTTAAGGCATCCAGAAAGTAGCACATTTATAGAAAATGACAGCATCATTATTAGAGCTGAAGCTTCAACATCTCCACTCCCCTACTTCACATGATGGATAATTTGGAACTCACTTATGTATGCTTTGGCTAAATTTTGAGATTTATAATCAACCTGCAAAATGAGTCCCAATTTCACATGAGCTGAATGAAGACTAAAAATCAAGCAACAAATATTAGGATTATCCTTCCATTACACTTCTTTTGAAAAATGATTCCTTGCTGCCATGTGAAGGATTCTCTAAGCTTTAATACTGAGCAGAGATTTAAAAGGATTAACATGAACCACCTTCCAGTAAACACACAGAATGCATTTTAACATCTAGTATTTCATCTTTATTTGAGTACTTTCAAATTGTAATGCTCTGATCATGTAGAAAGACTGGCTGGTATTGTCCATTATTATTCCTGCTAAGTTATTCACAGTTCCCCACTGACCTTTTTTCAGCAAGTTTTTCAGATCTTTTGTTTCGGCTGCTGTTTTGTGTCTTGCTGACGTTAGTCAGTCTGATTTATGGTGCTCTGTACAGGGGTTCCCACCATGCATGTCATTATTACTAATGTTTCTCCCTGTGTTTATGCCTTAGCCATTTAGTTGCTGTGCTCAACTCTTTGAATTCCTAGGACTTACACCTCCCTGGAATAGCACTTCTTATTGCCAAGGTCCTTTGTAAAACACTTGACTCTATTTTCATGTATAACTATTTTTAGAGCCCACAGTGGAATTGAACAGACCTGTTCTTTGATTGTTTATTTTTACCCAGACACTTATTTGGAAGATGTTAGTTCTCTTTGGGCTTCCACAGATGCCACATTCGTTCATTCAACATCTTCTATTGTACCAAATATGGACACGAGCAACTTGCTCTCAGATGAAATAAAAGCCAGCACTTTCTTATTGTGTAAATATCTGCAAAGTTGGGCTGTTAATTTAGGACTTTATGCTTTTAGTTTTCTCCAGTTATATGGAATACTAGCCCTGTCCTCAAATAAAAATGTGTTTCTCATTATAACTTTCAAATGGGTAATAAAAATAGACATAGGCAAACTCTAAACAGGTTTATAACCTTGAAAGAAAAGTGAAAATAACTAAGGATGATTATGCCATAGAACAGTTGGAATAGGATGTCCCTGGTATAGTAAGATTTGAGGGGCATTGAAAACCTGCTTGCTCCAAAATGTCTCTTTATTGAGTTGTGTCAGTGCTTAAAATACCTACATTCATATTAACACTTTGGATAAATTGACCTATTAAAAATAAACATTTATAAACTAGAATGGGATATTATCATTCATGAATATATTAACTTTTATGCCATGACTTCATGAAGCATTCACAATGCCTATAGGTATATTATCACTCCCTAGAACTGTTTGAGCTGAGTATTTTATTATTTTATGGAACTTATTACATCATTCAAGTTTGTATATTCATCCGTATTGTGCCTATCTTAATCAATTTAACTGTAAGTCCTTGAGGGTGAAGTAGGTGTCTGAAATTTTCTTTAATATCTCCTGCAGTAAATAGCAAAGAATTGTGTGTGTTGTGCATGCTCAAAAAACTGTTGAATAAATGAAAAACTAAATCACTATATTAAAATTGATTAGCTTATCAGTTTAACTAGGAAAGTTATATAAGTTAAGCATAATATAATGGTGAAGAGAGATATAGGCTGCTGCTACAAAAATTAGTTTCCAAGCAAAGCAATAAAAATAATTGCCTGGGGGCACCTGGATGGCTCAGTCAGTTAAGCATTGGACTTGGTTTTGGCTCAGGTCATGATCTCATGGGTTGTGAGATCAAGCCCTGTGTCTGGCTCCACTCTCAGCAGAGAGTCTTCTTGAAGATTCTCTCCCTCTGCCCCTCCTCCCACTCTTTCTCTCTCTCTCAAATAAATAAATAAATCTTAAAAAAAAAATAGTAATTGCCCAAAATGGAACTTTCAGAATGGCAGAGTGAGAACCTTGGTGAATTTCCTCCATAAGAACAACAACAACAACAAAAATACTAGAAAAAATTATCAAAATCAACCATTTCAGGGGCACCTGCGTGGCTCAGTCAGTTTAGTGTCTGCCTTCGGCTCAGGTCATGATCTCAGGGTCCTGGGATCAAGCTCCACATCCGACTTCCTGCTCAGCGGGGAGTTTGCTTCTCCCTCTCCCTCTACTGCTCCCCCTGCTTGTGTTCTCTCTCTCTCTCTCTGTCAAATAAATAAATAAAATCTTAAAAAAAAATCAACCATTTCAGAATTCTAGAAATTAACCATAGGCATACTACAAAATAAGAAATGTTTAAGAAAAGCTATTGAACTTTAGTAACAAAAGTAGGGTCTATGAAGTTTATTTTGAGGATATTCCTATGCCTACCCACCTTCCATGGCATAGTAGCTATTGACAACTACCAGCCTCACAGCCATCAGAGCCACAGATTTGTTTTGGAGCTCTGCAAACAGCCCCATTCCCCAGAGTGTTGTCATTATTGGACAAAACTTGCAACTCTCCGGAAAAGTCCAATTTCCAGAACATTGTTAAATTTAGCCTGACTTGGAGTTCAGCTTGGTAGGAAAGCCCTATTTTTAGGTCATTGTCAAAAACAAGTGCAATTAAAGGGTTTTGAAAAGGGTTTTGAAGAGTCTCAACATATTCCTGGGGATCTAGAAATCCACATACATATGTGAGTTGGGCACATGTCCAGGAAAACAGAAAGGAATCACCAACGATTTATTAATATCTGGCTGACCTTGGGGCCAGCAATGAAGGCTAACGAAGACATGTAAACTGCCTGAACTTGCATGGGTGCCTCAGCGTGGATACAGAGCCCTTGGAAAAAGTGGAAAGTTTATTGGCTCAAGGAAATCTCTTGACCAACTACTGACTGACCCATGGGTGAACCCTACAATTCCAGGCTTAAAAATACACACAACAAAATAGATGATAGATAAATAGATAGATGATAGATAGAAAGATAGATAGATAGATGATAGATAAAAAGCAAGGATTTCAGGGGCCACACACTTCTGGAAATAGAGTACTGTTTGGAATTAGTCCTGGAAAGTCACTAAACAGATAGCAACAGCAGCAACAACAACAAAATAGTAACAACAAAATTGGGAGGGGGTCTGATCGTAGAGTTGCTATAATATGCAGTTGATTCCTATTATTCGCGGATTTTGTATTTGTAAATTCACCTATGTGCTAAAACTTACTTGTAACATTAAAATCAATACTCATGGTGCTTTCCCAGTCATTCATGTGATTGTGAATGTGTGGAATGGCAAAAAATTTGTCACCCAATGCACATATTCCCAGATGAAGTCAGACAAGGTGATACTCAGTCTTATTGTTCTAGCTTTCATACAGAGATGATCAAAGGATGGAGACAGGGGCACCTAGGTGGCACAGTCGGTTAAGTGTCTGGCTCTTGGTTTCAACTCAGGTAATGATCTCAGGGTTGTGAGATCAATCCCCTTTTGGGCTCCCTGCTCAGCATGGAGTGTGCTTGAAATTCTCTCTCCCTCACCCTCTTCCCTCCTGCTCATACTCTCTCTTTCTCTCTCCCTAAAATAAATAAATAAATCTTTAAAAACAAAAAAAAGAATGGAGATAGCAGTGGGGCAGCCTCACACAAGTTACTTAACATTTCTAAACCTCATTTTCTCTTTTGTAAAATAAAAAAAAGAGAGTTTACCAGGATATATTTTTTTCCGGATTTAAGTTTAAACTCTATGTGAGATATGTGTATGTACATATATCCTCTAGGAACAATAGTTCAGTATTCACTAATTCAGTGTTTGCAGTGACTCTATAGAGCATGACTACCATGAATAAGGAGAATCAATGATATTATCTAAATGTTCCAGTTTTCAACAAAAATTATAAGACATGCAAATAAACAGGAAAGGATAGCCCATACACAGAAAAATAAAAAGTCAATAGAAACTATCTTTGAGGGAACTCAAATGTTGCACTGAAGGAAATCATTTTTATAGAACTAAAGAAAAGTAAAACAACTATATATCAACAAATTGAGAAAATCATAGAAGGGATTAGCAATAGATTTAAGCTTGCAAAAGAAAGAACCAGTGAGCTTGAAGTTAGAAGAAAGGATTAGTGAACTTGAAGATAAATTAAATAGATTATCCAGTATAAGGAACAGAAAGAAAAATGAAGAAAATGATCACAACCTCAGAGACCTATGGAGCACATATGAATTTACCGACTTATGCATAGTAGGAGTCCCAGAAGAAGAGGACTGGAAAAAGGGACAGAAAAATATTTGAAGAAATAATGTCCAAGAACTTCCAAAATTGATGGAAAACATTAATCTACTCATCTAACAAGTTCAATGAACTCAATGAACTACAAAGAGGAAAAACTCAAAGAGATCCACACCCACACACATATGTGACATACAGAACTACTTGAAAGCACTTCAAGTACAAATACAAGCATCCTCAATAAGATTAATAGCTGATTTTTCATCAAAACCATGGAGACCAGAGGATGATGACATATTCTGAAAAGAAAAGAGTATCAGCCACGATTTCTATATCCAACAAAACTATTCTTCAAAATTGAGGGAGAAACAAACATTCGTATAGAAGCAAAAACTAAAAAACATATGTTGCTAGTACACTGTTGTGTGAGCCTTTTACTCTGAAAAGGAAGCACACTAGATAGTAACTCAAATCTACACAAAGGAGTAAAGAGGATCAGTAGAGGTATTTACACTGGGAAATATTAACTCTTTTCCTCTCTTATGATTTAAAAACAATTGCACTAAACAATAATTAAAAAACTGTATTGATAAGCTAATATAAAAATGTGATTTGTGTGAAAACAATAGAACAAAGTAGAGGAGGGAGACAGAGGAGCAAAGTTTTACAATACTATGGGAATTAACTTAGTATTAATCTGAAGTAGATTGTTTTAAATTAAGATGTACATTGCAATCCCCAGAACAACCATTAAGAAAGTAACTTAAAAACATGGTTCAAGAAACAACAAAGAAAATAAAATAGTACACTAGAAAATATCTAACAAAAAAGAGACTAATGGAGAAATGGAAGAACAAAAAGACATGACATATAGAAAGCAAATAGCATAATGGCAGGTGTAAATCCTACCATATCAATAGTTATGTTAATTAAAAGTGAAATAAACAATCCAAATTAAAAGCATAGATTATGAGACTGGATTGAAAAACAGAATCCAGATATATGGAGCTTGTAAGAGATATATTAAATTCAAATAGATTAAACCAATCAAAAGCTGGAGTGACCATACAAATATCAGACAAAATAGACTTTAAGAGAAAAATAGGTATATTTTATAATGATAAAGGGTCAATTCACCAGGAAGATATAACAATTATAAACCTCTGCAGCTTAATAACAGAGCCAAAAAAATATATGAAACCCAAACTAACAGAATTAAAGAGCAATAGACAATTTAATATTAATAGCTGAAGAGGTCAATACTTCACTGCCAATAATTGATAGAACAACTAGACAGAAAAATAATTACTTGGAGGCAAAGGAAAAAAAAATGATGGTAGCATGGCAACGAGGCTAAAGGAGGGGTTGGAAGGATGTTGCCAAAACGCTTATGTATGTTTCAATGGCATCATTTAAAAATTATTTTAATTCTCTTTAACAGTTGTCAGAATTCTGTTTTACTCTTTTTATAATCATAAAATTTTATGATTTTTAGTCATTTTTCTTCTTGGCTTTAGTGCCCATAGAATTGTTAAATTGTGTTGTTAATGGTAGTACCTTTTTCTGTGACATAATTTTTAAAATCTAAAATGATAAGTAAATAACATAAGCACATGGCAGAAAATATGAAAAAAAAAAGAAAAAGAATGACCAAAATAATGTCCATAAATTTTGGCTAATTTGAATAATTCTGCAACTTCTTTGTAGTTAAATGATTATACATACTATAATGGTTTTCTTATAACAAATTTCCAGAAATAAAGTTGTTAGAGCAACTGGTATGTCCATTTAAAAAAAATTTTTTCAAAGATTTTATTTATTTATTTGACAGAGAGAGAGACAGTGAGAGAGGGAACACAAGCAGGGCGAGTGTTCCCTCCCCAAGCAGGGAGCCCGATGCGGGGCTTGATCCCAGAATCCTGGTATCATGACCTGAGCGGAAGGCAGTTGCTTAACGACTGAGCCCCCCAGGCACCTCCACTTAAAAATTTTTTTATGTACAAAGGCAAAGTGCCCTCCCAGAAATAACAAATACCCTCTAGGTCCACCTGTGTTGTTGTAAATGTCAAGATTTCATTCTTTTACCCATTCATCTATTGTTGGGCATTAGGTTGCTTCTATATCTTGGCTATTGCAAATAATGCTGCAATGAACATAGGAGTGCATATCTTTTTGAATTAGCATTTTCGTTTTTGGGGTGAATATTTAGAAGTGGAATTTCTGGATTGTATGGTATTTCTATTTTTAATTTTTTCAGCCACCTTCATACTGTTTTCCATAGTAGCAGCATTTCCATAGTGCACAAGGGTTCCCTTTTCTACTGATTCTGTGCTATAATTTCCTGCTTCTTTGTATGTATGGTAATTTTTTTATTGTATGGTAGACATGAAGTTAAATTACTGAGTATTTATAATTTAATGTCTTGTTTTAAGGAGTGTTGTGCTTTGTTCTGGTAGGCAATTAACTTACTTAAAGATTAGTTTGATCCACTTAATTACTATTTTTAAGCATTTTTATGGCATATCTAGAGTTGTTTTCATTTTAGGCATACTTCAATCCTGTTACCAAGGGGTCTCTTGAGTGCCCCGGTGATGACTGAAGAATCTCTACACTGGCTGGTCAAAGCTCAAATGCTTTGCTGCCTTGTGTAAGATCTGAGAATTGTTCATCTACAACCCTTTGCCTTTCTCCACATCCTTACCAGTATTTGCCATTTCTTGCCTTTTTGATATTAGCCATTCTGACAGATATGAGGTGATAGTTGTGATTTTCATAGCCCTGAAAATTAGTGACACTGAGCATCTTTTCAGGTATCTGTTAGCTATCAATATGTCTTCTTTGGAAAAATATCTATCTTGTCCTCTGTCCATTTTTGAATTGGACTATCTTTTTTTTTTCGGTGTTGAGTTATATGAGTTCTTTATACATTTTGGATATTAACTCCTTATTAGATAGATCATTTGCAAATATTTTCTTTAAAAATTAACTATATCATTTTAAGGGTATGTTCACTTATTTTGTAACATAATGTGAAGAAAATTTTTCTTGAGGATCACTGAAGCTAACAACATATGAAGAAATAAAGGTGACACAAGTAGAGTGGGTATGTATTCAAATAAAAATGGAAGTTTTAACACTTATTCTCAATTTGTTTTGACCATCATGTGAACAATTAGGTCTCTGCTAGTTACCTCCTGGAGATCACGTAGTCGCTGCTCTTGCCCATTGTTAAGGGATATCCTGTTTATGGAAAATTTTTTTTTAAAGATTTTATTTACCTGAGAGAGAGAGAGAGAGAAAGAGAGAGCAGGGAGAGGGAGAGAGACAAGCAGACTCCTAAAGTGGGGCTCAGTCTCACAACCCTGAGATCATGACCTGAGCCCAAATCAGGAGTCTGACATTCAACTGACTGAGCCACCCAGGTGCCCTGTGGAAACTTTTGATTAAAGTCGGTATAAATAAGCACTTTATTTCTAGGCAGCATAATCCAGTGTTAGATACAACTGAGCAAAACTAATCTATTTGGAGGAACTGCTCCCTTTCTGTATATTTAATGTATAAATTCATTTCTGGTGTACTTTTTTCTTTTTATGAATTTGGTTAATTTTTAATTACCATATGAAAATTGGCAGAGACATTTTTATTTCAGTTACTTTTGTCAGAAACCACACAAAAAATTAATGAAAGGTAGAAGGAAAATTTATGTTGTCACCAATGAATGAGGCATTTATACACTTAAAAATGTATATAAGTTACTTTATGCATTTTAGTATGGATTTAGCTACATACTAAAATGTATAAAATACAACAACTACATTGAAATTGGACTGAACTGGACAAAACTGAGAGGTAGAATTTTTTTTTTTTTTCAGAATTTGAGCAGGAAACCAATTTCCCTAAAAATATAGTCCGATCCAAATATGTTGACTAAAGTGATTAGATTTTCAGGTGTGGTTAGATCATGACACAAGTAAGGAGTATCATATAAACCAGTTACACACAGCATAATGGCAAAGAAGGTAGAGCTGAAAGAGAAACTATATTTACTCTTCATTTACATTTTCTATGAATTATAACCCTAGACAAGGGAAATTTCCTGACAAGCTGTGGGGTAAATTATGGAGGTGGGACAGTAATTGCTATACTTTAGCATCAAAATCCTGTCACTTAAGGCTTTGTTTTAAGCTATTTAAATCTCTTAAACATCAAAAACACTAAGGAAAAATGAGCTATCAGGGCAAAGAAGATAAAACATTTGGTGGGATGGTTTCAAAATGATAAATCAGAAACAGAACCATGAACTACCCCCTTTTTATTCTCCCTATACCACCTACCCTATTTAATATATTATAATTATTATACCATAATATAATTATATAAATAAAATATGTTATAAATACATAATATAATATATATATCTTAAAATGAGAAATAATCCAAAACAAAACAAAACAATCTAAACATAAATGCTATAAATAAATGCAGGAAATATATACAAGCTAAAAGAAAATGAAAGATCTATATCATGTAAAGATTTACCCAGAGCAATAGAGACAAGCACAGTTCAGATCCATTGCTCTCCATAATTTCAAAGACATTAAAATAATATTAACCTGAGTAAAAAGAATCTCAAAGAATAAAGTAGCCAAAATGTGATAAGATAATGAGAATATTTGAAAAGATTTTCATGATTGTAGAAAAAGATTGAAGAGAAAAAAATTAATTACAGAAATAAAAACCCTTTCAAGTACAAAGACCATAAAAAAACAGAATACTAATAGCTAATACTAATATTAATAACTGAAAATACAATCAAGCATAGTTTAATAGACTGGAGGAAAACACACATACACACACATGTGCATACACGTACATGCACACACACGTACACACACAAAGGTATATACTTTTTGGTAGATTTATTCTTAGATAATTTTTGTTTTGGTTGTTAGGTTTTTTTTTAAGTTTCCAATTTTTGCTGGAGTATTGAAATGCAATTGATTTATTTTTAAATCTTCTTTATTGAGGTATAATTTACCTGTATAAGAAAATGTATTCGGGGTCTCTGTGTGGCTCAGTTGGTTAAGCGACTGCCTTCAGCTCAGGTCATGATCCTGGAGTCCCGGGATCGAGTCCCACATCGGGCTCCCTGCTCAGCAGTGAGTCTGCTTCTCCCTCGGACCCTCCCCTCTCTCATGCTCTCTCTCTCTATATATCATCGTCTCTCTCAAATAAATAAATAAAATCTTTTTTAAAAAAAGAAAAGAAAATGTGTCCATTTTGAGTGTTCAATTCTATAAATTTTGATAAATGCACATACCCATGTAACCACAACAAGATCCCTATGACCTTTAGCAGTGAAACATCCTACCAGATCTTGGTAATCACTGATCTGCTTTCTTTATTTTGAGTAAAATTTGTCTTTCCTCCAGTTGCATGTAAATGGAATTGATCTGTAGACCAATTGGAGGAGAATTGGCATCTTAACAATGTTAAATCTTTCAGTTCATGAATATGGCATACTTCTCCATTTATTTAGATCTCTTAAATATGTTAGCAATATTTTATAATTTTCAATGTGCAATATGTGCACATCTTTTGCTAAATATATTTTGAAGTAGTCTACATTTTTATGGTTTTGTAAATAATTTTTCAAACTTTTAACACCCAACTATTTATTGTTAGTATAGAGAAATGAAATTGACTTTGTCCTAACTTTGTGTCTTGTGATCTTGCTTAATTCACTTACTGCTTCTCTTCTGAGACTCCAAATGCAGGCCAGACAGACTGCTTGCTATTGTTCCAGAGGTCACTGAAGCTCTGTTTATTGGTTTTGTATTTTTCCCTCTTTCTCTGTGTTGATATTATTGCTAGGTCTGCACAGTCTAATTTGTTCTTTATCCCATCCTCTGAATTTTTTATTTCATATAACTTGCTTTTCATCTCTAGTCATTTCATTAATTTTCTGTAACTTTTATTTCTCCCTTCATCATATCCTACTTTGTTTTTAAATCTCTGAACATATTAAGCATATTTATTATAGCTGTTTTAATATCCTTGTTTTCTAATCTGTCCTCCCTGTCATTTCTTGGTCTGCTTCTATTGATTGATTTTTCTACTGATTATGTGCTATAATTTCCTGCTTCTTTGTATGTATGGTAATTTTTTTATTCTTTGGTAGACATGAAGTTAAATTACTGAGTATTTATAATTTGATGTCTTGCTTTAAGGAGTGTTGTGCTTTGTTTTGGTAGGCAATTAACTTAAAGATTAATTTGATCCACTTAATTACTATTTTTAAGCATTTCTATGGCATATCTAGAGTAGTTTTCATTTTAGGCATACTTCAATCCTGTTACCAAGGTATGACCCCTCTGGGGTCTCTTGAGTGCCCCGGTGATGACTGAAGAATCTCTACACTAGCTGGTCAAAGCTCAAATGCTTTGCTGCCTTGTGGAAGATCTGAGAATTGTTCATCTTACAACCCTTTGCCTTTCATTGAGTTTTACATTACGCTTGCGTAGCCTAGTACATAGCAAGAACTAAGGGGCCACAGTGACAGTTTTGGAAACTCTTTTTCTTAAAATCTCCTTCTTCCACAAAATTCTGCCACACAGTTTCCAGCTGTCTCAACTTTCTTGAGTTTCCTTCTCCATCTGCTAAACTAAGTGAGACTGCCAAGCTTTTTTTGTTTTCTCCTTCCCTGCGCCTGCGGTCTGAATATTGCCTCCAGCCAGAAAGCCGGGGTGATTGTTGCTTATCTTCTTTGCTTCCTTTCTCTCATAGATAACAGTTCAGTGCTGCCTGTTGTTCAATATCCATTTGTCCACTTTTCTAATTATTTCTAATTAGAAAATACTCTAAATAAAGAGTATTTATGGTCCATGTTTCTTTATTATAGCCAGAAACAAATTTCCAATTAATTGACGTTTTTATGTTGATATTACATCCAGCCAATTTGCCCAACTTAATTATTTTTAGTTACTTGGATGAGAATCTATGGGTTACCCATATGGATAATCATATCATACATTAAGAATAATGACTTTCATTTTTTCTTTTCCAATCCTTAAGCCAGTCATTACTTTTTCTTGTCTTTATGGACAGGTTACAACCTCTAATACAATATTGGCTTATTAAGAGCAGGATGCTTATGGATAAAATTACCTGAGAAGTATAAAAATTACTTTGGTTTTTACTTTAAGTCTTAATTTTCATCACTAAATCAAGTAAAGTGGAATTTAATGTATTATCCAAATATTAGCAGAAATAGATTCCATTTTTCCTATCTACTTATCCATCTGTATAGTTATCTTATATGGACAAAGGCATATAAAGATGCTTGGAATGATATTTACCAAATTTTGTTATTTATTTCTGGGGAGTAAGAGTTGAAATAGATTTTTTGTTGTTGTTTTTTGTTGTTGTTTTTAAAGATTTTATTTATTTATTTATTTGACAGAGAGAGACACAGTGAGAGAGGGAACACAAGCACAGGAAGTGGGAGAGGGAGAAGCAGGCTCCCCGCTGAGCAGGGAGCCCAATGCGGGGCTCGATCCCAGGACCCTGGGATCATGACCTGAGCTGAAGGCAGACACTTAACGACTGAGATTAGATTAGATTAGATTTTGGAACTAATTTTTACTTTTCCTTTTGTTCCTTTACACGTTGCTTTAGTTTTTTTTTTTTAAATAACAAGCTTGCATTATTTTATGAAAATAATGGTCCTTAATCTAAAAATATTATTATTAAAAATGCTTATTATAAAAGTCAAATAACATGAAGGTGTAGATAGAAAAATGTGGACATTATCTTCATTCAATACAACCCAATTCCCAGCAGTATCCACTGTTAAATGATGTATATACTTCCATTCTTTTTTCAGTGTACATACAAGCATTTAAGTATATAGATATGTATGTGTGTTTACACATATATGTAGATATATGTATATATGTACATACAGATGTATACATATGTAATATATATTTATGCACACATATATATGTACATACAAATGTATGCAGATTCAGTATATAGAACTGGAAATACAACACACATATATAACTGGAAGTAGATATGATTTTACCCCAAATGAGATCTTGTTGAATATAATAATTTGCAATATGCTTTTCTTGGTTTAACAATGTGTTATAGACATCTCTTCCTGTCAGTGCATAGATACAAACTGTAAAATTATAATTTAAAAATTATTATTTTATATCTACAATTAAGTAATAGGGAAATATTGATAGAAAAATGTGCATTTGTCACTTTGGCTACCTCTTTCCCTCTCCTGCCATCTTTTCCGAGGCAACATTGTAAACAGTTTGTTATGCAAACTTTGGTCTTTTTCTACATAATTAAATTTATTCAATTGTGTTTATACACAATATAACTATATATCCCCATATATAACACTATAATATGTATATTTAAGTATACATATACTTAGTTTTTCTGACACTTGATTTTATAATAAACCTTAAAAGAAGGGCTATTAATTTTTCTATTTTATTGTTTTATTTTTTTTAATAGCATGCTAATATTTCTTAGCATTAGTGTTCCATAGTTCGTTTAGCTCCTTTTCCCTCAATGGACTTTTAGGTCCTGTGACAGATATTACACATTCACTCACTTCAGTCCATTTCAAATACTTCAGAACATGTTTGACTGAATGACAGAGGCTGAAGAGCTACAGACTACATTTCTCAGACTCCCTTAACAAACAACTCAAGGTTCCAAATGGGCTTAACTTTCAATGAGCAGACACAGTCATATATTGGAAAGGTAGTCTGGTATTTCTGCTGTTTCTGCTGGTGAGCTCAGTTGTAGTGGTATTTGGTTTCATGAAACAGTAGTTACTGGCCCATACATGGTACCTAGCTTCGTAAGTGTTGTAAAGCAGGGTGCTTGGCATCACTTTGCTGGCCTGAATCTTTTCTAAGTGTGAGCAGTTGTAGAACCGGACGCAGCAGTGGCAGAAGTGTGGACATGGGACTTGTGCAATATTGTGATTTATAAGAAATATATATTTGGTCATTTAGATGATCAAAATATATTTCTTACACATATTTGATCTCATTCACAACTCCTGGTTTATGGTTCCCAAACTCTGGGAATTTCTCTTGATGAAAGCAAAAACAGGTCTCTTGTTATGTTAATAAGGTGACATTTGCCCTGCACCTAAGGACTGAGGTTGGTTGCCAGGAAATAGATCATGTGATTAGAGGGTTGGAACTTTCAGTCCCACCTCCAGACCTCCTGAGAGGGGAGAGGGGCTGGAGTTTGAATCTGTTGCCAACAGCCAATAATTTAATCTATTATGCCCATATAATGAAGTCTCCATAAAAAACAAAAAGGAGAGGGTTCAGAGAGCTTCTGGGTTGATGAACACATGGAGATCTGGGAGGAATGGTACTCTCCGAGAGGACATAGAAGCTCTGCACCCCTTTCCTTGCCCTATTTATCTCTTCCATCTTGCTGTTCTGAAGTATACCCTTTTAAAATGAACTAGTGATGTAGTAAGCAAAATGTTTCTCTGAGTTCTGTGAACTGCTCTAGCAAATTAATTGAACTCAAGAAGGGGGTCATAGGAACCTCTGATTTGTTACCAGGCAGTCATATGTACAGGTAACATGCTGGACTTGTGACTTATGTCTGAAGTCCAAGGAGGGGGTTGTTGGAACCCTTAATCTATGGCTGGTAGGTCAGAAACAGAGGTGACAACCTGAAATCATAATTGGCATCTGAAATGGGAAGAGGCACCCATGTAAGACTGAGTCCTTAACCTGTGGAATCTGATGCTATCTTCAGGTAGAAAATGTCAGAATTAAGTTGAATTATAGGACACTCTGCTGGTGTCCTGAGAATTGTTTGTTGATGGGAAGTGTGTGGAGCTCCTCCTCATCACACACTGGAAGTTGGGTCTCAGAACATTTTTGTAATAACACAGTTTCCTGATTTTCCTGACATGGTGGAGAAAGAAGCTTGCTTGTTAGCACAACTCTGTGGGGGTGTTTGGGGAGTCATTTCTAGAGACTCAGCATAAGTCTTTGTCTAAAGACTAAAAAGCACTGCCTTTTTTGTCTTTCCAATGATTTTGAAATGCCTAATTCTCTGTTCTAAATCTAGCTAGAGTTGTTTCTGTTATCTGTAGCTAAACATTAAGTGCAAAAGAATTTAGAAACTGAAATTGAAGTCTTTGTGTGACAGAAACCATATATTTGGCCTTGATTTAGCAATCAAGTGGAAGATAGGAAGGACTCTGATGTTGCAGTCTAAAAAGGATGATAAATTTTGTTATTTGATGACAAAAAGTAATAAAATTATTTCCTGTGATACAATTTGCTGACCATGACTATAGCAATTAGGAAAATGGTAGAGGCAATTAATAATATTAGCAGTGTTGATTGTTTCTCTCACCTTTAAACAAAGTTCTACAGGAAAGTCATATACACAGTCTAAAGCTAGCCAGTCTGCAAGCAGAGATGGAAGGAAATACAATCCCTTTCAGGAGGTGCTCTCTGCCTAGGTCTACCCTAGGTTGACTGCGGGTGCAGTAATGTGGTTCCTCAAAGTGTTAAGAAGGCTATTTTAACCTAAAAATGGAAGCAGTTAGTGGGAATCTAAAGTAATAGCCATAGCAAGAGATAAAAGTAACAACAGTCATAGTAAGAGGCCAAGAGTCTGCCATCACAGAGAATTTTATCACTGCTAAGGGCCAATGACTGTGTGATTTTTATTTTCCTCTTTTTCTAAATGGAGCTTTTATTGTATTTATCCTGTTCCAAATGCACTGTGATATATTGGATATGTTTGGGAGCAGATAACCTACCTCTTATTTTAGCTGTTGATAGACCATGAGATTACACATAACCCAGAGATTCTGCAGTCATTCACATCACTATATGGAATTGTCTTTCTTGGAAAAAGCTCTATGTGTCAAAAGGAAGCTATGGGTGAGTTTTTGAGTGGACAAATGGCCAGACTATGGGAGAAACTACCAGTTGTCCTGCAAAATCAATTTTTCCCTCTTGCTTAGGAAGAAATCTAAATTTTTCGATTTACAAAAAAAGATTTGAGGAAATAATGATGTCTCCATAGAAATGTGTTTGTGTGCATGTTATTAGCCTTATTTTTTAGGTTAGATTCCTAGAAATGGAATTCTTGGGCAAGGGATATATGTTATTTTGATTTTGAAAGATACTTCCTTATTACCCTACAAAAAGGCTTAATCAATTTACTGTTTCACAAAGAATACATGACAAGAATTACTTATGTATATCCTCATAAGTACAGGTTTTCACCAATTTTAAGTTTATTCTAATTGGATATATTGATATGCCTATCCCTGATTATAAGTAATGCTGACAAAATTTTTTTTCTTCTCCTTCTTCTTCTTCTTTTTTTTAATCTGTTTTATTCTGTCATTTGCCAAACTTTCCATAAAGGGTTTATCTTTTTTCTTTTTGATTTGTAGGAAATCTTTACATATGCACAATAATTATTTTGTTATATTTTGGCAAATATTTTTCTAGACTGCTGCTTATTGTATAACTTTACGGTGTCTTTATATATGGTAACTTTATTTAAATAAAGAGTTATTTATACTTAGGCAAAAATGCTGATATTTTCCTTTTGACTTCTGGGTTTTGTCTTGCCTAGGAGACCTTTTTCATTTCTAGAGGTTATAACATTAAATTTCTATATTTCCTTTAACATATTTGTTCAATTAAAAAATTCTTTAGCTCTTGGGATGCCTGGGTGGCTCAGTCAGTTAAGCATTTTGGCTCAGGTCATGATCTCATGGGTTGTGGGATGAAGTCCTGTATCAGGCTCTGTATGGGGAGTCTGCTTGAAGATTCTCTCCCTCTGCCCCTCCCCCCACTCATGCTTGCTGTCTCTGTCTCTCTCACTCTCTCTCTAAAATAAATAAATAAATCTTTAAAAAAAATTTTTAGCTCTTTAATCTATCTGGGAGGTATTTATATAAGGTATGAGGTAAGGGTCAAACATTCCATTCTTTTTAAAGAATATTCAATTTTCCCAATGCCATTTATTTAATAACACATTTACACCTTACTGATTTGAAATGCAACTCTTAGTATAGTCAAATTCCTGAATAGGCATAGATCTGTTTGTTGGTTTCTCTATTCTATTTTATCAGTCATCAGTCTATTTATATGGCAATGTCATACTTTGGGAACTACTATAATTCTGTAATACATTTAGATACCCAGATGGCAGGCATTCTTTGTAAAAATGTTTTGATATTCTCATCTATATACATTTCCAAATGAACAAATGAAATCAATTTGAAACAAAATTACATCAACCCATTTGAAAGAAGATTTTAAGATTACTTTAGTTGTCCTATAATTTTTGGAAATCTGTAAGTGTGTTTAAAATATATGTTAACTGTAAAATTAACATTTGAAAAAATGTGGTATCTAGCCCCTTGGAAATTATTGTAGAATAAAGATGCTATATGAATGCATATATTGATATGTTCATATGAATACCTATGTTATTGATGGGTTAACAATCTATGAATATAATGCCTCAAACATTTTTATTTTATAATTCCAAAGAAAACTAAGCAATCATCTTTCCCCAAATACTTGTTTGGGTCCATATTTAGACAAAAAATTAATCCAACCCCAATTCTCTTTTCTATGTATTCAGATGTTTTAGTGCATGTTGAATGAGATAAGCAAATACCAATGTTCTCAGTTTTCTTTGATTGACGAGAAACTGGCAGAAACTGGGATTTCTAGTTTCTTCTAATTCTGTTCAGTGAATGTATTGGTATTGTGTAAACTTAGGCTACAGGTACTGTGATTTTATATTATTATGCAGAGAGAAAGACTGTGACATTGGATTGATGTTGATTTGCATTAATAAGAATTAAATATCGAACTTTCAGTAAAATCAGCTAGAAATGTGGACCTCCATTATTCTATAGCTACTGTTGCCTTTGTCACAGTCACCTGGCACTGTTTAGCCAGATACAGTTTAATATGTTCTTTATTTCACACTAATCAGCCCTGGAAGGGGGTTGATAGCATATTTTCTCAGCTGCTGCTGACAGTCAGGCTTCTAATTAGTGTATATCTATTTGCTGACCGGGATCTCCCCAGAGCCTGAAAGAGTTGGTGGGCATTTCCCTCACCTTCTCCTTCTGGTTTGCTCCAACAACAGTAACAACAACAACAACAACAACAGAAGTTGCCAGCTTCACTTAGAAGGAGCTTGTCCACGCATCTAATATCCTAAATTTTATGACTACCACCTAGGGACAGGCCCCAAACCTCAGAGCTCTTAGAGTCCATAGGGCTTGCACTCATGAGTCTTCAAATACTATAGCAAACAAAGAATCAGTTTTTCAACTGGGCTTGGGGGCATTCTCCCCAGCTATCCACAGGGAGGAGGTAAAAGCTCTCAACAAAGTGAATATAGAAGGAATGTACTCCAACATAATAAAGCTTGTATGTGACAAGCCCATAGCTAACATGATACTCAATGGTGAAAAGATGAAAGCTTTTCCTCTAAGATGAGGAACAAGGCAAGACTGTCCACTCTCTCCAATTTTTTTCATCATAGAACTGGAAGTCCTTGCCAGAGCAATTAGGTAAGAAAAAGAAATGAAAGGCATTCAAATCAGAAAGGAGGAAGTAAAACTGTCACTATTTACAGATGACATATTTTATAAAGAAAACCCTAAAGACTCCACCAGAAAACTGTTAGAATTAATAAATGAATTCAGTAAAGTTGCAAAATAGAAAATCAATATACAAAAATCAGTTGCACTTTATACATTAATAATGAACTATTGAAAGAGAAATTAAGAACACAATCCCCATCTACAATTGCATCAAAAGGAATAAAATACCTAAGAACAAATTAACCAACTTGGTAAAAGACATTAAAAACTATAAGATATTGATGAAAGAAATGGAGAAATACACAAATAAATGGAAAGATAATCTGTGCTCACAGGTTGGAAGAATTAATATTGTTAAAATGTCCAAACTACCCAAAGCAATCTACAGATTCAGTGCAGTCTCTATCAAAATGCCAATGATACTTTTCACAGAAATAGAACAAATAATCCTAAAAATTTGTATGGAACCGCAAAAGACCCTGAATAGCCAAAACAATCTTGATAAAGAAGAACAAAGATAGAGGCAATTTACTCCCTGATCTCAAATTATTTTACAAAACTGTAGTGATCAAAACAGTATTATATTGACATAAAACAGACATATAGATCAGTGGAACAGAATAGAGAGTCCAGAAACAAACCCATGCATGTATGATCAATTAATTTATGACAAAGGAACCAAGAATATACAGTGGGGAAAGAATAATCTCTTCAGTAAATGGTGCTTGGAAAACTGGACAGTCACATGCAAGAGAATGAAACTAGACCACCATCTTACATTATGTAAAAAAGTAACTCAAAATATATTAAAGACTTGAACGTAAAACCAGAAACCATAAAACTCCTAGAGGAAAACATAGGTAGTAAGTTCCTTGACATCAGTCTTGGCAATGATCTTTTGGATTTGCAACAGCAGCCGAAGCAAAAATAACCAAGTGGCACTATATCACACTAAAAAGCTTCTGCGTGGCAAAGGAAACTCTCAACAAAATGAAAAGGCAACCTACTGAATGAGAGAAAATATTTGTAAGTCATGTATCTGATAAGTAGTTAATATCCAAAATATATAAAGAACTTATGCAAATCAATAGCAAAAAAAAATATTCAATTTAAAACTGGGCAGAGGAAAAAATGTTTAAAAAAATGGGCAGAGAATCTAAATAGATATTTTTCTGAAAAAGATGTGCAGATGGCCAACAGAAAAATGAAAAGATGCTCAACATCACTAATCATCAAAACAACGCAAATCAAAACCACAATGAGATATTACCTCACACTGTAGGATGTATGTTGTCAAAAAAAAAAAAAAAAGAGGAAATCGCAAGTGTTGGCAAGGAGGTGGAGAAAAGGAAACTCTTGTACACCATCGGTGGAATGTAAACTGGTGCAGCCACTATGGAAAATAGTATGAAGTATGAATAAAAAATTAAAAATAGATGTGATCCAGCAGTTCCATTTCTGGGTACCTACCTGAAGGAAATGAAAACACTAGCTGGAAAAGATATCTGCATCCCATGTTCATTGCATCATTATTCACAGTTGCCAAGGTATAGAAACAAGGTAAGTGTCTGTCAAGAGGTGAATAAATCAAGAAAATATGGTATATATACAATGGAATACTTTTCAGCCATGAGAAAGAAGGAAATCCTGTCATTTGTGACAACTTGGGTCAGTCTGGAGGACATTGTGCTAAGTAAAATAAGCCAGACAAAGACAAATACAGCATGGTATCACTTATATGTGGAATCTTTAAAAAAAGAATAATAAAACTCATAGAAACACTGAGTAGAATGGTACAAACTTATGTAAGATGAATAAGGTCTGAGGATCTAATGTATAACATGGTGATTATAGTTGAAAATACTGTATTATATAACCTATGCTAAGAAAGTAGAACTTAAGTGTACTCACCAAAAAAAAAAGTAATTGTGTGAGATGTTGTGTTAATGAACTTGTGGGAAGCCTTTCACAATGTGTACATCTATCATTGTACATTTTAAATATATTACAATTTTATTTGTCAATTATACCTCAATAGAGCTGAAAAAAATTAACTATCAAGACATGAAAGAATTTTAAACGCATATTACTAAGTGAAAAAAGCTAATCTGAAAAGGCTACATGCTTTATGATTCCAATTATATGACATTCTGGAAAAGGAAAAACCATGGCACAGTAAAAATATCAGTGTTTTCCAGGCGTTGGCAGGGAGGGAAGTTTGACTGGATGGAGCACAGAGGGTTTTTAGGGCAGTGAAATGACTCTGCATGACACTGTAAAGGTGCACACATGCCATTATAAATGTTACGTGCATCCAAACCCATAGAATGTACAATATCAAGAGTGAATGCCAATGTAAACTATGGACTTTGAGTGATTATGATGTGTCAATGTAGGCTAATCAATTGTTACAAACAGGAGAAGCTCTGTGCATGTGTGGGGTCAGAGGCTACATGGGGAATCTCTGTAACTTCCTCCTCTTGATTTTGCTGTGAACATAAATCTGCTCTAAAAATAAAATTTCCTAAGGGGATGGATTTCACTTAATCCCAAACAGCTTAAGAGCTATATATTATTATAACTACTGTTGTATAAATAAGAGACACGGAGGCACAGAGAGATTGAGTCATGACCAATATCACACAGTGAGCAGGTGATAGACCTAGGATCGGAAGACAGTGTGACTTCAAGGTCTGTGCTTCTAACACCTACTTTGTGCTGCTTCCCAAAAGGACCCTCCAAAAAAAGAGTTTTGAGAAAGATTCCACACGAACTTATAAAACTGCAACAGGCTGCATTTCTCTTTAGGAATGTGACCATCTCACTACCTCCGGGAAGAATACCATAAAAACTAACCCTAATATTCACTGTGTTATAAGCATATATATGTGTGAATTATAATATCTTATAAATCTTTAAATTGTTTAAAAGTATTTTTACTAACTCTTCTTCTTGGAAATCTATATTTCTTTTTTTTTTTTAAGATTTTATTTATTTATTTGACAGAGAGAGAGACACAGTGAGAGAGGAACACAAGCAGGGGGAGTGGGAGAGGGAGAAGCAGGCTTCCCACCGAATAGGGTGCCCGATGCAGGGCTTGATCCCAGGACCCTGGGATCATGACCTGAGCCGAAGGCAGATGCTTAACAACTGAGCCACCCAGGCACCCCTGGAAGTCTATATTTCAAAAGAGCATTTGCTTTTTATTTCCTTTTGGGTTTGTCTGTGTTAATCTGAACCTATAATATTTGTCTAATGTCAACAAACAAAATTGTGTTTTTTTCTTTTTTGAACCTGTGACTTTGCATACATATACCATTAGACCATTTCTATAAAGCAGCAGAAGATTATTTCAAAGAGAAGCACACAGGTTTATATTGGTACATAGGATGTCCCTATACTTTCAATAGCTTTACTTTCATGGCCTAAATATTTAACATGATTCTTTAAACAAGCTGTTGCACAGAAATTCTTGTTAAGAGATTCAGTGAAAATACTTGGGCACAGAGTCTGGCTAAGTAACCGCCTTACTTTATTTAATTAGAAAACCTGCAGATAGTTGGTATGGAGTGAAGAGTTATTTTAGGTTTAAAAAGTACCTCATTAGTGTGCTCATCCCATGTATGTACTCCAGAGACACAGACGAGGAACATGTTTTCTCTTATCAGGACCATGATACCCTTTTCCTAAAGGAAATATTTGCATCACAGTGAAAATTACTCCTTTCCCTTAGGTACCTATGGGAAGCTTCTAAATACTGTATTTGTTTTGGCTCAAAGGCAAATTGTGGGTAATCTGAATCTCTCATCAGTTTCACAATTCTCTGTAGATTGGTTCTGTTTCCTCAGCAAATTTCCTTGATCACAGTGGAAATTTGGGCAAAAACGTGTTTATATTTTCCACCAGTAAAATAATGTTATCTGAAGGGCCCACTGTGTGGTATTTGGGGTACTTTGCTGGTCTTTGACTGTTAGTGCTTTAGCCAGGACATGAATTAGGCTGCAATATTTGGGCTGTTTCAGAGCTTATTCTAGAGCAGCTTGTTCAAATCACAAACCACAGTGTGATTGGATCTCTTACAAACTTCAAACACAAGCTCTCCTGGGACAATATTTAGTGTGGCTAAATACCAGAAAACCATCTTCCTTACCCCAGCTAAAGATCTCCAGGGAACTATGTTATGTGGTCCATTTCTGTGGCCCTGTACCAAAAATGACCATTGACAGAAATACTTCATGTTTTGCATGCACAGGAGCTATATGCCCTCTATTCTACCCTCTTCCTCAAACCATTTTTTCTTTTCTTTTTTCTGCTCTCCTACTTTATTCTTTCAAATTTTTTTTAAGTTTTGTCCCGCATAATCAAAACTAAACTTTCCTTCAGCATTTTAAGTGTTCAGTAATAGGCCCCTAGGAGGAAACATCATATATATATATATATATATATATATATATATATGATGTATATGTATGTATGTATATATATACATAAACTTTTTTATATACCAGAGTAATAGAGCAATTAAAGAACAGTTTTAAACATTATAGGCAAATCAGGAATTTTGGAGAAATCTTGGATTCAAAGTAATGAATAAGACACAACACACACACAATTATTGAGTACCTTCTATGTACCAGTTACAAATTATATGTTTCTTACAAATCTAAGAAGTGTCTCACATATCTTAAATAAAACCAATTTCAATAATGAAAATCCATTTATAAACATCCCTTATGCTAATTAAAAAACTAATTCACCAATGAAACATCACTTCCAATATTAGTAAAGCCTCTCATGTCAGCATAAGATAAAGATGTCCTGGAGTGTGACTTTTCTAGTTAAATGCTGAGGCTACTATTCCCTGTGAACTCCTGAGTAAAGCAATAGATGACACATAATGTCATATCAGTGTCTACACTGAGGTATTTTTTAAAATAAATTATTGACTTTGTAGCACGCCGTTGATTTATTTCCCTAGTTCACTGGTCACTCTTTCTTAGCTTGGCTGATAGGCCTGAAATCAACTATAAATAGTGAGCTGCCCAGGGCTGAAGCTTAACATCTTCTTTTTCCTCCTTAAGTGCATTTAAACACTACCCATATGATGAATCTCAAAATACCTGTTTCTGGCCCTGACTTTTCCCCTGAGCCCCATAACCACCTCGTTGACATCTCCCTGTAGATAGCTACTCTGCAGTTTCAATTCTTCATATTTCTTGATTCCTGTACCCAGCTCCCAATAAGGAGGAAAAAATCCTGTTACATTCTGGGTCCTCTCCATCTCAATCAATGGTACCACCTTCTATCTAGTTTCCCAACTCAAAAACAATGGGGTGAGCCTTGCTTCTTTCCTTCCTCTTAAACCTTGCATCCAATCCAGAAATTCTAGTCTATTTGACCTCCAAAATATTTCTCTGATTGTTCCACATCACTCCATTCTCCCCATCAAGTCCTAACCCAAAGTAGCATCCTTTCTTACCTGGACTGCTGTAATAGGTTCCAAATTGTTTCCCTTGCTTCCTGCATCCCTACCACCCATTGTTCACCTAGTAGCCAATGCTCATTTTAAAACAGAGCAATTGTTCCCTTGCTTAGAACCTTTTAATGGCTTCTTGTTGCATGTATATGAACGTTCAAATGCCTACCATGTCCTCCATGCTTTGGCTGCCTACTTCTCGATCCTTTTTGTCTTACCTATACACCTTTACTCCATTCCCCCATTTGCTCATTATACTTCAGTCTCACTGACCCCTTTTCTAACCCTGATTAACCAAGTCCTTAACCAATTCATAAACCTTGCACTTGCTGTTCCCTCTGCCTGATGAGCTCTTAACCATCTCCATATGAGGCTGCTGCCTACTCATTTTTCAGGTCTCAGTTCAAATCCTCAGAAAGGAAGGAAACTCAGTTCAGATGACCTTTCCCTAAACTCTCCACTTTCATATTCGATCTCATGAGCCCATTTATTTCCTCTAAACACTTGCTACAATTTTTTTTTTAAAGAAAAACCTAGATATTTTATTTGATTCTTAATGGCTTTCACAATCAGGGCTTTTTCAGCCATGTTTCAGGCCCCCTCTCTGAGCCTTTACAAGGTACCGCCATGTTGCTTTTTTCCTCCTCCTTTGCCCAAGATAACCTCTTCTGCCAGAAATGCACTCACCACCCTGCTCCACCCCAGTTGATCTACTGAATTTCTGCTCCTTAAAACTGTAAAACAAATCTCCTTGGGGGCTACTTTTCTCAGATCTATATGTGCATAGATAAGGTTGCCTTCTTTATTTTTTTAATTATATTATGTTAATCACCATACATTACATCATTACTTTTTGATGTAGTGTTCCATGATTGTTTGCATATAACACCCAGTGCTCCATGCAGAACGTGCCCTCTTTAATACCCATCACGAGGCTAACCCATCCCCCACCCTCCTCCCCTCTAGAACCCTCTGTTTGTTTCTCAGAGTCCATAGTCTCTCATGGTTCATCTCCCCCTCCAATTTCCCCCCCTTCATTTTTCCCTTCCTACTATCTTCTTCTTCTTTTTTTTTTTTTAACATATAATGTATTATTTGTTTCAGAGGTACAGGTCTGTGATTCAACAGTCTTACACAATTCACAGTGCTCACCATAGCACATACCCTCCCCAATGTCTATCAAGCAGACACCCCAGCCCTCCCACCCCCCATCACTCCAGCACCCCTCAGTTTGTTTCCTGAAATTAAGAATTCCTCATATCAGTGAGGTCATATGATACATGTCTTTCTCTGATTGACTTATTTCACTTAGCATAATACCCTCCAGTTCCATCCACATCGTTACAAATGGCAAGAGTTCATTCCTTTTGATGGCTGCATAATATTTCATTATATATATATACACACACACACACCATTATATATATATATATGTATATATATATATAAACACACACACATTATATATATATATATATATATATATATATATAATATATATACACACCACATCTTCTTTATCCATTCATCAGTGGATGGACATCTTGGATCTTTCCACAGTTTGGCTATTGTGGACATTGCTGCTATAAACATTGGGGTGCACATACCCCTTCAGATCCCTACATTTGTATCTTTGGGGTAAATACCCAGTAGTGCAATTGCTGGGTCATAGGGTAGCTCTATTTTCAACTTCTTGAGGAACCTCTGTACTGTTTTCCAGAGTGGCTGCACCAGCTTGCATTCCCACCAGCAGTGTAGGAGGGTTCCCCTTTCTCCACATCCCCGCCAATATCTGTCATTTCCTGACTTGTTAATTTTAGCCAATCTGACTGGTGTGAGGTGGTATCTCATTGAGGTTGTGATTTGGATTTCCCTGACGCCGAATGATGTTGAGCACTTTTTCACGTGTCTGTTGGCCATTTAGATGTCTTCTTTGAAAAAATATCTGTTCACGTCTTCTGCCCATTTCTTGATTGGATCATTTGTTCTTTGGGTGTTGAGTTTGGTAAGGTCTTTATAGATTTTGGATACTAGCCCTTTATCTGATATGTCATTTGCAAATATCTTCTCCCATTCTGTCGGTTGTCTTGGTTTCGTTGACTGTTTCTTTTGCTGTGCAAAAGCTTTTTATCTTGATGAAGTCCCAATAGTTCATTTTTGCCCTTGCTTCCCTTGCCTCTGGCAATGTTTCTAGGAAGAAGTTGCTGTGGCTGAGGTCGAAGAGGTTGCTGCCTGTGTTCTCCTTTAGGATTTTGATGGACTCCTGTCTCACATTTAGGTCTTTCAACCATTTTGAATCTATTTTTGTGTGTGGTGTAAGAAAATGGTCCAGTTTCATTCTTCTGCATGTGTCTGTCCAATTTTCCCAACACCATTTGTTGACTGTCTTTTTGCCATTGGACATTCTTTCCTGTTTTGTCGAAGTTCAGTTGACCATATAGTTGAAGGTCCATTTCTGGGCTCTCTATTCCGTTCCATTGATCTATGTGTCTGTTTTTGTGCCAGTACCATACTGTCTTGATGATGACAGCTTTGTAATATTCCTGGAAGTCCGGAATTGTGATGCCGCCAGCTTTACTTTTCTTTTTCAACATTCCTCTGGCTATTCGGGGTCTTTTCTGGTTCCATACAAATTTTAGGATTATTTGTTCCATTTCTTTGAAAAAGGTGGATGGTATTTTGATGGGGATTGCATTGAATGTGTAGATTGCTCTAGGTAACATTGACATCTTCACAATTTTTGTTCTTCCAATCCATGAGCATGGAACATTTTTCCATTTCTTTGTGTCTTCCTCAATTTCTTTCATGACTATTTTATAGTTTTCTGAGTACAGATCCTTTGCCTCTTTGTTTAGATTTATTCCTAGGTATCTTATGGTTTTGGGTGCAATTGTAAATGGGATCAACTCCTTAATTTCTCTTTCTTCTGTCTTGTTGGTGTATAGGAATGCCACTGATTTCTGTGCATTGATTTTATAACCTGCCACTTTACTGAATTCCTGTATGAGTTCTGGCAGTTTTGGGGTGGAGTCTTCTGGGTTTTCCACATATAGTATCATATCATCTGCAAAGAGTGAGAGTTTGACTTCTTCTTTGCTGATTCAGATGCCTTTTATTTCTTTTGTTGTCTGATTGCTGTGGCTAGGACTTCTAATACTATGTTGAACAGCGGTGGTGATAGTGGACATCCCTGCCATGTTCCTGCACTTAGGGGGAAAGCTCTCAGTTTTTCCCCATTGAGAATGATATTTGCTGTGGGTTTTTCATAGATGGCCTTTATGATATTGAGGTATGTACCCTCTATCCCTATACTCTGAAGAGTTTTGAGCAAGAAAGGATGCTGTACTTTGTCAAATGCTTTTTCTGCATCTATTGAGAGGGTCATACGGTTCTTGTTCTTTTATTAATGTATTGTATCACATTGATTGATTTGCGGATGTTGAACCAACCTTGCAGCCCAGGGATAAATCCCACTTGGTTGTGGTGAATAATCCTTTTAATGTACTGTTGGATCCTATTGGCTAGTATTTTGGTGAGAATTTTTGCATCCATGTTCATCAAGGATATTGGTCTGTAATTCTCCTTTTTGATGGGGTCTTTGGTTTTGGAATCAAGGTAATGGTGCCCTCATAAAATGAGTTTGGAAGTTTTCCTTCCATTTCTATTTTTTGGAACAGTTTCAGAAGAATAGGTATCAATTCTTCTTTAAATGTTTGGTAGAATTCCCCTGGAAAGCCATCTGGCCCTGGGCTTTTGTTTGTTGGGAGATTTTTGATGACTGCTTCAATTTCCTTAGTGGTTCTAGGTCTGTTCAGGTTTTCTATTTCTTCCTGGTTCAGTTTTGGTAGTTTTTACATCTCTAGAAATGCATCCATTTCTTCCAGATTATCTAATTTGCTGACATAGAGTTGCTCATAATATGTTCTTATAATTGTTTGTATTTCTTTGGTGTTGGTTGTGATCTCTCCTCTTTCATTCATGATTTTATTTATTTGGGTCATTTCTGATTTCTTTTTGATAAGTCTGGCCAGGGGTTTATCAATCTTGTTAATTCTTTCAAAGAACCAGCTCCTAGTTTCGTTGATCTGTTCTACTGTTCTTTTGGTTTCTATTTCATTGATTTCTGCTCTGATCTTTATTATTTCTCTTTTCCTGTTGGGTTTAGGCTTTATTTGCTGTTTTTTCTCCAGCTCCTTTAGGTGTAGGGTTAGGTTGTGTATTTGAAACCTTTCTTGTTTCTTGAGAAAGACTTGTATTGCTATATACTTTCCTCTTTGGACTGCCTTTGCTGCATCCCAAAGATTTTGAACAGTTGTGTTTTCATTTTCATTGGTTTCCATGAATTTTTTTAATTCTTCTTTAATTTCCTGGTTGACCCTTGTGATTGAGTTCTAGTTTCAAAGCACTGAGGTCTGAAAATATGCAGGGAATGATCCCAATCTTTTGGTACCAGTTGAGACGAGATTTGTGACCTAGGATGTGATCTATTGTGGAGAATGTTCCATGGGCACTAGAGAAGAATGTTTATTACATTGCTTTGTGATGGAATGTTCTGAATATGTCTGTGAAGTCCATTTGGTCCAGTGTGTCATTTAAAGTCTTTATTTCCTTGTTGATCTTGTGCTTAGATGATCTGTCCATTTCAGTGAGGGGGGGTGTTAAAGTCCCCCACTATTATTGTATTGTTGTCAGTGTGTTTCTTTGCTTTTGTTATTAATTGGCTTATATAAGAGGCTGCTCCCATGTTAGGGGCATAGATATTTATAATTGTTAGATCTTCTTGTTGGATAGACCCTTGAAGTAGGATATAGTGTCCTTCCTCATCTCTTATTACAGTCTTTGTTTTAAAATCTAGTTTGTCTGATATAAGGATTGCCACCCCAGCTTTCTTTTGGTGTCCATTAGCATGGTAAATGGTTTTCCACCCCCTCACTTTCAATCTGGGGGTGTCTTTGGGTCTAAAATGAGTCTCTTGCAGACAGCATATCAATGGGTCTTGTTTTTTTATCCAATCTGATATCCTGTGCCTTTTGATTGGGGCATTTAGCCCATTTACATTCAGGGTAACTATTGAAAGATATGAATTTAGTGCCATTGTATTGCCTGTAAGGTGACTGTTACTGTATATTGTCTCTGTTCCTTTCTGGTCTATGTTACTTTTAGGCTCTATCTTTGCTTAGAGGATCCCTTTCAATATTTCTTGAAGGGCTGGTTTCGTGTTTGCAAATACCTTTAGCTTTTGTTTGTCCTGGAAGCTTTTTATCTCTCCTTCTATTTTCAATGACAGCCTAGCTGGATATAGTATTCTTGGCTGCATATTTTTCTCATTTAGTGCTCTGAATATATCATGCCAGTCCTTTCTGGCCTGCCAGGTGTCTGTGGATAGGTCTGTTGCCAATCTAATGTTTCTACCATTGTAGGTTACAGATCTCTTCTCCAGAGCTGCTTTCAGGATTTTCTCTTTGTCTCTGAGAATCATAAGTTTTACTATTAGATGTAGGGGTTTATTGATTTTGAGGGGGTTTCTCTGTGCCTCCTGGATTCTGATGACTGTTTCCTTCCCCAAATTAGGGAAGTTATCTTCTGTAATTTGCTCCAATATACCTTCTGCCCCTCTCTCTCTTTCTTCTTCTTCTTCTGGGATCCCAATTATTCCAATATTGTTTCATCTTATGGTATCACTTATCTCTTGAATTCTGCCCTTGTGATCTGGTAGTCATTTATCTCTCTTTTTCTCAGCTTCTTTATTTTCCATCATTTGGTCTTCTATATTACTAATTCTCTCTTCTGCCTTATTTATCCTAGCAAATAGAGCCTCCATTTTTGATTGCACCTCATTAATAGCCTTTTTGATTTCAATTTCGTTAGTTTTAGTTCTTTTACTTCTCCAGAAGGGTTTCTCTAATATCTTCCATGCTTTTTTCAATCCCAGTTAGTATCTTTAAAATCGTCATTCTGAACTCTAGTTCTGATGTCTTACATCTGACATCCGTATTGATTAGGTCCCTGGCAGTTGGTACTGCCTCTTGTTCTTTTTTTTGAGGTGATTTTTTCCATCTTGTCATTTTGTCCAGAGGAGAATAGATGAATGATAGAACAAAATGCTAACAGAGGAACAATGACCCCAGAAAAATATACACTAAACAAATTAGAAGAGACCTGAAACCAGGGGAAAAGAAAGGGAAAGAAAGAAAAAAGAAAAGAAAAAGATAAAGATAAAAACAAACAAACAAAAAAATACAGATTATGATCAAATATGATCAGACTGGTGCATAGATCAGTGCCACACACTAGATTTGGGGCATATTTTGGTCTGTTAGAAGATAGTGCCTCCCAAAATTAAAGAAGGAAAAACTTATATATGTATAAAAATAAGGGTAAATATGATGAAGGGATGGACTATGACTGTAAAGATGAAAATTATAAAAGATTTTTAAAAGGATTTGATAAGAAGTTGGTTGAAAAAAGAAAGAAGAGGATTTTTAAAAAAAAAAGGGGGTGGGGGAAAGAATGCGATCAGGCAGGAGACTAGAACAAAGTCATACACTAGAGATTTAGGGTATATTTTGGTCTGTTAGAAGAAACTATCCCAAAATTTTAAAGAGAGAATATATATATATATATACCAAAAATAAGGTTAACTACTATGAAGGGATAGACTATGACTCTAAAAATTTAAGATAAAAAAGATTTTTTTAAAAGGGATTGATAAGATGTTGGTTGATAAAGGGAAAAAGAGGGGCGCCTGGGTGGCTCAGTTGGTTAGGCATCTGCCTTCGGCTCAGGTCATGATCCCAAGGTCCTGGGATTGAGCCCAGCATCGGGCTCCCTGCTTGGTGGGGAGCCTGCTTCTCCCTTTCCCTCTGCCTGCCACTCCCCCTGCTTGTGCTCTCCTTCTCTCTGTCAAATAAATAAATAAAATCTTTAAAAAAGAAAAATTCAAAAATTCAAAAAGAAAAAGAAAATTAAAAAAATTATCTTTGAAAGACTAAAGAATCATGGGAAAAAAACCATGAATTCTATGTGCTATATTCCTCTAGTGCTGGAGTTCTGCCATTCTCATTGATCCATGAACTTGGTCTTGGCTGGCTGTTCATGCTGATCTTTTGGGGGAGGGGTCTGTTGCCATGGTTCTCAAATGTCTTTGCCAGAGGTGAAATTGCCCCTCCCTTGTCGGTCTGGGCTAAGTAATCTGCTCCGGTTTGCTCTCAGGAGCTATTGTTCCCTGCCAGCTTTTCGTACAGCTTTGGAGGACAAAAGTGAAAATGGTGGCCTCCCAATCTCCACCCTGGAGGAGCCGAGAACGCGGGACCCTGCTCCTTAGTCCACCCCCAGAGAAATGCAGTCAGAGACTCTCGTCTCCCCGGTCTCCGGCCGCACTCTGTGCTCACCCAGCCTGTGACCGAGCATTTCTATCTCTGGCACCTGACCCCATTTGGAGTCTCCAAACCCAGCAGATCCCTGTGGGGCGCTTCCATGTCGCTCCTCCCGGGGGAGGAAGGAAAGTCTCCCCGGATCCGCTGCTTGTTGGGTCCCTGCTGGAAGAGCAGTGGCCTGACTGTGCCGCGGATCACGGTTTATGGCAACCCCAAGCTGAGAGCCGGCTCCTCGGCTCCATCTCTGCAGCTGGCTTCCCTGCTCCGGTACCTGGGAGCTCTGCCACACTCAGGCACCCCCGGTCTTTCTGTGACCCCGAGGGTCCTGAGACCACACTGTCCCGTGAGGGTTCCACCCCCAGCTTAGCCACTGGAGTGACATCCCTCAGAGGAGCTGACTTCTAAAAGTTCCGATTTTTGCTCTGCTACTCTATCACTTGCCAGTAGGGGCTGATAGAGGCCCCCTCCCCCACCATCTATCTTCCCAAATATCACCTTGGATTCACTTCTCCGCACGTCCTACCTTCCAGAAATTGGTCACTTTTCTGTTCAGAGAGTTGCTGCTATTCTTTTCTTTGATCTCCTGTTGAGTTCGTAGGTGTTCAGAATGGTTTGATCCCTATCTAGCTGAATTCCTGAGACCAGATGAAATTTAGGTCTCCTACTCGTCTGCCATCTTGCTCCTCCTCCCACTTGCTACAGTCTTTAATTCTTTTTCCATGTACTCATTGGCTTGCTTATTGTCTCCCCGGAGAATACAAGCTTTGTGAAAGGAAAGACCGCACCTACACTGTTCATGGCTTCATTCCCTTGGCGATCACCATGCCTGATATATACATACACATAGGTGTTCGATTAAGCAATTGCTAAATAAATGAATGAAAACAAAGAACAGAGGAATTATGGAAACTATAAAATGAAATCATCATGGGTAATAGGAGGTTACAAGGCAAAGGGGCTTGAGACTTATCTGATGTACTTTCCTAATGAGATAGACCAGAGGGGTTAAGTTCTCTAAAGATGAAGAAGTGAGTGGCTGGAATGTGGGTGTCCTGACATTGAATGCAATGTTTTCCACTAAACAAATGATTCATAAACTTGGTCCTTGATCAGATTTTCACTTGCTTGTATTGAAATGAGGAAAATAAGAGCAACATCACATGTGTTTATCTATCTCCAGCTGTCCTTTCTTGCAAAGAACACTTCTGGCTTGAGTCCTTCTTACTTTTTGTATCTAATGTCTTTTCTTCTATAAAATACTGATGGTAGATATATATTTTCTAATGTTCTTTTCTTGACAAACTTTTCACCCTTTTAATTTTGGATAATATTGTATACCACAAATGTGCCAAAGTGTATATATTCTCCTATTGATTATTGTCCTCAGTTTTCCAGTTTTTTTCCCACTACAAACAATGCTGTCATAAACATCTCTATATTTAAGTCAGTAAATTAATATAAAAATCTCTATCTCCATCTCTTCCTATATTTACATTTCTTCTCATATAATAGTACTATTACTTCTTTGTCTTGGGCCAATAAGGTGTTCTTATATCCTAGGACTGCCCACTCAGGTGATGATTGACAAGATATGTTCTTAAAGAAGTTTAATGTTTTTATTCTTTTGTTTCTTTTTAAAAATAAATATAAAGTTGGCAAATTACTTTGAATGTCCCTATTTTAGACAGTTTCCTAAAGACAAGACAGACTTAGATTTTTAGAAAACAGTAATTAATCTCCATTTGTCACCTGTTTCCATGTAACTACTCTGCTGTCCAGATGTCAAAGCCATTCTACACCATCCTGGTAAGCCCAGTCTCTTCACAATCCACTGTAGATTTCCCAGATCAGCCCTGATCAAGTTCACATTGTGTAGTGAACAAACAATCCATGGCCACTGTCTGAAAATGGAATTGGCTCCAACTCTAGAGCATAGTGTTTAATGCTGGTATATGTTGCAAAAAAAAAAAAAAAAGAAGAAGAAAAAGAAGATAAAGCAAAAATGCTAAAGTCACCCGAAATAAAACTACTATGAACTGCTATGCCAGTTTTAAAGTAGGGTAGCTTTGCTTACTATAAAAAAATTAAAACCAGTCAAATTCTCACCTGCCAGATTAATAGGAAGCCCATGGCTCAAGGAACCTGAAGAGTGGGAAGTTCTGACCTCCACACCCCAAGGAGAGGAGCCTATCACTGCCTTTGGTTCTGTTTCCAGTCATAGAGATGATGATGATGTGCACCAGATTCAGGCCCGTGTAGAGAACTATGTTTTTTCTCCAAAGCCAAGTTCAGCCTAGTGTTGTTTACACCTCTCAGGCTGGTGCTTTCAACTGACAACTCCTTCAGGTCAATCTCTTAAAATGCTAGCTGCCTCAAAAGTGTCAGAATTAATTCAGGTGTTCATCTGGAAACTTAAAACATTGTGCCCTTTCCTACACTGGTGTGTCTCACCACCAAGTTTCAGGTAGGTATTCTTTTGCTATTCTTGATATATAAATGGGATCATACTTTTAGGAAGTAAACACTTGCCATGGGGTAACTTGCTTAACTGGCTGGGGTGGTAATTCTGATTACCTCTGGGAACACTGTAATTTCCCCTTCACACCTGTCCACATGCCCACACACACACACACACACACACACACACACACAGAGTCAGAAAGGGAGTGATTTATTCTTTCACAGATGGCTTACCATGCTAAAGACAACAAGGTGAATTTCTAGTCCGAAAAAGAAAAATGGGGGAAAAAATCTACAAGATAAATCTTCAATGAGATATCTTGCAACATAAAAAAATTGATTGAGATTTTGACAAATAAAAATGAATGTGCACTCCATAATATCCAAAATGTGTGAAGTCTAATCAGAGATCTGCTTTTAGGGGCACCTGGGTGGCTCAGTCGCTTATGCATCTGTCTTCGGTTCAGGTCATGATCTCAGGGTCCTGGGGTCGAGCCCTGCATCGGGCTCCCTGCTCAGCGGGAAGCCTGCTTCTCCCTCTCCCACTGCCCCTGCTTGTGTTCCCTCTCTCACTTTCTCTCTCTCTGTCAAATAAATAAATAAATATAATAATAATAATAAAATAAAAAGAAATCCGCTTTTGTGCCTTGGTACAGACTGCAGAAGAGAAATAATGATGTTCTTTTTCATAAACAAATTTGAAGCTTATTCAGTTCTCTAAGTTACATAGCCTCCATATCGAAGGAAGGTTGAAAATGTCTGTTTACTTATTTACTGTGAATAGTTAAGGGGTTTGTTTCATAAATGCTAATTCAAGAAAAACAGTCACTTATAGGGTGCATCCTCAGGTTATATAAACAGTCTGTGCTGCATTTGGTGTTAGATGAATTAAGATATGAGTCTCCTGGCAACATTTTGCATGCATGATACATGTCAGGCAAAGATTCAACAAGCTGTACTATTAATCTGTTGCCCAAAATTCCTTAGCCAAAAAGGTTCTTCAAGTTATTTTTTGTATTTGTTAATTGTTCTGTTAACGTAGAAACATTTCTGCTTTACTTTCCTCAGAAAGTTCATACATATATAAGTTAATCGAATACATATATATATATATATATATATATATATATAAAACTGTGCTTCGTTTTGCCTCATAAAGAAACTGAAGTAGACTTTCTATAACTTGAGTTAGTCTGCATACCAAGGAAAAACAACACATTTACAGGTCTACATGATAACTTAGGAATTGAAGTTAATATACAAGTTAGTTATTTGTTATTAAAAAAATGACATAAAAATCCTACAGCCAGGTATTTCACTGATTTGGATATAGTTAGCTATTAGATATCATGGGTTTTCTTTTCTTATAGAACTGAGTGCTGGGGCACCTGGGTGGCTCAGTCAGTTGAGCGTCTGCCTTCGGCTCAGGTCGCAATCTCATGGTCCTGGGATCGAGTCCCACATTGGGCTTTCTGCTCCGCGGGGAGTCTGCTTCTCCCTCTCATTCTCCGTGCTCTCTCTTGCTCTCTCTCTCAAATAAATAAAATCTTAAATAAAAAAGCTGAATGCTAAATGTTTGGATTTGGTATAGACAAAGAATTCATCTTTCCTATTCACTTACTCTTAAAATATATTCAGCCACCAAAAATCCCACAGAATACAAGAAGTATCTACCTTCCACTCCAGATGCTGATTAGAGGATGAGTTTCACTAAGGAGTAAGATAGATATAATTTTATCTTATCCATAAAGAGCCTAAGACCATAGGTTCTTTTAAAAATCAACACCATGAGACAATTTTAAATGATAATATTAAACTAAGCAACCAATTTCAATCATTAAAAAATATATACACAGAAAATAGGAGCATGATTACGAGACTATAGAGCTGTACTCAAATACAAAAGAGCAATGTTGAGCATGGCTAATACCAAATTAAATCTGGATTAAAAGGAAATTAACTCTCCCCACCCCCCTCCGACCCTCCATTAAGTAAATCAAAAGTGATTATGAGGGGCGCCTGGGTGGCTCAGTTGGTTAAGCGACTGCCTTCAGCTCAGGTCATGATCCTGGAGTCCCGGGATCGAGTCCTGCATCGGGCTCCCTGCTCAGCGAGGAGCCTGCTTCTCCCTCTAACTCTCCCCCCTCTCATGTACTCTCTCTCTCTCATTCTCGCTCTCTCAAATAAATAAATAAATCTTTTTTAAAAAAGTGATTATGAGCCTTTATGTGCAATTTGGAGGAAGGAGGTAGTTTTCTGGGTTTGGATGGTGACTACTGAATTCAAGAAACATTCAGTCATAGTCTGCTTTCAAATATGGGGAGTTATAAATGGCTGGAAGAGTCCTAAACTAGTCCTCTCCTGGGATCGACAGACCCCCCCCACCAAGTCATTCTTTACCATCTGACTTTATCACTGTGCCTCAGAAAAGGTCATGGTTGATTTTATTATCTCTTTGATTTAAATTTAAAACATCACTAAAAATAGCACATTTCAACCAATAGGGTCTGTCTTTTCTTCAGATTCACAAATTACCAGATGTTCTTTCAGAACTTCCACATCCTGACCTAGATGACTTACAAGTAACTCAAACTCAAATACTCCAGCACTAAATATATTTGTTCTTTGCTGTTCCACCCCTTCCTACTGCCAATCCCACATGAAGTAAGAGTGCCAGACATTGTGTTAGGCTCCTCATATGTTGTAACATTTTATCCTCACCCAAACTATATGTGATAAGGGCTACAACTATTTTAAGTTTACAACTAGGAAAGTAAAGATTAGGAAGATAATAACTTGCCTGGTTTTCCATCTCAAGACATTGTCGTCATCCATTCAGTTGAACACGCCAGAAACCTAGCACTGTCTCCTTCTCTACCTCCTCCCTAAGCCTTGCCAACTCACTCAATTGCTTTTGGAATTCGTTCTTAGCTTTTCATTCCCTGTCACTGCCAAGCTTAAACTTTTATTTTTGTGTTAACAATTATAATAATCAAATAGTCTCCTGTTTGGGTTTCCTATTTCTTGTCTCTCCCACTCAAATCCCTGAGCTACCCTGACATTTCCTCCCTACCTTCCTTTCTTCTTTCCTTCTTTTCCTCCTTCTGTGAAGCCTCTCTGAATTTGCTGCCTTATCATTTCTGCCCAAGTTTAATTATTTGCTCATTATTGCACCAATAGAACCTATGTGTTCCATTGGTATAAAACTTAAACCACTGAAGCACAGATAACTAGGCATTCCTATTGCTGCTATTATCAGACTATTAACATCTTACAGGCAAGACCCTGTCTCACTTCCACATTCATTCATTCATTCAATCATTCATTCATAGAACCAACAGTTATTCATTGCCCACCATATGCCAAGAATTTATTATTAAATAATGATGATGATAATAATAGCTATTTTTTCTAGTAATATGCTCAACAATCTTATGAGGTAGGTGCTGTTATCTTTATTTACACTGAGGAAAGCTCAAAATAGAGAGGCAAAGACACTTCTATCAAGAGAAATACTTTGTTTGTAAGCCTGGGACTGTGTAAGTACTCAATAAGTATTAGTAGAATTTGTAGAATTTAGTTGAACTTAAAATCAAAGAGCAAACAAGCACTTAAGAAAACCTGTTTGTCTAAGAACCTAAGAATGGTAGAGGCAGAATAGCAGTGGTTGAAGATCTTGGGGACTTTAGAGTTAGACAGATATATAAATTGCAATCTCTGCTCTATCACTAGTAAGATACATGACCTCAATAATTGCTTATTTCTGTAAACCTCAATTTAAAATCTATAAAATAGAGATTACTAGTACTACTTCAAAGAGCTGTCACATTGGTTAAATATGAAAATACCTGAAAAACGCTTAGTAAGCCACCTAGTACAAAGTAAACCCACAGTAAGTATCAACTGGTATTATAATGCCTGACTACACATAAGACAATAGGGGCCAATAATAAGCTATTTGATGAGGAATTATAAATTTTCCAGTTGGAATTTTCAATTTTATTATTTTCGTTTGATATATTTATTCTTTTCATTATTGCTGTTATTATTATTGTTTTTGAGGAGAGCCAATAAGAAATATAGACATGGCTAGTATACATGTAGGAATGTCAACTGATGAGGTTCTCTAGCTTTTGCCATCATAGTATTCAAAATTTTAAAATATGAATCTGAGGGATGCCTGGGTGGCTCAGTCGTTACGTGTCTGCTTCAGCTCAGGTCATGATGCCAGGGTCTTGGGATTGAGCCCCACATCGGGCTCCCTGCTTGGCGGGAAGCCTGCTTCTCCCTCTCCCACTCCCCCTGCTTGTGTTCCCTCTCTCGCTGTCTTCTCTCTGTCAAATAAATAAATAAATAAATAAATAAATAAATAAATAAATAAAATATGAATCTGAAGGAAAAATAACACAAACTCCTCCAGCCATAATGAAATAGAGCTATTTTAAATAATTTATATTCCATCCACTCTTCATAGAATTACTATATCAGGAAGAACAAAAGTGAAAATAATTGCTGGAGTTAAGACACTAGGTTAAATGTCATAGAAAATATTCTTTATACCCTAACTTAAGCATCTCAGCTGTGGTTGAAATAAAGAGCAAAATATTTTCAAACAACCCTAAGGGATTGTCCTCTTAAGGGAGAGAAAAGAATTTCAGACATTTCAGAATACAAAGAAGGAATTTCTGAAACTTAGAGAAGACTTTTGACTAGAAGACCAATTAACCAGCATACTCTAGGCATGAGATATCAACTGGCCCAACATGCAGTTTTCACTGTGGTGGTAGGAGCAAAATGGCCCATTGCCCAGAAGTGGCTGTCCTGTACGGTGGGTGGGTTAGCATGTGGCCCTTCTGTCTTTCTTCCCATCAGGTATGCTCAACCCCACAGTACTGGTCGGTTTCCCAATGAGTAAATAAGGCCTGCTTCTTGACCCACATTCCACAGGCAGGCCAGATTTTATGAGACAAAAAGTCAAATGTGCCAGAAGAAAATTATAGATGTCCAAGAAGCCACAAGAGAGTGGGGAGTGTGCGGGGTGGTAGTGGGGACTTTGCCAAAATGCCAGTGCAAGCATTACTCAATCTTCTCTTTCAGTAAACATCCTTAGGATGGAAGCATTAGATTTTGGGCCACTCTAGTAATTCCCAAGCAAATATATCAGTCCTTTTGTGGTTTATAGTCTAGGACTTTATTTTGCTGGATCATCTGTGTATTTTTTAATGTTGTATTTCTTTTGGTTAATCTTCCTTCCTCCTGGGAAGCAAAACGTTCTGCAATAACAAACACTGTCTGTGGTAAGTCCCTAAAACTCCAATGCAGCAGATTGCAAAGCCTGCTGTCCATTCTAAATACACTTATATAAGCTGGTCATGTCCATGTCTCCAACTTTGTATTCCATATGTGTGTTTTTCTTTGGTCACCAATCACTCTTTTCAAAAGATGTTTCACCATGCATAACAAATGTGTTCTTTAATAAAATCCACAAAACTGCTTGAGTTAGAGAAGTAACTGATATCCCAATAATATAAAAAGAGTCATTTTTTTCTTGCTGCTTTCATTATTTACGAGTCTGTATTTTTAAAAAATATATTTTAAATTATGAAGTATTTTGAATTCATGGAAAACTTTAGAGAAAAATATAAATATTTGAACATTGTATATCATCTTGGGAATACCAGTTGGACTTTATTATAGGTATTTTTTACTTAAGAGCAATTCACTTATGAGAAGGCTGAGCCCAATCAATTAATTAACTGATTCTTGGACTCACTCAAAGGAGCAGATGTTCTTTTTTTTTTTAAAGATTTTATTTATTTATTTGACAGATAGAGAGAGAGCACAAGTAGGCAGAGAGGCAGGCAGAGGGAGAGGGAGAAGCAGGCCTCCCACCGAGCAGGGAGCCCGACGCAGGGCTCGATCCTAGGACCCCGGGATCATGACCTGAGCTAAAGGCAGACGCTTAACCAACTGAGCCACCCAGGTGCCCCAAAGGAGCAGATGTTCTTGAAGAGAATTTCATGATACCTCCAGGTGAAAGGGAAGTAATCCAGTAGAATAAAAGGGTTCAGTGTGAGAAGCAGTAGGGAGTGGAAGGGACTCTGGCTATGGTAGAATTATATCCCAGTTTGCCCAAGGCTGCTTCTGATTTGTGGCTGTTGTTCTGGCATAAGTATTGATTCTACCCCGGTCATTTTAAAACTCTGATGGTTTTAGCAATAAATTGTATGGCTACCCTAACTCTGAAAAAAATAGAAGGCGTATGTTATACTAAAGAAGGGAGCTTCTACTGGATTCCAGTCAATTACTGTCATGTAGGAATGAAGATCTGTGCTTTTTTTCAAGAGAAGCCAGATTTGGATTTTTAGGTACAATCCCCCAATATTTAATGTTAGTTCAACTGTCTTCTTTTTCTCTTTATTTACTTTACAAGAAAAAAAAAAGAAACTTGTCATGTAGGAATGAAGATCTGTGCTTTTTGCAAGAGAAGCCAGATTTGGATTTTTAGGTACAATCTCCCAATATTTAATTTTTTTCTTTTTTCTTTTTCTCTTTATTTACTTTACAAGAAAAAAAAGAAAGAAACTTGTCTGGATGAGAGATTTCTCTATGGGTTACCCAGGTACAACTTCTTTTGGCCTAGAACTCCTTTAGTTTGGGGATTCAATAACACTATTTTCTTATCTCCTCCAGTTTGAATGTCAGGCTCCACTTAAGATATTGACATGTACACTGTTATCCAGGTTAAATAGGTCCTGTTTGCAAACATCCATCATCAGTTAAGAAAACTGACCAAGAGATTGGAAGTGGAGTGGGTGCAAACTCAGGCTTCATTAACTAATTTGCTGGCATCTGCATTTAAACCACTTTTCATTGGTAAGATAATCATTCACTGAGCACCTATGATGCCAGACACTAGTCTAAAGCATGTTATCTACATTATCATGATATCATTCATCACAACAATGATTTAAAAAAAATAGATAGAGCCTAAAAAATTTATGTAACTTGACCAAGGTCGCATGGCTAATAAATGACTAAATTGAGATTAATGCATAAAACTCTGTGGGCTCCAAATCCTGCGCACTATCTACTGCACTCATAAGCTTCAGTACTTAGATTTTCATTTTATGCAAATGCATTATCCCAACCTGTACAGTTTCTATTTGATGAAAATATCAGAAAATTTAATAAATTCAAAGAATAAGGCAAATAAGTGATAGAAAATTACCATGATACCCACTTAGCAATGTCAAGGTAGATTAATAGTCCTAGAGAAAATAGTTTCAATACTAAAAAATTCAAATTGTTGTTTACACCACAGGATAACTATGTGATATTGGTAATTATCTTTGGTCAGGCTCCTTAGAAGCAGAGTATGAGAGGGGGGTTCTTATACAAGCAATTTTTTTTTAAGATTTTTTATTTATTTGAGAGAAAGAGAATGAGAGAGAGAGAGAGAGAGAGCACATGAGGGGGGGAAGGGTCAGAGGGAGAAGCAGACTCCCTGCTGAGCAGGGAGCCCAGTGCAGGACTCGATCCTGAGACTCCAGGATCATGACCTGAGCCGAAAGCAGTCACTCAAACCACTGAGCCACCCAGGCGCCCCACAAGCAATTTTTTGAGGAACTGTTTTTATGGGAAACCTATAATGATGTGAGAAGAGCCAGATAAGGTAGGGAAAATGCTAGGCAGTGATGGCCTTTTAGGTCTAGACTCCTGACCTTGTAGGGACTTCTGGAGATTGGATTGTATCACAGAGACTGTGTTGGTTAGAGGGCTGTTCCATCCCTACCTCATCAATCCGTGGTAATGGTCTTCCAAGCTTCTCCTGGTAAGGAGGCTCCCATCAACCAAGGGCGGGCCTCAGAGAAAGATATAGGTGTGAGCCCTTAGCAGCTAATATCTTATATAGCCGGGCAAATGGGGCCTGCAAGGAGGTCAGGGGTAAGTGGGGAAGTAGGAGGTGGGGAGATGGAGGTTGCCACTGACAGTATCTACGATAGCTATCATGTGACAGATTTGGATGAATTATTCTTTCTTTATTTATAGTATTTTTATTTTTGATATTTTAAATTGAAGAGGTCATTGTTATTTGTTTTATCTCCAAAATCGTATTTTCTTCTTTAAGGGGTAATTTTCAAAGTTTGCGGAATTCTTGCTCTCTTTTACCATCCCCAGTATCCAAGCCCTCCCCTTCCTTCATCCACTTTAACCCCAGGGAAATGCCATTACATCACAGCTAAGCAATGGGCAAAAGTGTCTCACAGAGTGATTTTTTTTCTTCTCACACAATGCTTATTATTAGACATTATAGTACAACAACAATTTAGCGCTAAAGATTGTTGCATTTGGCTATGTCATATTACACAAATGAAAATACTATTTTTTAAAGATTTATTTATTTATTTGAGAGAGAGAGAGAGTGCATGTGAATGGGGGGAGGGGCAGAGGGAAAGAATCTCAAGCAGACTCCCCACTGAGCTCAGAGCCTGAGGTGGCGCTCAATCTCAGGACCCTGAGACCACCACCTGAGCCAAAATCAAGAGTCGGATGCCTAACTGACTGAGCCACCCAGGCACCCACACAAGTGAAAAAATTATTAATGTCAAATATAGAGAAAATTATTCTTCATTTTTTTAAAAGATTTTATTATTTATTTGACAGAGAGAGACACAGCGAGAGAGGGAACACAAGCAGAGGGAGTAGGAGAGGGAGAAGCAGGCTCCCCACTGAGCAGGGAGCCCAATGCGGGACTCGATCTCAGGACTCTGGGATCATGACCCAAGCCGAAGGCAGACGCTCAATAACTGAGCCACCCAGGTGCCCCTATTCTTCATTTCTTTTAATAAGAATGTATCCCTGCAGAAGAAAGCATTTTATTTTATTTTTTAGAAGAAAACATTTAAAAAAATGATCCCACAAAAATATTTATGTGCATATTGTATCATTGACCAAAAGAAATGATACTAATAATAACAGAGAAACTTTAATATGAGTAGAAGGGTTTGTTATATGTTTCACATGCATTATCTTAAGTGGATATTGTATTACAATGATGCATGCACGGGTTAGTTCTATGATCATGAGTTTTTAAAATCAGAAGTCACATCTTATGCATAACCTTTCCTCAATAAATAGCAAAGAAAAAGATAGTCAAGAAAGGCTTATATTTTGACAAAATACAAAAAATGAGCCAACCCAATTTGCTCCATAATATTTTATTTCTTCGGTTTGCCACCAACTGCCCTGCTTACAATAAATCTTTGAAATGAAGACCAGTGTGACTGGTAGAGATTCAGAAGCCATTGTCAAGATCTAACAGACTATATCTGGTGGCACGGGTGAAACAGATGCCTTCATAAAAAGCATGAGAAGAGACTCCCAATGGGACAGTCGCTTCTTTCACAATCCACCAAGGATGACAGAAATGTTTCTGATGTCTTGTGGGATACAGAATTCTAACCTGGGGCCTTGGCTTGCTTAAGTGAACTATGCAGATTTTTCATTCTCAATAAATATATACAGGTTCTCAGAGATACAGTCTTCATTAAAATGTTTTCAAGTGTAACCTTACAAATGAAGGCTACAATCCAAAAGATTTTCATATCGTTTATCAAACAATAAAAATGTATAAATTGCTATAATGAGAATTTAGTTTAAGATTTCTTACTTGGGCGCCTGGGTGGCTCAGTTGGTTAAGCGACTGCCTTCGGCTCAGGTCATGATCCTGGAGTCCCGGGATCGAGTCCCACATCGGGCTTCCTGCTCAGCGGGGAGTCTGCTTCTCCCTCTGACCCTCTTCCCTCTCGTGCTTTCTATCTGTCATTCTCTCTCTCTCAAATAAATAAAATCTTTAAAAAATAAAAATAAAAAAAAAAGATTCTCAGTATTGTATTTTGAAAGATTTCCTGCAAAGCTTAAGAATGGAGCTAAGGATCCAAATTGTGACTCAAATGCACCCTAAACCTCCCCCCCAATTAACTAATTCCTACTCTAATATAATCAGCAGATCAGAAAATACTCAAAAAGTTATGTTTATTCTTTCTGTAAGATAAATACTTGCCATCTTTTTATTAAGAGCATGGACCCTGTGTGTGTGTGTATGTGTGTGTGTGTGTGTGTGTGTGTGTGTGTGTGTTAGGTGTTCATCCTTTGTACTATGCTGAAACTCTAATATAGTGGCAAAAATTCTCCTCTCCCCAACACTGGCCCTCTCAGAATCAGTATCATCTGCTTATCCACTATCAGCCCAGAAAATTCTGTGGTGCTCATTTCTATTGTTAATACTATAAAAACAGTAAGTCTGATTTTTCTTTTTTAAAATTTAAAAGTATGATATCAAGTAAGTTTTACAAGCTAATAAGCTATCCCTTCAGAAATATTGCAATGTACACACTCCTGTTGAGAAACACTGCTTTCAATTCTCAAAAGAAAAACATTATTAAATAGCAACATCTACCTATTTATTGTAAGTATCTGAATATGACCATTATTTCCTTGTTGAAGAAATCAGAAAATTTGAGACACAAATACAATACACAAACAAGTTCTTGGAAATAGGCAGTCCCTTAGTTGGGCTTAATTGATGGGCTTTCTGAGAGAAGCAAAGATGGTAAACACAATTCCTGGTTTGTCTGTCATGGTCTTGCAATAAAGGTTATGTACCCTAGAGTAAAGAGCTATAGTTTGGAACTAAACCAATTTTATCTTGATAACCTAATTAACCGTGTGTGTGTGTGTGTGTGCATGCACATGGGTATATACATTGGAATACTCCATGTTATATGTTTTTTTGAAAATAAGTGATAATAGGGTGCCTTGTACAATATATAACATGAGTAGGAATTTAGTAGTTGATAACAATTGTAATTATGGCTATTATAATTCTGAGAGCAAAACTGTTAGGCAATAGAGTTCTATAAATATGCCCAGCATTTCTTCACCGATGTTTCCTTTAGTTATACTGTATCTTCTGCCCACCACTCCTATCTCCACTGTGACCAGATAATTTCCCACATTTGTAATTCCAGTTTAGATATCAATGTTCCACTCTATGACTCCTTGATTTTGTGTTATTATAACTGTTATTACTTGTATTGATACTGTCTGTGGGCCCATGAATACATCTTGCTTGAACATTATGAGTGCTGAATATGTGTGTTTGAATGGATGCTGCTAAATAGTTAGTATATAAACTATTATCAGGCTGAAAATGTACCAACTGAGAAAATTATTCAGATCACCCTAGAACTGTTTCCACTTGGTCAGCATCTTCCTAGTTTGGCATACACCAATTAACTCAGACTATTTGACCTTATTTGTCCTCACACAACCTCATGTATTGGATCATGAACCAAATTCAACACCTGCTCATAACACCTCTAGAAATGATGCCACATATACCCTGATTCACACCCTGCTTAATTCTACTTGGGACCAGTCGAGAAAGCTCTTGTCTATATTATCTGTTCCTATAAAACTCTTTCCAATGATGCCCTTTTCTATGATTTCTAAACTTTTACCCTGAAATAACTATTTCTATCACATGGCCTTAATGCCATTTTCCTTTGGTTTAACCCACATTGTTCTCAGTCATGGCTGTCTTGACCATGTCTCTGTCTTGTCTTTTCCTAACTCATTCCGGTATTTGTTACATGAACTCCTTCACAGACTTCCAGTGGATTCACATTTGCCATTGACTCACCATTCATAATGAAGTGTCTTTATTGAAAATTTGGCTTTTTCTTTGGGATTTTTGCCATTGAGCCCTCCTCAAGGATTGTTCTTCCTATACCAATAGTTTAAAAGATCAGTAATCAAACACCAGATTGATGGTGTGATAAACCATCTACAAAAATGGCCACAGTACTTTCTCCCAACCCTGTGGGCTTTTGCAAAGTGACTGTTACTCCCCCCGCATCAAGCGACAGGATTTATTGTCCAGCCCTTAAATTTCAGTTGGTCTGAAATTTGGTTTGACCAACAGAATGCAGCAGAAATGATGATAGAGGACTTTTGAGCTTAGGCTCCAAAGGAACTTACAGTTCCTGTTCTCATTCTCTTGTACCACCATGTTGAGACTACCATGTGAACAAGCCTAATCTAGCCAAATAGAGAATGAAAGCCCTCATGGAGCAAAAAAACCCTCTGAAGCCCCCTAGACCAACTAGCTAACAGCCAGTAGTAACCACCAGAAACATAACTCTCTTATACCAACCAATTCTAGTTAAGTCTCCAGATGATTGCAGTTACATGAATAACTCCAGGTTCAAACAGCAAAAAAACTGTGCAAATGAACACAGCCCAAATTACTAACCCACAGAATGATGATAAAATAAGTTAAGCAAGTAAATTTTGGAGTGGTTAATTATGTATCAGTAAATATAGATAGCAATAGTTAATAGGTAATACGCATGATTTTCCAGAGACACAACTTATTTTCTGTTTGTTTTAAGTCAAATCTGGAAATGTATTATTCTTTTTAAACCCACAGCATTATTTAATTGCTGTTTCTCATTTATCTAGCATTTGTGGAACATCTTAAAACTCAGAACTTAGTTTTTAATCTATTCCTTTAATCCTAACATCCACTCCATATGAAGGAGGCAGAGCAGGTGTTACAATCATTCTCATTATCTGGATGAGGAAATTGAACTCAGGGCACCTAATCCACCTAAGGACACACAATAACAGACTTCAAGGCCAGGATCATTACCCAGCATACTTTATTCTGTGCAATGCTGTCTCATGGCCCTCTCTGCCTCAGTGCAATAATATTGCATATTTAATGCATCTTGCTTGACCTTGTATCCCCATGGCCTAGTGTGGTGCTTAAAACATTATGAATGCTGAATATGTGTTTTTGGATGGATGCTGCTAAATAATTAGTACATAAACTATTACCAGGCTGAAAAGATACCAACAGAGTAAATTATTCAGATCACCCTAAAATTGTTTCTAATGAGATTCTCTTCCATTCCTGTGTAGCTTTTCAAATTTGTGAACCTAACTTTTCTTCCTGGTCAGCATCTTCTAGTTTGACATACACCAATTAACTCAAGACTATTTGACTCTATCTGTCCTCACACAACTTAACGTATTGGATCTAGACCAAAATTAACTCCTTCACATGACACCTCTAGAATGCCATATATAACCTCATTATTGCATTCTAACATTGGCAGAATTGCATTAAATCTAGGTTTGCATTTACCAAACACTTGATTCTGAAATTTTTAAAACCCAGTCTAATTTTCACTTTTTACCATTGTCCTTTTTTTATAAAAAAATTCACAGCCATGTTCATTTTAAGTAACTTTAGCTCTGAAGTTTCTGATTCATTTTAATCAAATTTTTATTCAGCAATAGTTCTCTGAAGTTCCTTAATACCTTTGAGCCATTTTATAAGCCATGTATACCTTTAACTTTGAATCTTGCCAAGGTAACTCAAAATTCTATTTTATTTCCTGTAATTATGTTCAAAATGCACTGTATTTCTAACGTGAGCATAATTGCTTCCTTCAATGAAGGAATTGCTTTGTTTTATCCTTTACAAACTGGTTTTCCCCCAAAAGAGCAAATTTACCTCATGCAAATTTTATTGCTACTTCAGGTTACTATATAGTTCAAAATGTGTTTTGGGGGTTTGTTTTGGATTCTAATAAAGTGGTCACATAAACTATGAGGGTAGAAATCAAAATAAATACCAATTTTGGGAAAGACATATTAAGAACAAAATTTTAAGTAAAGCTCATTGGGCTATCAATACAAAATTAAAAAAAAACATATTACTTATTTTAAAAGCATGGCCATAGTTTAATATACAAGTGATATATACTCAGAGTTCCATTGATATGCAAAGTACTGTTTCTTTCATCTATCCAAAATTAGCACAACTAACATTGACTTAACATCTACTACATGCCTAGAATGGTTCTCCTTAGATGCTGTTTAATCCTCCCGATAATTCCCTAAATCGGTGAGTATTTGTTATCCCCAGTTTGCAAACAAGGAAGTTTAAACTTAGAAATGTCAATGGCTGAACATACATTCTACCTAGTATCCCATGATGGGTATGAAAATTGCTTGTGTAAACTTATGGAGGAAACCAGTTTTCAAACTAATACAGTACAAAACATTTTAGCTTTTGAAATGAACAGAGCTGTCATCCTCCATCCACCAATCACTTATCTGACCTCAGGCAAATTATTAAACAGTCAACCTCATTTTCCTCAAAAGGAAACTCAAGTTTTCTGGTATAACGACCTAAAATTATTAGACATTTTTGTCCTTAATTTTCCTTTCACCTTCTTTCTTATTTATTTGGAATTATTTTATCTTGCTATTATTTATAAATCCAGGTGTTCCTAAATTTAACATCAAAAGACTTAAAACCAGAAAGCTCAGATTTTCATTCTGACTCTACTTATTAAGAATGTACCTAGTAGAGAAATTACTTAATATCTACTTCACATAGTTGTTGAAAGAATTAAATAAAATGGCAGAACAAAAATTACTTTCCAAATTGTAGAGTGATCTATAAATTACATTTGAAAGCAGTCAATATTAATCTGATTCTAACAGTAAACAAAACCAACACACCACCACCAAAACAAAAACAGCGCATCTTACCAAAAAACAATTTGTTTAAATCTATAACTTCTGTCTTTGCTAAGACCATTTAAAACTGATTTAAAAAAATATTTGGCATCTTTGTTTAAATTCCATGCAAGTGACCACTCATATGAGTTTTGATGATGGAGAAATTCCTGGTGATCCCAGGATCACCTTGTGTGAAGCTATCAGAAGAAAGGACCAATTTGCCCATTTAAAAATTATTCCAATCATGTAAAAAGGTTTGTTGAATTGGGACATGAATCTAGAATATACCAAAAATCAAGTTAAATTTTTTAAGTAAATGCAGTAAAATAGAATCCATTTTTAGAAGGGAAAAGAGGCTGTGAGATCAATGTAAGAGCTATTTTCATCTCTCAACGTGCAGCCAAGCAGTTTGTGGAGAAATAATAGGTGCTTTGAGACCTTCCCAAAAGAATTTCTCAATATAAATATTCTGACTTCTGTGTTTAAGGATGTCAGCTCTATAGGTGATTTTCTCAAGTTTCTCTCAAACTTAACACATTCCCTAACACGTTTCAAATAGCTTCTGTTCCCAACATCCCATTGAGATCATTCTCATGGAGATAACTTGTGATCTTCTTGTTGCAAATCCAATATACATTTTTTAGTCTTATCCCATTTGACCTCTCAATCTTTGACCCTTCGTCCTTGAAAAACTCTCTTTTCTTAACTTCTGTGACCCCACACACTCTGGTAGCTGTGTCTCTAGTAATTGCGTCTCAGCATCCTTTGTGAACTCTATTTTTGCCCATCCCTTAAAAGTTGGTGACCCTTAGGTTCTCCCCTGTGTCCCTTTTCTTCTCTCCCTGTAAGCAATCCCATCTACTCATCTGGCATTCAAAAACCATCTAACCTCCAGCTTTAGCCAAGATCTCATTCCTGGGCTCCAAACTTGCATAACTACCTACTGGACTTCTCCACTTAGGGTTCCTATGGGGACTTCAAAACCAACAAGTCTGAAGTAGACTTTGTCAACTTTTGCCCTACCCTGATGCATATACTACAGCAAAGAGGAATTTTAGAAAACATTTTCTTCTAGAACAGACTAAATCAACAAATAGCTATTCTTCTGAATCATCTTGTTCAGCCCTTCTTAAAAACTCATGGTGCTATTATGATCTAATGAGGCAGAATGTTTTACACTTTTGTTATACTGACTACCTCCATTGAAAGTTTGCAGATCAAGTCTCATTAGTTTCAGCTTTAAGTGGACCACTCCCAAATGTCAACTCTGTAGACCTGCTTCATTCATCCTGTGTTTTGCTGATTTCAAGATTCTCCTTAGCTCCCATGTATTTTTTAATTTCACCAATATTAGGGTACTTTAGTCTTTAATGCATTGGAATGAGTGTAGTAACTAAAGATTTTCTTGAAGGATCTTCTAAGGTGAGAGGCTATGAATAAACAGGGCTTTAATGAGAGCATCTCTAGGGTTGTTTTGTAAAGAATGTATTCTAGGGTGCAAGAATGCACACAGAGAGGTTAGTGTGGTGGTTATTAGAGTGAACAAAATAAGAAATGGTAGTAGCTTGTCTAGGGTGGTGGCAAGGAAATGGAGAGAAGTAGGATAAATATGAAGATTTTAGAATGAGAAATCCTGCCATTTGAGACAACATACAGGAATTGGAGAACACTACACTAAGTGAAATAAGCCAGACACAGAAAGATCTATAGCGCATGAAAATTCTTATATAAGAAATCTATAATAGTCAAACTGACTGAAGCAGAGAGTAGAATTATGGTTGCCAGGGGCTAGAAAAAGGAAATAGGGTGGTATTAGGCAAAGGGTACAAAGTTTCAGTTATGCGATGAGTAAGTCTAACTGTATAGTATAATACCTACAGTTAATAATACATAATGTATACTTCAAATTTGCTAAGAGTGTAGATTTTTTTATAAAATATTTTATTTATTTATTTGAGAGAGAGAGAGAGCACAAGCAGAGGGAGGGGCAGAAGGAGAGTGAGAAGCAGACTCCTTACTGAGCAAGGAGCCTGATGTGGGGCTCCATCCCAGGACCCTGGGATCATGACCTGAGCCGAAGGCAGACACTGAACTGACTGAGCCACCCAGGTGCCCCAAGAATGTAGATCTTATTTCAAGTTTTGTTATCACAAAAAATAATAACAATAATAAATAGTGTGAAGAAACTTTGGAGGTGATGGATATATTCATGGCATAGACTGTGGTGATGGTTTCACATATACTTATCTCTGAAGTCATCAAGTGGTATACATTAAGTATGTACAGCTTTCTGTGTCAATCATACCTCAATAAAGTGGTTTAGAAAAAAAGAATGAACAACTGAAATGTGTAAGACTAGAAAAAGAATGGGTTTGTGAGGAAAGTAAGGAATCGAGAGATTTGTCTTGAACATACCAAGTTGAACTTGCCTATTAGACATCTATGTGGAGATCTTAAGACAGTTTTGGGCAGAAGATGTAAATCTGAAAGTCTAGCTGAGATCCCAAGGGCAAGAGTGTAGACAGAGAGCTTAGAAGGCTTTCATATTCAAACCAGCACAGGAATTAAACTAGAAATGTGCCCTTGGTGGATCGAATGCCTAAAGAAATGGCATACAATTATACTCTATTTCAGCCTTCCTCCTCTTCAAGTTGCTTATAAGAATTTGTATCCCACTGCAAGTCTTTTTTTAATTTTTTATATTTTTTATATATTTTTATATTTTTTATATTGTGATGGGTCTTAAATAAATAATGTAAATCATCTGTTACAGGATGTGTGCTTTCCTGCCATGCCAAACGGGAAGTTAATCTTTTCTGTACCAATTATGTGATGACTGTGCATTCTAGGAGTGGCCTTAAATAGTAGGTAAACCTATTACCAAGCTCAATATCATTTTTACCAAAACCAACGGTGTTTGGCATATTTTGACATACAGAAGGATGATTCTAAATAAATCTCATTCTACAGAAAATCTATTTAGTTGTCTTGCAGTATATTGTGCACCTAATTTGAATTACTAGAACTACTGAAATTCTATTCTCCTCAAAACAAAGTATTCTAGAAAAACCACCTTAGGAGTCTTTAGATAGTAGACATACTCTCTCACACCATATATCTCTTGATATTCTAGCGGCCAGAGCTCTTATACTGGATTTGCATCAGTATTTCTTAGGGACTTTGTTTTTAAATACTCACATCCAGGCGACATTCTTAGAGATTCAGATTTGGTGGGTATGTGATGAGCATCTTCTGAAAATACTCCCTAAGTGATTCTACTGTGGACTCCAGGTAAGAACTACTGTTTAATGGGAAGGAGCTCTGGGGCTTCAAGCATTTGAGATTCAGAAAGATTACTGGGAGGCTTCTTTACTATCCCTGGCCCACCTGCCTACCTGCAACCCACCTGTGAAGGTCACCTTCAATTTACATAAGATGAAGTCTTGTTCTTTAATTTTCATAACAAAATAGATAGTTTGAACACACACCAAGCATTTTATCTAAAGCAGATGGATGTCCTTTAACGGTTGAGAATAACTATATTTTAGGCACATATGATCACTTCTGTCTCACGTTGCTCTCCTAAATTTGACTAAAATTTCTTAGTGAATAAGTACTCAACAGGGACTGTCCCGTATAAGTGATATTCTTACCAATCAGTGTAAGCTGTCTTCTTAAATTATCAGAAAGCCAAATTCCTGGACTGTATCATTTTTGATTACTTTTGTTCCCTGTGGAAACAGAGAATGCCTTCAGAGAATGAAAATTTTAAATTCAGAGTCATCAAGTTTTATGGAGGTTTTTTAAAAAGATTTATTTATTTATTTGAGAGAGAGAGCAGGGGGAGGGGCAGTGGGAGAGGGAGAGAGAGGGAATCCCAAGTCGACTCTGCACTGAACTCAGAAACTGATGTGGGGCTTGATGTGGGATTGGATCTCAGGACTCTGAGATCATGACCTGAGCTGAAACCAAAAGTCAGATGCTTAACTGACTGAACCACCCAGGTGCCCCTTTTATGGAGGTTTATAAAAGAGATTGCTTCATCTAGAAATAACTACTATTATGGACACTGTGTACATGATAAATTTCCCCATCAGAGCAGAAAGCCGGGGAAAATGTATCTAGTATAAATTGATATATTTCATTTTGTTTATAAAGAAAATTAGTAAATTATTGTAAAGAAAATTATTCAAGTGCTTTGATCTTAACTGCCAGGAACTACTGGAATAAGTTTTATGTGTCATTGTAGTAATCATCCCTAACACAGGCTTTCTGGTTCAAGAATCTTCCCACATCACTTGGTCTTCAGTCCTTAATGTTTGTTTTAATGGTGCCATGGACGTGTATCTTTTATTGTAAGTTACTTCAAATCCTTTTTTGGAAGTGCGTGATTTATTAATAATAAGATCAATACTGGATTCAACTATTTTATAAAATCAATATCCATTTATTTTTAGTTATTGGGAGACCACCTCCAACAAGTCTCCTGTGAAGATTTTCTAAGCTAAACAATCAAAAAAACTTCTTTTTTTCCTGCCATGACAAGAAGCTTTCTCTATGGAAGACTGCACTGAGGTCAAGGATCATAAACACTCCTGTAAGCATCTGGAATAGAGCTTTGTGATTGACCTCCTCCTCTTCCTCTTCTTCAGCATCATCATTACTGATATTTAAGCACTTCCGGTCCTTCAACTAATAATGCAGCTTTTAATTTTTATGATTTTATTTTAGTAAATTTATTAATTTATTCTAGGGAAGGAACTCAAAGCTTAAAAAGATTAAATATCTTACACTCAATCCATGTTTTTCAATAAATGCATGAACTCATGCAGCCAGATATTCAATTATTAAATTTACTTCTGGCTGGGACTAAGAGAAACCAAGAAGGAAATGCTCCTGCTCTAGATGCAGGAATGAAGTACTACCACTCCCAGGAGCTCTCTGGGGTTTTTTTCATATCACTGCCAGTTAGAAAAATGACCTTGCTCTTGCCCTTTTGCATGGGACAGACAGGTGACTCTCACATATGACAGGGTTCCTTTTCTTTAACCGGGGCTTGGACCTTTCTCTTTACTTGTGTTATTTGTGTTTGAAATCTAAATAAAGGCTTGGACAACTGAAGAACCGGCTGACTAAAGGATCAGGCAGGAAAGGCTACCAGCTCCAAGGCTCACAGAATCCAAGTGACAAGGGAATCCAAGTGCCATTTGGTTGACCGTCTGACTGTGCCTTGGTTGTCAGTCCCCAAAATGGGTCTTTTACAGCATTTTTTTCTTTTTCTGCATGTGGAGAATTAACCATTGTCTACTTAACATGAAGCATATATTTTACTACAGCCTGGGGGATGATAAATGATAGGCCATTTGGCTCATATTCTTTGACTATGGGATTCTAAGTTAATTAATAAATTTAAAGATTTATTGATCCAATAAGTCTTCTCTGGCAGCACTGGATGGGGCATCAGGAAACCTGGTATGAAGGCCTGTTTATTCTAATGATGTGTGACTTCAGATAAGTCATGTAAGTGTTCTCAGCCCCGACTTATTAACTGTAGAAGAGAGTTGTGTTAGATTGACTTGACTGTCTCTCCCAACTCTGAAAATTTATGAAGTTACTGATCTCTCTGATTTACTGTATCAAGTGCTCTTTAATGAGATAAATCTGTGCTTTATATAATCTTCTTCAGTCTGGCAGAGAATAGTTCAAAATCAACAGGCAGAAGCAAGAGCTTTTTACAACACAAGGATAAATTTAGGCATGATCTGTTCTCACATGCCTCATCCAGTCATTCAGGAGGATTTTCTTTCATTGTTACTCATTTCCCTAATGGACTTTTGATGTGGGCATCTGATACATAGAGGTGAGGTCAAAATAATCATTGATGAATTTCCTTTAAAATAAATGTAAAAATTGCTTCTCATTGTATCATACCCTGAATGAGGTCATTTTCCCCAACACATTGCACTTATTTATCTCAGATTTGTAATCATAGACTGCTCTCTGAACTGATAAATATTTACAACATGTTTCCTTACAGATGTTTAAGGAAAACAAACCTTTCCTTTCACAATTCCTTGATTCAGTGAATCAATTCTGTGCTGAGAGGCCTGGCCATCCCCTGGTCCCAAGCCCAGGGAAATTCTTATCTTAAAAACACTAAAAAAATTAGAACCTCATTTTATAATGGTTGTGACCTACCCCCCAAAAAGTGATTTTTTTCCTATTTTTCCTGTATTTCCATTTTTCCTATTTTCTCAAGTTATTAACCTTTATTTCAATACCTTACTCACAGCCATTTTTAACTTTTTTTGTTTTATGTTTTTTAAGTTTTATGTTTATTTTTCTAAAGCCATTCCTGCCTGCAATTCTTTTCTTATTCCAAAAATGGCAATAAGCCAGGCCTCACTTTCATCTAACTTAATTTTTCCAGACTTCTTAATGGCTATGTCAATTTCCTGTCATTGTTCTGCTATAGGATTTCCTTAGTTCCCTCCTAATGCCTTTGGCGGGTGCACATTTATTCTGAAATTGATAAAGGTGGGGAAAAGTCATCAACACAGTCTAGAGAAGAGACTGATTCATTATGATGTAACTAAGCTGAAAAGCACAGTTTAATGGACTATTTTGGTAGCATGACTTGAGACTCATAAGCTGTGCTTTTTAGTCCCTGGAAATGGTTACTTTTAAATGGTATTCCCAAGGTCAGGAAGGAAACATGGCATCACTGAGGAGCAGCTGCCCCTGAGGTAGTGAAAAGAAACTTCAAGAAGCTCCTGTTTAAAGGTTCATTAATCATGGCCATTCATTTGGCTGCAAGATAAGACAAATAGGGGACAAATTGAGATAAACTCAAAGGAAAAGATCTTGGGAGTTTTGTTTTTAGAATCAGTGAACTCTTTTTTTTTCCAATTAAAATATGTTTGACATATGACATTGTGTAATTTTAAAGTATACAACATGTTGATTTGATACATTCATATATTGCAATATGATTGCCATTGTAACCTTAGCTAACACTTCCACTACATTACATAATTATCATACTTTTTTTTTGGTGGGAATAACTAAGATCTAGTTTCTTAGGAAGTTTGATGTTTATAATACAATATTATTGTCTATAATCATTATATTGTGCATTAGATCTCCAGGGCGTATTTATCTATTAGTTCTAAGTTTATACCCTTAAACAGCATCGCACCTATTCCTCCATCCCCCAGTCCCTGGTAACTACCATTTCACGCTTGGTTTTTATGACTTTGGCATTTTTTGGATTCCACATATAAGTGATATCATACAGTATTTGTCTTTTGCAGTTTGATTGATCTCACTTGGCATAATGTCTTCAAAGTCCATTCATGTTGTCACAAATGGCAGGATTTTCTTCTTTCTTGTAGCTAAATAATATTACCTTGTAAATATATATACTCCATCTTCTTTATCCACTCATTCATTGATTGGCACTTAGGTTGTTTCCATATCTTGGCTATTGTGAATAATGCTGCAATAATCATGGGAGTGCATATATCTCTTTGAGATCTTATTTTCCTTTCCTTTGGGTAGATACCCAGAAGTGGAATTTCTGGATCATATGGTAGTTTTATTTTCAATTTTTTGAGAAATCTTCCTACTGTTTTGCATAGCAGCCGAACCAATTTATATTCCCACCAAGAGTGCACTAGGGTTAACTTTTCTCCACATACTCACCAACACCTAGTATCTCTTGTTTTCTTAATGATAGCCATAACAGGTGTGAGGTAAGATGTCACTGTGACTTTGATTTGCATTTTATTGATGGTTAATGATGTTGAGCATCTTTTCACCTACCCAAAATCAGTGAATTCTTAACCTTGGTAAATTGCTTCCTAATAAACTTTTTTTAATCTGTAAAGAATATGAGTGTTACTATTTTCTTTTTTTTTAAGATTTTATTTATTTACTTTGACAGAGAGAGAGAGAGAGACAGTGAGAGAGGGAACACAAGCAGCGGGAGTGGGAAAGGGAGGAGAGCCCGACGTGGCACTCGATCGCAAGACGCTGGGATCATGACCTGAGCCGAAGGCTTAATGACTGAGCCACCCAGGTGCCCCGAGTGTTACTATTTTCTTGTCTTCTACAAGGTCAATTGAGAGGGCCATTTTTTCCCCCAGAGTCCAGTGTTGAAATATAGACATTTAGTTCACATAGTCTGTGTTTGTCACATCACATGAAGATTTGGACAGAAAAGAAAAGAACTATTTTTAAACTAGACATTGAGCATGAACATTTGGAAATGTAATATTGTGAAAGAAAATTTATTGTTAAAGAACATACACATAGACTTTAAGACATCCAAAGAATCTAATATTTCAACATATTTGGAGAACTATTAATTTTCTTAATTGTTAAGAGCTTTATTCGATGGTAAAGCAGATGAAATTTTGGTAGTAAAAATCTCATTTGTTATGACAAACATATGGGGCCCTTTATATGTATGTATTTATTTATTCATTCATTCATTCATTTATTTTTAGAGAGAGAGAGCATGCAAATGAGTGAGGGGAAGGGCAGAAGGAGAGAATTTTCCAAGCAGACTCCCCTCTGACTGTGGAGTTTGTCAGAGGGCTCAATCCCAAGACCTATGAGATCATGACCTGAGCCAAAACCAAGAGTTGGATGCTTAATCAGATGAGCCACCCAGACAACCCTCTTTATTTTTATTTAGAAGTTATGCTGATCAGCATATCTTGTCAAACTCATGAATATTGTAGGTAATACACACACACATACACACCCACTGCACTAAGTGAAAGAAGCCAAACACAAAGGGTCATATACTGTATGATTCGTTTCATACGAAATATCCAGAATAGGCAAATCTACAGAGATAGAAAATGGATTAGTGATTGCCAGAGAATGGGGGAATGGTGAATGATGAGTGATTACATAAGAAAGGGATATTCTTCCAGGATGATGAAAATTTTGAAACTAGATAGAGATGGTAGTTATACAATGTTATGGATATATTAAATATCACTAAATTATACACTTTAAAATTCTCAATGTATGGCATATGAATTTCTCCTCAATTAAGAAAAAAACTTTAAAGAAATTCCAACATGCCAGTTCTACTTTTTAAGAGTAATATAATCTGTTTAATAATAGAGTCTATGAATACCAAAAGAAATATATAAATCAAACTCAAGAAGTGCTTTCAGAATATTTAATCAAATGATTAACAAACTCTGCTCTAATTTCAACTCAGCCACAAATTAGACATCTGATTTTGGAAAAAATCCCAGTTTCTCTGAGTCCATTTTCCTTTTCATAAAATAAATAAATCAGGTAATTTCTAATATTAAACTTCAAAATTCTATGTTTTTTTTAATGCTTTCTGTTCACCATTGTATTTTCTGTCCTCAAATAGTTTACATTCTAATATAAAGACCAAGCAGGACAATTGTCCTATTTATGTGAATATATAGTTTGTAGACAAATTTGTCTGCAGTCATCAATGAATAAAAAAAGAGAGGGACAGAGAGACATATACACAGAAGCAGAGAGACTAGAAGTACATATATTTACCAGTGGTTGTTTATATCTGGATGGTGAGATTATGGCTTTTTTGTGTTTATCTTCGTCTTCTAGCCCTTTAAGAAATAACATTCATTGTGTTGTTAAAAAAAGAAATTCCAATAAATTTATGTCTATATTTCAGTGTGGAAGTATGGCTAAACCTGTAGTTATTAGGAATTATAGCAACCTGAATAACCACTAGTAGATTCAGGAATAATTATAAAATTCTTAAACCTATTCAATTATTTGATCCTAAAAGAATAGTTCAACAAAAGCAAAAAATTGTATTTAGGAAGATGTTCATTGCAGCATTATTTATAACATTTCCAAATTAAGTTACCTCAAAATCCAAAAAGAGAGGAGTAATTTAGTTAAAAGCTCTACACATTGGCTTCCTTCTTTTCCTTCATACACGTCAAATGCATTCTCAGGACATCCTTAGGCCTGAAACATTTTTCCATTGGCTCTTTGCATAATCAGCTACTTCTCATTCATCAGTACTTAGCTCAAATGGCTGCTCCTCAGAAGATATGTCTCTTATCACCCAAACTAACTCCTCATCACTCTATTATATCACCCTTTTAATTTCTTTTATAGGTTTTTCCTAATCTAAGATCATCTTGTTATTTGTTTACCTCTTATTGTCTCTTTCCACTGGGATGTAACTATGAGAAAAGTCATTTGCTGAATGATCACCCCTGTATGTTGAGGGACTAAAATAGTATCTGGCAGAGACAGTAAGTGGTCCATCAACATATGTTTTTTAAAAAGAAGAATGAGAAATATCTGCATCTAAGAAAAATAAAAAATTTAGTACAGAGTATACAGAAATGAAATAATGATCTTAACTGGATGAGATTCTGATTATTTAAAAGTGTATTGTATATATTTGCTATATTATTTTTATAATACCTTTTCTTTTTAATTAAAACTCTAAAAGGGTATCCTCTGGAGCACCTGGGTGGCTCAGTCGGTTAAACATCTGCCTTCGCTCAGGTCATGATCTCGGGATCCTGGGATAGAGCCCTGTGTTGGGATCTCTGCTCAATGCGGAGTCTGCTTCTCCCTCTCCCTCTTCCCTTCCCTCCCTCTCCATCCTTCTTCCTCTTAAGTAAATAAATAAATAAATCTTTAAAACAAACAAATAAATAAATAAAACTCTAAAAGGTTATCCTCAATGGTAATTCTTGGGGCCTTGGTTTACTATCATCACACACCCAATTCAAATATGAGGTCTAGTAGCCATAATTACTCATTATCATTTCCCTAATTTTTCTCACATGCAAGCAAAGTGTTATATAAGACTAGCATGGGATTTGTAATATTATTGGATGGAATTTTATTTTTATATAAATTTATCAGCTCGATGATCTTGGACAAATTACCTAACTGTTCTGGGTCTCATTTTCATACTTTATAAGGTCCAGCATCTCTTAAAGTTGTTGTAGGAATTAATGAGACAATATTTGACTCACTTAGCACAGTTTTTAACACATTGTAGCTTAGTAAATGATTACCGTTACTACCACTGTCAGCCTTTTGTGTAAATCATGAAATTGATGTTGAATCCTGTTTTCTGTTCTTGGAGTGTGAAAAGAAGAAACATGAAAAGAGTTTCATTAATATTCCCATTGTTCAGCTGATCCCCTCAAGTCCCTTTTTTCTCCCCTGAGCCTAGGTTTTTCAGATTTACATGAACAAGGGCATCTTATTCTCTGTCATCCAGTATATTAAGCACAGGGTTTTAACGATGCCTGTGCGGTGCAATTCAGATGCAACATCCTACTATACAAGATCAGACACATCCTTACTGGGAAAGAGAGCACCATTGGCCTGATGTTTGGAACTCTTTTATCTGAATCAAAGAACAAGTAACAAGATAAAAATTTTAAATCTGGATAAGTCCATTCACTCCATTTGATCAATGAGGATAAGAGACACAGAATGGAAGAGCATCTTGCCTAAGGCCACCCAGTTAGTGTCAAAATTGGGAGCATAGCCTAGCTCCAGACCCAGGCCAAGGCTCTTTTTACCATACCACCAGAATTTAATCCTTACCAGATGGCATGAAAATGAAAATCAATCAATCAGTTCTGCAATCAATCAATTAGTTCTATAAAAATATCAGTGTCACCAGGTGAATGGCCTAAATAACTGTCAAGCATTTTGTTGTAATGTTTGTTCAAAGGCCAATCTGGCTTGGCAAAGATATACAGTATGTTGAAATTTTAGAATTGGGAAAAGAAATAAGCTTCTTGATTTAATTTCAACATTTTCTGTTGTAATCATTCTGAATTTTCAGAGATTAGAATCATTCTCTTCTGGACTCTTTTAAAATGCCTAACAAGTCAACTTCCATGTGTGGTGATGGGGTGTGACCATCACCATTTGGCATTTATGGGATTGCTTCTTTCCTTTCTTCATCAGTTTCCAGAGAGTTCTTTTGAAAAAATAACCTCAAACTCAGCTTCCGAGGTGGTGGTCACCCTTAAAGCAGAATATCCAGGGGATTTCACACTCCTTGGCTGTTCTCTGGGACAATACAAGTAGATCATGAAGCGCAAACAGATAGAAAGCATTAAAACAAACAAAATAGCATGCCATTAGCAGAGAAGACAACTAGTCCTTCAACCAAAGTACTCTGACTCTTCCCATTGAAGAATTTGCTGGTGTATCTCTAATTTTCTATACACTTATTTGAATGTACAGAATCTTCCCAAAGGAAAGCTCTCTGGGCATATCCAGGGTAGTGATAACATTGAGCCTCTGTATGTGTGACTTCAAAGCACCCAGCTAGCAACTGAAGATTGAGCCAAAATTCCATAATTATTTTCTTTTCTAATTGAGGCCAAAATTAGGCTATCTCTGGTTGCCAGTAAATCAATTTAGTAAATATATTCTTGGCCTCATATTGATACTCCCAGAGAATAGTTCCTTGTTAGACTACAAATTCTTGGCTCTCTTGAGAATTTATTTGTTTCTCTTACACTATATAGGTTATGACAGTGGAATCAGTTTTACTAAGCAAATTATGTTTTCTTCATTTTTTGTCAGTATCCACTCAAACATGGACCAGTTCGTAGATTTTTTTTCTTACACATTTGTTCTGATTCAAACATCTTAAAGCACTAGTCATATTTTTTTTCCTGAGAAACAGTATTTGTCAGTTTGATTAGTTCATAAGTGATGGCAAAGACTTAGTTTCAACGGGAAGTATTTTAATCTAATGCAGTTCCAACTAATACAGCTCTAAAACTCTAGAATTTTAGTCAATATTTCTGATAAAGCCTTTTAATTCTATGAAAGGAAATATGGGGAGAGAGGAGAAGATCTCATTTAACATGTTTATATTTAATGCAGCATTGCAACACTCCTTGCTAATTCTCAATTCAGCAAGACATATCTTGGAATACAAAGGTACAAAGATTCAGAATTATTTTTTATTGTTAAAACCTGAAATCACTTTAAAAATAAGGCATAATTTACTTTTTGTACAAACTATAGGGTATTAAGAAGTTATTTAAAATTGATCCCTTGTTTTGCTGACATAGAAGCACAGACTCACAGTTTTCCAAGGATACCTCTTACAAGTAATAATGCATTCAGTTATCCAGCCATTGCTCAACACAAGTTAAGAGTTTATAACCAACCGGGAACAGTTCTAAGCTTCTAGGACACAATGGTATCCCCAACTTCTGGGAGATTACATTTCTGGAGGAAGGTGATATATAAACAGCAACATTCCATACAGTAGGAAAGGACTGTATGATGGAGATAAGTGCAATGAACTATGGGAACACACAGAGAGACATCTAACTCAGTGCTAGCCAATCAAGAATGTATTCCTGTCGGAAATGCTGGAACTTTAGGATGAATAAGAGTTAGCCAAGACACAAGGGACTAAGCGAGTGTGTACACGGATGTTTAGGTGTATGCGGAGAAGGAATTTTCCTGAAACTAAAAATAGTTCAATATGCTTGAGCATAAATTGGCCTGGGGTAGTGTGCATATGTTTGTTTATAGGGTGGGGGTTAGAAATCGCAAGGCTGAGTCAAGAGTTGGGTAATAAAGTTGTTTTTATTCCATGCTAAGCAATTTGGATGTTAGTAAGTGGACAACAGAAAAGCAAAAGGTCTTAAGCCCTGGGAGGCAGGAGGATGGGGACAGAGGTGGACAACAGTGTCAAGTATGCATTTTAGAGAGATCAATTTCCAGCTACAGAGAAGAGGCTGGATTGCAGGGAGACATGAGATATGCCACAAAGCTGATACGTACTTAACCCCACTAAGGTTAGTTTTGAGGTTGCTCCCCAAATTTGTCTCTTGTCTGCTACACAGGAGAAGCAGGGATATTTTCAGACAATACACAACAGCAGCATTCCCCTCCCAGCCCTGTTGTGTTGTCCTCTTATATAGGCAATTTATAGCCACCAATGCAAGGAGGACTTAAGTAGCCTAACACATTCACCTGTTCAGACTGTAACTATTTCTTTTTTTGAGGCATCTGAAAAATGAGCATTAGTTTTTCTAACTTTTGGGTTGCTGTATTTTGGGGAACAAAGACACCTTGGTTTTATCTATATCACAAGGCTATAAACATAAGGATACATATATAAACACAGCTATGTAAAAAAAAAATAAAGGGTGTGGAGCACCTGGTGGCTCAGTCAGTTAGGCGTCCAACTCTTGATTTCGGCTCAGGTCATGATCTCAGTGTCGTGGGATCGAGCCCTGCCTCAGCTGGGAGTCTTCTTGAGACTCTCTCTCTCCCTCTGCCCTTCCGCCTGCTCTCTCACTTGCTCTCTCTCAAATAAATAAATCAATCTTTTAAAACAATAAAAATAAAGGGTGGTACAAAGTGCAAGAGAATATCGTTAGGGATTATACTTTTTGGAAATTAGATGATCATCATTAAAAAAAAAAAATCCAAGCATATAGTCCAAATCAGGATAAATACAATTTATAGGCCCCAAAATTTTCTCTTCATAAAATTAAAGTATTTTAAGTTCCCATTAGAAAGAGATATTCTTATAAATGCATTATACATTAATGCCTCAAAATATCCCCTTAAGGTAGGAATTGTTATTTCCGTTTCCATTGAAACTGAGTTTTAGGGCACCTGGGTGGCTTAGTGGGTTAATCTCTGACTTTTGATTTTTCAGTTCATGATCTTAGGGTTGTGAAATCAAGCCCTGTGTTGGAGACTGCATAAGATTCTCTCTCCTCCTCCCTCTGTGCCTTCCCCACCCTTGCCTCAAAAAAAAAAAAAAAAGAAAAAGAAAAAGAAAAGGAAAGGAAACTCAGTTTCAGTCAGGTGAAGTGCATTGTCCCGGGTATATTGAGGTAGTACAATTAATGGTGGAGGTGGGCTAGAATTAGTTCATTTTGCTCGCCACAACTAAATGCTTACTTTGTGCATGACACTGTAAAAGATGCTAAAGATGCAAAGGTTAAGAAGATATGTACCTCTGCCCCTCATCTGGGGAAGTTCTAAACCCAGAACTGCACAAAGGGTCACAACATTCCCAGATAGCAAGGGATTCATTCTGTACTGATTCGCTCTGTTGATTCACTCTGTCCTGGGCTCAATGAACCCCCAACCTGCTATAGTACTCAGTTTGGGGCTGACAATCTTACCTGGTAATCCCCTGAAAGCTATAGCTTCTGAGAAAAAAAAATCATAAAATTAATTTCTGGAATTTTTATTATACTATTCTTAATCTTAATGTATTATATGAGATAAAAGTTTGCAATTAAAATTTGCTAGGTGAGTATTGGTTTGCTTATCACTGATCTAGACTTTAGACTCTGAGACAAAATGTAAACCTGATTATTTTGTCTGTAATCTACTCTCCAAAAGCACACAAGTCCAGTCAGGGGTTACTTCAAATACATACTGATAACATACAATTTGGACATATGAGTATGGGAAGTATTGCTTTATATTATCCCTGAAGTAAAAGGCATATTATGGTCCCAAAGTGTTCTCAGGAAAGTCACTCATGTGATGATAAAAGATGTAACATCTTTAAAAAATTCATGAATACCATTTAAAAGTGATTGAGATATAGTTATCAGTCATAAAACAGGCTAATTTTGGGGCAAAGTGGGTTTTGAAAAAAAGACATATCAATCAAAGATTGCCAAGATTTGTCTCCAGCCACAACTTAAAATTGATTTTATAAAATTAACCCACTCAGCAACAATTTAAATAGCATTTTGGATTCAGCAACCTATGAGAGTATATGTCAGTGGCTTTTTCCTAAGAATCTGATATAATAGAACAATGAAATCAAAGGATAGTTTTCAGCTGATGATCCCTTAGGCTTCAGAGTCTATGAAATAAGTACCAAAAACAAAAAACAGAAAACCACCACCTCTCTAGGGTTTAAAACATAGACTGTCTTAGGTTATGAAGTACAAAGTTAGCAAACCATATTTTTACATCTTCCTTTGTAGTGAGAACCAAAAATGACACAAAATCTACTCAGTGATAATATTTCAACTTCTCCTTTATTCCCTGAAGATCCAAATATCTGTCATTCTCATACTCTCAGAATCTCTCCATCAAAGTAAAACTAAGAAAAATGTATGTGTCCCACTTTCTACTTTATAATATTGCTCCTGTCAATCAAACCTAGCCAGGGACCACAGATAAGTTAACAGGAGTCTGTGTGAAACAAATTGAGTCCTTCAGATAAGAACCAACTGAAAAAAAAATACATAAATTTGTAATAACAAGAATGTCTTTAGGGTGTTTACATGCACTCCTTATGAACCTAACTGGAAGGGTCTGAAGCCTATAAAATTCAGGTCAGAATTGATAAAAGGAACAATCTTTGCTTACAAAGTTATCTTCAGCCTCAGGGCTGGCATGTGTTCTTATGCCAAATCTATTAGATTGTCTTGATTTAACACAATTGATAGCATTTTAAAAATTATTTTAAGTTCCATGTTTTATTACCACTTAAGGAACAAGGAAGAGCACCTAAATTGTTGAGTTGGTTAGAGGTCTAAAGAGTAATGTGCTAAGTCTAAACTCCCGTTGTAATTAACAAACGAAGTAGAACAAAAGGAAGGTTAAGATATCACATTAATCTAAATTTTTCACATTTTACATTTATAGCTAAGAGTAATGAAAGAGAAAATCAATAAAAATAGAGAAAAATAAGTGAAAACAAAAGCTGGATTTCTGTTTAAGTGTCATAAAATTGATAAACTTTAGGCAGAATTATCAAGGAAAAAAGAGAAAGTCATATATTCCCAATATCAAAAATGAAAAAAGGGACATCCCTACAGATCCTATAAACATTAAAAAGATAATAAAGGGATATCATGAACAACTTTATGCTAATGCATTTCACAACTTAAAAGAAACAGACAAGTTACTTGAAAGATATAAACTATCTGAGCTTACTCAGAAAAAAGACAGACAACCTGAAGGATCTTATATTTATCAAGGAGAAAGAATTTATATTATACAAGGGAGCACAAGACCTAAATGCAGGAACAAAGGCTGTAAAACCACCAGAAGAAAATAAAACAAAAAAACCTTTGTGATCTTTGGCTAGGCAAAAATTTCTTAGATAAGACATACAAAGCACAAACCATAAATGAAAAAAATTGATGTTTCTCCCAAATTAAATATTTTCTCCTCAAAAGACATTTTAAGAAAATGGGAAGACAAGTCAGAGATTGGGAGAAAAGGGCCAAACATATAGCTTACATATGACCCAGCAATCTCACTGGTACATATTTATTTAAGAGAAATGAAAACATAGGGTGACACAAAAACTTGTATGCAAATGTTTTTGACAGCTTTATTCATATAACTCGAAAGAGCCCGAATGTTTACTATCTGGTAAATGGATAAGCCAGTTGCCATATATGAGTACAGTGTAATACTGCTCAGCCATAAAAAGAAATACATTACTGATACATGCAATGAAACAGATTAATTTTAATAGTATTAGGTTACGTGAAAGAAGATAGACACAAAAGACATTTACAGCATAATTCCATTTATATGAAGCTTTCAAAAAGGCAAAATTAGTGACAACACCAATGATGGTGGAAATTGGTTTGGAAAGAGAGGATTGATAGTAGAGAGACAGCAGACAAGTTTCTGGGTTGATGATAATGTTCTACATCTTGATAGGTGATCACATAGGTATATGTCTTTGTCAAAACTCATCAAATTATATCCTTTAAATTGTTGAGTTTTATTTTATGTAAACTATATCTCAGTCAAGCTGACTTTAAGAAGAATAAATGTGCTATCTAAAGGTCCCTCAGATTGTCTAAAATGAAATGTTAGGCTGATGATATTGAAAATAACTTGGAGGTCTCCAAAAATATTGGAGAAATCATCATGGGGAAACCATAAAAATAAAAATGTGAGACAAAGGAAAATTGCACAGGATAGAAAAGTTACAATTGGAAAATTAAAACGGGTGGGAATTTTGGCAGGAGGACAATCAGAAAATGAGAAAGAAGGGAGAGAAAGACTGAACAATAAAAATGGGGAAAACAAGGAAAGGACCAGAATATGAACATGAGGGATCTCAGCATCATCACATAGTGAGATTCAGAAAGCTGCTTCTAAAGCCATTTTCTTTTGTGTATTGATTATGCAAGATTCCAGAGGTAGGATATTGATTCCTTGACACTTCTTATGCTTTCCTGAATCAGTAAGACGCACTTTAGAAGGCACTTCTTTCCCCAAGTGTCAGAAGGGGGCAAAACATTATAGAACAATGCTTAGTTGTTATTAAAGGAGGATTAAGGGCAGGAAACGCTCACTGAAGGGCAAGCTTCAAATTCCACCTGCTCTTGGTGAAGGATTGGAGGAATGAAATGCTTCACTGAAGAGAGAAAAATATTCAGAAATGATAACCAATTTCAAAATAGAATGTGGTGAAGGAAATGGTAGAATAGAAGACATCAAAGAGTCTAAAAAGGAAACAAGAGCATATTTTGTAAAACAATTTCAAAGGAGGTCTATATTTCCAAAATAAAAATAATTGGTCTTGAGGATGAGCTCATCAAAAAGATTCTTAACTAGCTTCTGTAAAGAGAAACCTCAAGATGAAGGAGAGAAGTCATGAGGAATGTCTCACAAACTGGGCAGCCTGTGAGAGGCAATGTAAACTCAGGGCAGAGATGAGAGAAGAACCTGGAAATGGCTGGGGGTGGGTAGGGCTGTAGGGAAGGAATGTTTAGAGTTGGGGAGCAGACTGGGACAACACTGTTTAATCTCCTAATGACCACAGTAAAAGATTTTTCAAACTATTTTTCACAAATTATAGGTGGCCATTTGAAGTGGAGGAGGGGGATGGAAGACAGCCAGGCAACTCTAGCTACAAAGAAAGTGCCCATATAAGTTCCCATTCTTTACTATGGCACATAAACTTCATGATCTGTCCCGCCCAGTGTTCAAGCTTTTCTGTTCCTCCCCACCCCTATGCATATTATTTGTCCTTTCCCATATGCCATTTTGCCCTTTGCCCTGAATACATTTCCTTCTGTATTGTCACTCCCATTTTTAGAAAAAATTTTCCAGGTGTTTTCTCACTCCAAAATGACTTACTCTGAGTTGCAGTAGCTTGTCCAATAAATATCATAATATAATAAACAACACCGCCTCTATTGAGCATGTATTATGTTCTGAAACTGTAGTTGTTGCTTTATATATGTTGTGCCTAATCCTCATAAAAACCAATAAAGTAGCTACAATAATCTTTAAAGATAAGCAATCTGGGGCACAAGGAGCTTTTGTAAAGTGCCTGAGGTCACACACCTGGTGACTGTTAAGATTTGAGCCCAGATCTGTCAGGCTCTAGAGAACATTCTTTTCCACTTCACTCGGCTACCTTTTGCACTAGTCTTACATACTGTAATTTTTTTTTACATGTTTATATCCCTATCCAGACTATGAGTTCTTCTGGGCTGGGTTAGGACTACTCATCTTTGTCTCTTCAACACCAAATACAGTGCCTACCCAGTGTTTAATAAATGTTTGATAATATACGAATGAATAAATGAATGCATGAATGAATAACAGAATTTCCATGGTGAGCATAAAAACAAAGCAGTGGATGTCAATCATATAATTTAAATATGTAATAGCATCAAGGTCTAAAAATCTAATTAAGTGTTTAACTCTTTTTAAAAAAACTAATGCAAGTCTGTTATTTATCATAATTCAAGACAATGTAAACCACTTTTTATAAACATGCGCCGCCAGTCTGACTTTTTTGACTGAGATTTTGGCAGAAAATTTCTCCTGCCATCTCTGTGCCTATGTTTGAACTTCACCGTAAATGTGTCATGGATTCTGAAGAGGATTGCTTGGCATATTGACGTGATATTTCTACTTCTATGAAAATTCCAATCACTTACATAGCTCTAAATGACAGGAAGAAAAGAAGTGAATTACTGGGGCAATGACTCAGCAGTTTGGGAAAATATATCAACATGATTCATCCAGGCAAACTAGCACAATTCTATATGGATAGAGGTGAGGCGTTTTCAAACGAGCAGCAAACATGTGGTAGGTTGTATTATTGTTTTTGCATTTATTCTATTGCAATATTCACACCTCCTCTTTCCCTATTTTCCCGTCTTTCAAACCACTGCTGTCCTCTTTGTAGTTATTTTATATTTCCCTGCCTTTTTACATCAGGCTTAGCCATTAGACTTGCTTTGGCCAGTGACCTGTTGGAAGACACAGATGTTTGCCATATCTGAGCAGAAACAGAAGCAGATATCACTCGTCTCCCAGCTTTCTCGTTCTTCCCTCGCTGCTGTGAAAATGGCATGTCCCATAAAGGGGCTAAAATAAGAGGACATATGGAGCTGAGCCAAGCAGAGCCAAACAGAATTACAGCAGCTGCAGCTGACCCACAAATACTGACATGTAACTTGAGCAGGGAATAAATGTTTTTGTGAACCACTGAGATTTGGGGGATGTTTGTTACTACAGCAAAGCTAACTAATAGATAGGAATTTAATGGAAATGAAAGAGCAGTGTTATGTTGCTTACAAAAGTGGGAAGAATAGTCCTCTCCCAGGGTTGCATAGAATTTTGCCATTGTGTCCCAAAAGAGGACTGCCTGTACCCTAAGTTTCCAAAAAAAAGTCACTTAGCCCCTTCTATCAGGTCTTTATGCCAATTCAAGGGGACACTGGCTTTCAGCTCCTTTCATGTTCTCAAATGACAAAGCTCAAAAGTCAAAAGCAAAACAAACAACAACAAACCTGGTAAAAATCAAACCAACAATAAATAATACCAATGCATATCAATTTATGCAAGTAGAAAATAGGAGTGGTCACCAGCCCATTAGTCCTGCAAACAGCCAAATTCTGAAACCCATCCAGATATAATCTAGGACACCCTGCTCTATCTCTGTTTGGTTTTTTTGTTTTTTTGTTTTTTGGGGTTTTTTTAGGTGAGGAAACTGGATCTCAGAGTGATTACCAGGATAAGTTTCCAAGGTCACTGTGATGGGCTGAATTGTGTCTGTCTGAACTCATCTGTTGTAACCTTAACCCCCAGTAACTCAGAATGTGATTGTATCAAAGATAGGGCCTTTAAAAACATAATTATGTTGAAGTGAAGCTATTAGGACAGGCCCTAATCCAATCTGACTGGTATCCTTTAAGAAAAGGGAATTTGGATACACAAAGAAATACCCTGGAAAGGCCCAGGTGAGGACACAGCGAGAAGGCAAACATCTGCAAATCAAGGAGGGAGTCCTGGGAAAAAATCAAAGCCAGTGACTAAACCTTGATCTTGGACTTCTAGCCTCCGGAACTGTGAGAAAATAAGTTTCTGTTGTTTTAACCATTTAGTCTGTAGTATTTTGTTACGACAACCCTAGTAAATTAATACAATCATAGAGTTAATAAGTAGCTGAGGTACATTTCAAATTTGATCTGCAAAACTCCAAACGTTTACTCCTTCCACACTAGTAATTACCTGCCTTCTCCTAACCAATATTAATTTATTACTTGTGTATGTCTATAGAGAGGTAAGAGTCTACAGATAATAATAGCTAAATTACGCCTTATTGAGCTCTTCCTATGTGTTATTGTGTGAAGAGTTTTGCATGAAAACAGGCTGGATATGAGAAGCAAGTAATCTGCTAACTAAGGGAGGCCAACTGTCTTTCCAAGTCCTACTCACCGATCCAGACTCAGTTAAACTCTACTTCCTTCTGGAAAGATTCATACTCTAATGTAGATACCCATTTGAGGATTTCCTATGGAGTCTTGTGTTTACTTCTTTGATGATTCTTATCACATTTTTTAATTGCTTATATTTGTCCCTGTACTGGATACTGATTTCTTAGATATCAAAGACTGTTTTCATTTCTTTATTCACACTACTTTGCATAATATTTGGCACATCACAAGTACTATTTTGTTTTGTTTTGTTTTCCTAGAATTGAGGTTTTGTGGCTGTTTATTACCATTTTTATCAAAGAAAACTGACCTGATAAAAGATGGTCTAACAGACTTGAAATAGTTCTTTATTACATCAGTAATCCAAAAGTAAAAAAAAAATCTTGTCTTTCCTTGGAAGGAATGATCCACCTCAATGTTTACCAAATATTTTTGAGCCATTTTGAGGAAGAATTTTTCAGAATACAAAACATTATAAGTCAGATGACAATGACCTTATTTTTACCACATTTTTGCTGCCTGTTTAGACTTTCCTTATACCATTTTATTTTCATTTAAAAATGTACCATCAGGGGTGCCTGGGTGGCTCAGTCGGTCAAGCCTCTGCCTTGGCAGTTCTAGACTTATGTCAATCGTCCTTCTCTTTACTGATCTTAATTAAGGGGCAGAAAAACATGCTTCAGAAGTCATGGGAGAACTTCAATTGAGCAAACCTGGTGCCATGTCCAACCTAGAATTGGTGAAGATGGTCAAGTGTGTTAGGAAAGAATCAGTCCCACCGAGCTGCACAGATTGAGATGCAGGGAAAAATATTCAATCCACAAAAAACAAACAAACAAACAAACATGTTCCATAACTTCTTTAAGACCCTCTTTCTCTTATTTTTTTTCTTACGATTCTGCCTGTTCTTTCTCAGTCCCCTTTGTTGCCTTTGCTTCAGTGTCCAAATCTGAACTTTGTTGTGGGTCCTCTTTTCTTCTCTACTCATCCTCTCTTCCTAGCTATTGACTAAAATTCTTCTAGATCCAAAGTTTAAATTTATTTGTGAAGCTGATGACTCCTTAAATGTATGTCTCCAGAAGCAATCTGCCCACTGCATAGCAAATATGGGCTTCTAACTGCTTACTTGAAATTTCCACATCTATATCTATATCTTCCACATCTTGAAATGGTGCACTTGTTTTTTTTTTCCCCATAAAGCCTATTATTTTCTCCAGTCTTTAACATCTCATTAAATGCTACCCACATCTATCCATCCATCAGTTCAGTCTAAAAATGTAGGAAACACCCTTGTCTTCTATTTTTCTGTCTATTCCCATGTTGAATTCATTAAGAAATCATGCCATGTATAGGTCCACAGTGCATTCAGACCCATTCATTTAAACCACCTAATTTCTCACTTAGACAACAGCAGTAGCCTACTAAATTAAACGGTCTTCTGGCTTCTAACTCTTTCCTCTCTATAAGCCTGTTTTCTGCTGAGCAGTTTGAGTGAACTTTTTCTCAACTCTTACCTCATCTCATTAAACTTTCCATCTCTTTTGCTATACTAGAGCCATGCTGGTCTCCTTTCTGTTCAACATTCCAGTAGGCTAAACCATTTTCTGCTTCAAAATCTTTGCATGTTCTCTTTCCCCTGACTGGAATGTTCTTCCCCTGGCTCTGCATTTTTCAGTTCTTAGCTTAAATAGCTTCTCCATAGAGGGACCTCCTTTTACCACTTCATCTAAACCTATTTTCTTTCTTTTTTAAGATTTCATTTATTTATTTGAGAGAGAGAGGGAAAACACAGAGGAAGAGGGAGAGGGAGAAGCAGACTCCCCACTGAGCAGAGAGCCCGATGTAGGGCTGGATCCTAGGACCCTGGGATCATGACCTGAGCTGAAGGCAGATGCACAACACACTGAGCCACCCAGGAGCCCCTAAACTTATTTTCTTAACTCTCTTAATTCATCACTCACTGGAAAGAATGTAAACTCCATGAGCATATGGACCTTGCCTATTTTGTGTATCACTAAATTGCCAGAACCTAGGACACTGTTTAAGCATTCAAAATCTATTTGAATAAAGATCCCCATTTATTTCCTTCATGGAACTGATTACAGTTCTTTTCTTGCTAACTTTTTTACTTGTTCAAGGACTATCTTCTCCAGGAGAATGTAATCATCATTAAGGCATGGTAATCCCACTGTATCTCCAGTGCTTTGCACTTAACAGGCATTAACTGAATTGATGTTTATTAGTGATTGCATTCTGAACTTAAGCAGAGAGCATCACTAATAAAGCATTCATCTTGACTCTCCCACCTGAAAAGAAGAAATTATACTAATTATGATTTAAAATGAATACCTATGTTTTGGCCAATATTTGCCATTTTGAAATAGTGATTGGAAGTGTTAATCATAACTAGAATATGGCTAAGTACAAATTCTGTAAAAGGGCATAAAGGGCTTTGTAACCACATTTGCCTTCTTGGTTTCTACACTCCTATAGAAACCCTCTATATTCCAAAAATACCAATCTGTCATTTTTCCTATATCTTTCACACCTCTCTGCCATTTTTCATTTTGTTCTGTCCATTCCTGTAGTGTCATGCCCCTCCTTTCTTTACCTAGTGAATTCCTGTTTACCTTAAGTATGTTCATTCTGTGGAAACCCTCCCCCAATTTTTTTGCTCTTCCTTTCCCTGCTTTCACAATATTTTTACATATTCTTATGATAACCCTTATTAAATTGTGTTTATGTACACACACATGCATGCATGAATGTGTGTGTGTGTGTGTGTGTGTATCTTGTCTTTTAATTTCTGTTCTCTTTCTCACCTCCTAAACTCTCAGTTCTCAAATTCTGGGCCCCAGACTCACTCATTTTTTTAATAGTAATAACTACTGTGTCACTAGCATGTAGTTAGTTGGGAATAACAAATGTAGGTGAAAATAGAATTAATGTGGCTATCAAATTTTATACAAAATGGTCCAGGGATATTTGTTGTAATCAACCAATTAAAGAGGCAAAAATAACATCAATTTATATTTTTATGTCATTTCTAATTTTTTATCCAAACACTTGCACATCAGTTCTTTCATTTTACCATTATAACATCTATAATAATAAATCATTTCCATATTATATTGAGGCAAAAACAGATTAAGCTATTGATCTATGGTTAACAGCTAATAACTGGCATTAAAGAAAAAGACTTTTGTCTCCTGACTCCTAGTCACATACTTTTCTAATTGCACTGAACATTCATTTTCAACCTTGATTTAAGACAGAATTGTTAGCACTTGTACTGATATTATAGTGATTCTAAAAATGGCAATGTTACCAAAGAGGAAAATAATATTTAATTTGAATACTAATCAAAGAAAAAATGATATTTTTCTCATTAAATTAACATTAAAATAATACTATCATGGAAGGAGTATGGTAAAATGAGTATCTTTTTTATTGTTAATAATAAACATTGATTTAAAAATACCCTTTGGAAAGTTATTGACTATATTTTGTAAGAACCTTAAACTATTTAAACACCTCATAAGCCCACTTCTTGGAATATATATAATGCTAATAATATGAGACATAGTTTTATGTACAACTTTTATTATAGATAATGCAGCATTGTTTATAACCATAGTAAAAATGGAAACAACCTAAGTATACAACAATGTGGAATGACTAAGTGACTTGATTATGAGAGAATGTTATGATGCCAGTAATTACACTTACAAATCAATTTTAGTAATGGGAAAATCCTTATAATGTTAATTTTAACACAATATAAAATATGTTTTTATAATCTAATACTTATAGAAATATTCATAGAAATAAATTTTAAAATAGTTTACAAATGCAAATAGGTTTTTGTTGTTGTTGGTGGGACAAAGAGGATTTTAAGTTATTTATTGGTATAATAGAAAAAGCAAAGTAAAAAACAGTTTTAACCTTTTTCAATACATCATAAGCACTAAAACACAATGACAGCATATCCACTACAGCTGACAAAAAGGTTTGATGATAAAGAAAATTTTAATCTCCCTATTTTCTAAGAAATTTGATTGTTCATTGAAACATGGTCATTTCCATTGGAGAAAGAAGGGGCAGATCATGGAACTACCTGTAAAAGTCAGGGTTATGACTGAGACACAAGAAGGCATGTGGCCATGGAAAAACAGATAAGACAGAGACTTTGAAACTGTAGTAAAACAAGCACCCATCTCCCCAATGACATGAGGTAATATTCAGAACAAGCTTGTCCTCCGAATTATATAGAATCCTGCGCTCTTTTCTTATCACATCCTGCCTTCTCCAATTCTTATTGGTGTTCATATTAAACCTCCTAAATTTTCTATCTAGTAACCAAGTAATGTGATCTTTGCAACTTCTCAGTGCTCAAAATGGTTGCTTATGCTTATCATAGCGTAAGCTCTTGAGAGTTTATGGAATTGAATTAGATAAGCACTCCAGTAAGGTTTCAAAGCAGGGGAGACGGATGATGACAGCAGATTTTTAGGAAGAGGAATGTGGTAGTGGTGCATCAAACAGTTCAAGTTCTGAGAGGCTGGATTTAGCAGGTGTAGATGATTCATGGCTATAGTATTTTAGGTACAAAGGGTCGTTTTAGGATGGGCTTCGGGAATGAACTACAGCAAAAGTGATAACCAGCATATTTAGCAACCTGTGTAGCATGGATACTGACCAAACAGAAGAGAAGCTGGCCAAGCTGTGGTTCTAGAGGGTCCCTGAAGCAAGGTCAGGTATAAACTCTGAAGCTGCTGGATTATGCAAGGTTGTTGGGGGAGGGGAGGAGGGCAAGAGAAAGGACCCAGTGGTGAGGTGGGTGGTGAGCCTTTAGGGGATGCAGGGGATGCAGCCTTTAGAGGAAAATGTTTCAACATTTCGAAATCAGTACAACCATTCAACAGCACATCACCTGCTGTGTGCCTGGGATAGAAAGGAAGATTGCAAGGAGCATTTGGGAAGAATGAATTAAAAGGATTTAGCAACTCGTTAGAAAACAATGACATGAAAAACAGAAGTAGTAAAGAAGTTTCTAGCATATACTGGGGAGAATATTGTTCCTCTTAACAAAAAGCAGAATGAAGCTAGTTTTGATAGTAAAAATGAGAGGGTTTTAGATATAAGTTTGAAATGATTTCAGGACATCTAAGTGGGACTAATCAAAGGAGGAGATACATGATTCAAAGTGGGGGGGGGGGGCTAGCATTTGAACATATTAAAATGGAGAGTAATTTCCACCCAGAAGTGCTAACTGGGGAAACCTAAGGAGGAAATACACTGGACTTTGCAAAAAGAGGGAAGAAGAGAGATCTTAGCAGACAATATCAGGGAACACTCAAATTAGGGGCATTTGAAGAATTGTTTCCTTCTGTTTTTCTGAAGCTTCCGTATTTTCTACAATAGTCAGGGCATTCATTTTATAAATGAGGGGATGTTTACTTTTAAATCTGATATTATTTTCACCATATATATTATCTAGAGCAGTATACCTCAAAATGGGATCTAAATCACAGAGCTAGCTAATTCCAAATGATTATTATTTTGGCTCCAGGCCTAATGAATCAGGACCTCAGTGGATGGGGCCCAGGAATCTGAACTGTCAACCAACTTCCCAGGGGATTCTTACGCACGCTCAAGTTTAAGAGCCAGTGACCCAGAGCATGGCCACACAGCACCTAGGTATGTTTCCTTATCTCTCTTGGCATTGATGCTAATCAGTCTCGCATTGCTCCCATCTGGAGCTTGGTGCCTGGCTCAGCTTCACTGAGCACAGAGCTTTCTTGAGCTCCCAAATTCTTTTCAGAATATCTGCCGTGTTCCTGTTTGAGAAAGATTACTCAGTAAACCATCTTGGTTAATGTGTTCCAGGTAGACTTAGATAAATCAATTGGCCCATTAAAATCTTTTGCCCTCTTTAAGGCATAGGATTTTGAGGTTTTTTTCTTGACCTGTTATCCTTTCTCTTAAGTCTCATCTTGGTACAAACTGAATCCTCTATTCTTTGATTTTCTCCATTAATAATGGCCATAAGAAGTGCAAAAACAGGCGGGGCATACAGAAACATGCATCATTGCGAACAATGAGATGACCTCGCAGTTGGATGGATCAGGCCGGCCTTTGAAGGAATAAAAAAGGAACAATCAGTGCTTAATGACTTTATGTACACACATACACACACTGCACATGGCCCTTGTCCAGGACCTACTATCCCTCATCCTAACCTAGAGGGAAAAAAATGTAAAAGATCATAAGAATCTTTCTTTCTAGCAATTGTGATAAATCATCAAAAGTGGCATAATTCCTGCTTGGAAAAAAAAATATTTAAATTTGAATTTTTTGAGAGGGTCATTAAAATGTGTAAAATCATTCTTACTGGGAAAAAACATTTTAAAATCAGGTTTCCCTTTTTCTCTACTCAAATGTAGATATTCTCTTGAAGATTAAAACACTTTTTGAAAGTGTATATTTGGGGAAATAAGGGCAGTATTGAAATCACACATTGAGCTATGCTAGCAAATAGTTGTAAGGGTTATTTTCTCACATCGATGCCCTCCAGCAAGATCAGAGACAAGGTTAGATATTCCCAAACGGAACCAGTTAGCTGCGGTATCCAGAGTGTGATACTAATGAAGCTAAGGTCAGGGTTCAGTTCCAAAACAGGCTGGTTAGTGTGACAAGAGTGATGGCCTCCCCAACCTGGCTATGCAAAGCATTAGTCACCTAGGGATTTTTTTTTTTTTTTAATTTTTGTTTGTGGTATAAGTTTCTGGGCTTAATCCAGACCAACCAAATCAAAATTTCTGGGAGTGGGGCAAGAAACCTATACTTTTAAAGAAATACCCAGGTAATTCTTTTAACAGTCAGGATTTTGAAATTAATAAGCCCGAAAGAGCCAGCCTGAGCAAGTAGTAACCCGATGTGACTCAAAGCTGCAAATTCTAAAACTGTATCAATTGAGAACCCTCAGAATTTCCAGAGAGTTTTTCTTTCTGCACCCACGGATTGGATTTCTCTGGAGAAGCCATGAATACATGAAAATTTCAAGCCTAATGACAAAGAGCAGGCCTGGCATTTTAAAAATAGTCCTTCTACGTGCTTCTTTTCTCGTACAATTCACTGAGCTTTTAAATGCCAACTGATAAAACTCACCTTTCCTCATACAACCTAAGGCACACAGAAGAGGTGCCCCTCACCCGTTCTGGGAAATGGACACTGATTGCAAATTCAATTCTCTGAGATACTCTGCTCTGAGAGTAGTGACCATTTCCCCTGAACGTCCCCAGATATGCTTCTAGAGAACTGAGAAAGATATCTTTTCTGGGAACTTGGAAGATTTTTCATGGCTGGAGTAGTTCCAAACACAAAAATTAGTCCCTGGCTAAAACCAGAACAAACAGGGTGGGCTTGAGGGCAATTGTGTGAAACCAAACCAAATGATGTCCATGTCTGTGTAGAGAATCTGTGTTGGAACAGAAGGGAGAGGTTCTGGAGCAGTGTGTACAGGAGAGGACAGCAGGTGGGTGAAATGAAAACTGGTAAATGGCATAGAAATCAAAACACCCACAAAATAAATGAATTTTTTACTTCCTGGCCAGCTGTGCTGAGGAAAAGTATATATAATCTGACTGTATTTGTTATATTTTTCAAGTCAAATAGATAACAAGTAGCTCTCAGAATTATACACAAATGCATTGAGATGAGGAAACCAAATTTATCCTAAGGCACAAAATAAAATTCATCTCTTTTTTTCCCAGTTTAAGGCAACTTTTTTTTTTTAGGTCAGTTTTGGAAAAGCTCAATTTTGAAAGGTTCCTCCCCACCCACCCCCTGCCTTGGAGTTGGTATTAACCTCCTTTCTGTCAGAAATTGGATGTGTAAACTCCTCACCAGCAAAACCTTCAGACCCAACCCAACTGGCTCAGCAAATACTTTCTTAAATTCAAATAACACCACCCATTCACCCATTTCCACCGTCATCTAGCATGCTAAAATCCAAAGCCAATGAGATCTGCCTTTGCAGATTTTGGCAACTGTAGTCGACATTTATCCACCGTCCCGTCTGTTACATATTTGGATACTTAGAAAAAAAAAAAAAAAAGAGTTTTTCTCAGTGCCTCCTGTTCTAAAAATGCTCCAAAGCTGGAATGGGCCTGGGGGAAGGAGCTGCCAAATGGCATTACACACGTCGAAAGTTGCCAGGCACCAAAGCTTCTCAAGAGTCAATACTGTTTAATATGCCCTGTTCTAGAGGATCTTAACATTAAAGGAGTCTCCATTCTGTTATTAGAGCAAAATGATGCATAAAATCATCTCTTTCCTGAATGCAGTGGGGTCCTTGACCTGTCAGGCTACAAAGAGAGAAGCTTGGACAGCCAAAAGGTTTCACAAAAAAGGAGGAAGCTGTGGGTAGATGAAAGTTCTGCCTATAAAGCGGATGTTACTACAGTGCATTGTGGTTGTATTATGTGTGCCCAAAGGATAAAGAATTCAGTGTGAAGTGGTGTGGCAAGAGTTGCAAATTAAATAAGCTGTGCTTTGGGGCTTTCTTCCTTTAGGTGCGCTGCGGGAACCTGCCCGCAGCTCCGGGGAACTGTGTGATTAAGTCCAAACAAAGCACTCATGCCTCATGTTAAATGTAGCAGAGGAGAGGTTATTAAATATTTCTCGGCAATTAATTACCTGACATACGCCCTTTTTTCACAGCTTTGGTTGCAGGTATGTGGGAAAGTTGAAAATCTTTAATTGCACCTAATTTGTTGCTGTAGTTTTAATCATCCACCCAAGCATTGTGTTGAAGTCTGTCTGTAACCTTTGTGAAGAATTTGTAAGGGGGTTTCATTTTGATACCCCCAGAGGAAGAGATTTTTTTTTTTTACTTTTGTGCAATAATCATACCTGATCTTTGATCTGCTTTCTTTGAAATTAAGGAAATTATGAAAACCTGCCAGATGTATAATGGGTTAAGTACAATTGGGAAAGAAAATTCTTCCTACTGCTCCTGCCGTCTTTCCCCTTACAGCCATTTTCCTCCCGTCCACCAACCTGGCCCAACTCCTGAGAGAAATTCCTTCCCAGAAAGAAGCTAAAAGAGAGATTAAGAGTAAGCATCCCTTTGCATCTGGCCCTTTTGGATGTATTCTGTTGGGCACTCTTTCATCATCAATCACCTGAGATCTAATTACTCCTCCAAATCTTGCTGGCTTCCTGTTTTCTAGATCTCTTATTTAACCACTGCTTTCAAGCAATTTCACTTGCTGGCTTCAAGATAGTCCTCTTGTCAGACCCTCTCTACTTTTCTTCATAGCACTTGGTAATACCTAAAATCATATGTTTTATTTCTTTCTTTAATGACAACCATTTTTCATTCATATTCTCTCATTAGAAACCCCACGAGAGAACAAAGCTTATTCACTGTTAAATGTCCACATCTATTCCAGGATCTAACACAGAGTTTGTGCTCAATAAGTATTGGATGGCTGGCTGGCTGGCTGGCTGGCTGGATGGATGGATGAACATGAAGCTGACTTTTTCTAGGTTCTATTCTAGACTGATTCATATCCCTGATCAACTCCAATAGCATACTCTTCATGGAACCCAGACTATATGGCATCTTTTAGGCACTTGCCAAAGTCTTTGTATATACAGTACAGAAAAAAAGAGAGAAAGAATATTAAATCTACTAAGAAAGCTCAAGATGAAAGTAATATGAGAATAACATCTGGATAATAGTTGTCCAGAAAGGGGCAACAATATGATAGCTGATGAGACTGGCTCAGGACCATGAGTTTTGGGAGAGCAGATTAAGCATCAGAGCTGCTCCTGGTGCCTTTTCCCTAGAGGCAGTGGACAGAAAATAAGTCATTGTTTTCCAGATCAATCTGAATTAATATCTTTCACTCAGTGGTACATCTAGAACAAGCATAAATAAGTGCAAAATAACAGTAAGCATTTTAAGTCAAAAGTTTTGACTGAATATAAGCAATGTAGAGAGATGATGAAGGGCTCCTTCAGCCATGATAAGATTTCACTTACTCTTCATAAGAAAACTATCAATGAGACAATGCCCAATTTCATAGGAAACTGAAGCTCAGATAGGCTTATTAACGTGTTCCAGGTCACACAGGGATAAAAATGTGATTCAAACTCAAATAAGTGCTCTTTTTTTACTATACTAGGAAGGGCAAATGGGTATCATTTTTCCTTTAATTCTCACTGACTGGTAGCAACATCCTCAAGACCAGTGTTGAGAAGTACTCTGAGATTACAGCAGCATCTATGAAACGGGTGGTGAGCTTGGTTGGCCATGTCGGCTGTGAGCATGGTAGCAAGGACCAGCAGCACCCATGCCGTTAGCCATTTTTGCATATGTTGTTGCTTCATCATAAAATATTCTAGACAGTGTTTCTAAGGTGTTTGGCATTTGGAGGGAGAAAGGTACTATAGGAAGAATGACTAACAGGCTTAATAATAGGCAGTAAACGTGATGAGGTATTTCTTCCATTTAAATAGATCAATTCATGCTTTATGGGGCAAGTAGCGGGAACTTCTGTCTGGGTATAAAATGAAGGGTTTATTTTAAATTTCCTTCATTTTTGTTAATTATAAAGGCGTACATGCTTGTCACAAGTAAAAAGTTGTAAGGTCTATAAAGAGTTTAAATAATCTCCCTCCACTCCACCAATCTCCCCCATTCCAATTTTAACAAACTAGTGCTTTTTCTTCTGCACACACACAACCAGCATGTGGGCCAAACCAAAAAAAAAAAGAAAGAAAGAAAGAAAAGAAACATCTGTAGGCTTTGTTCTTTCCGAAAGCTACCACTTTGCAACCTCAGGGGTACCCAAGCTCTCTGACTTTAATGTGTTATGCATACTCTGCCAGATTTGTCATCTCACATTCTTCATCAGAAGCTGGCTGTGGTACTACCCTGTCTAATGAATTAAATCTCAAACTCCTAGGCTGATTTTCAGCACTGTCAGTGCTTTGGCCTCCAACTACCTTGCCAGCCTTATGCCCCACACAGCCTGTGAAGGCTAGCCCCTGTAGGTGCCTAACAGAATGTCTTACACATAATATGCCTAATAAACATTCGTACAATGGCTAAATGAATGGTTTTTTAAGGAATAACAGATAGGTTTGGGTATGGGAGTTAAAGAGAAGATTGATTGACATGTTATATAAGATTTAAGTTGGGCAAATCCTGGAATAAAGAGAAAAGACCCTGGACATTATTCTACAGGTAGGGTGTATAGTAGGAAGCATATAAGATTTAAAATTTGGAAGCCTGGGTTTAAATCCAGCTCTTCCATCTTTAAATTGAGTGGTCCTAGATAAATAACTTACTATTAATTAGTTTAAATTTCTTCTTTATAAAGTGAGGTAATTGCAGGGTTTTTTTTTTAATTAGGTAAAGAGGAATTGAGAAAGGGAAGTGTTCTCTAAGTAGTGTCTTAGAAAAATAAATTTGATGGTGAAAGGGGATGGGAAACAGAAAGAGTCTCAAGATGGCAAAATCATTTTAGAGATCCTTGCGCTGGTCAAACTATGAAGTGATGGAGTTGGGGACCTCAGAAGTGACATTAAGAATAAAATGGAAGGAGGAGGATGTAAGCAATTCTGTGAATAAGGAATTTATAGGACCTTGTATCCAATTGGAGAAAGAAGAAAGAGAGGAAAGAATCAGGCAGCATTACGGTTTTGAGTTTAGAAGATAGGAAATAGCTTGAAGACAAGGACTAATAGGTCATGTTTTGGACATTTTTTAATAACCATACATAATTAAACGGAAGAAGTATTAAGTGTAAAGTGAGCAGAAAACTTTTAACCTTCTCCAATCCTTTCTACCCACCCCTGGAGAAGGTCTCCAAGCAAAATGACTCAAAGATCAGAGATTTCATCATGGCTTTCCTTCCCACCTAATTGATTTAGAAGACTTCTATAAAATAAATGTTCTCCAGATCTTAGACTAGAGATCTAATGGCCACAGCGTTCTTGTGAATACATCACCTCTGTAAATGTGTATGTCACATATAATTGAGATTTTTCTGATCAAATATGCATCAAGACAAAGGGTTATAATTGCAGCATTAATCTCTTTTTCCTGATAGCTTCCTTCCCTAGCATTATTACTAACCTGCCCTCATGACGATCATGTGCCTTACAATCAATCGGATGTGAGTAGTAAAGGTATTGAATCAAAACCAGAATGCAAATGATGGGAGGGGACTTAGAAATTTAATGTTATTTTGTAGCTTATAAAATCTTTGTGAAAGACTCTCTAGAAGTACATCATTCAATATACTGTAACTAGTTGTATATGGCTATTGAGCAGTGGACAAAATATGCTATTAAAACTAATTTTACCTATTTCTTTTTACTTTTTAAATATAGCTATAAGAAAGTGTAAAATTATATATATAGTTTATATTTGTGGCTCACATTTCATATCTATTGGATGGTACTGCTCTAGAAGTCAGGTTGAGGACGAACTATCATGGTATGGGAGCTGCCATGTGCCTAAATTCTCTAAAGTTCTGTCAGCCAAATGATCCCTGCTTCCTATTTTCTTATGTAATTAACTCCCACATCCTAGAATCTAAGACTACAGCAAGAAAATGGGTACTGATATCATACATACATGACATCAGTATGTCATATAGAGAGAAAGAATCATCCCCATTCAGGAGAAAGATAAGGAGTTCTATTGTGATCATGCTAAGTTTGAGGTAGGACATTCAGAGAGGATGTAAAAAAAAAAAATTGGAGACTCAGAATTGAAACTCTGGAGTGAAGGTAGGACTTGAGATGTCAAATTAGGTGAACTGAAGCAAAAAAAGGTGAAGGACTTGTCAAGGTCTGTGTTTAACTGTCAGTACCTCCCAATACTCAATGTTTGGTAACATATAAATTCCTTTTTCAAAAATTTTAATTCTTGTATCATTAACATACAGTGTTATATTAGTTTCAGGTGTGCAATATAGTGATTCAACACTTCCATACAATGCCCAGTACTCCTCATGAACAAGTTCCCTCCTTAATCCCCATCACCTATTTAACCCAACCCCCACCTCCCTCCCCTCTAGTAAGCATCAAGACTATAATTAAGACTTTTTCTTGATTTCTCTCTCTCTCTCTTTTTTCCCCTTTGCTCATTTGTTTTGTTTCTTAAATTCCACATAGGAGTGAAATCATGTGGTATTTGTCTTTCTCTGACTGTCTTATTTTGCTTAGCATTATACTCTCTAGCTCAATCCATATTGCAAATGGCAAGATTCCATTCTTTTTCATGGCTGAATAATATTCTCATATATATATATATATATATATATATATATATATATATATACCAACTTCTGTATCCATTCATCTACCGATAGACACTTGAGCTGCTTCCATAATTTGGCTGTTGTAAATAATACGGCGGTAGACATAGGGTGCATGTGTCCTTTTGAATTACTGTTTTGAATTTTGCAGGTAAATACCCAGTAGTGCAATTACTGGATCATAGGGTAGTCCTCTTTTGAGGAACCTCCATACTGTTTTCCACAGTGGCTGCGCCAGTTTGCATTCCCACCAACAGGTCAACAGGCTTCCTTTTTCTCCACAACCTCACCGACACCTGTCGTTTCTTGTGTTTCGGTTTCAGCCATTCTGACAGGTGTGAAGTGACATCTCATTGTAGCTTTGATTTGCATTTCCCTGATGATAAGTGATGTATAAATTCATTTTTCAATTACTGAGACTCAATTTCTCGGTGTTAAAGTAGGAATAATAATCTCTATCTCTCAGTAACTATTACTGAGCTCCTATCACGTGCCAGGCACTGTTTAAGTGCTGAAGACACTATGATGAAGACAGCTCATCCCTGACCTCCAGAAGTTTTTGATCTAGTTAGGGAAGCAATAGGGAAATGGGTAATAGGAAGCCAGTGTCAGAGGTGACATAGTCTGGGTAAATACTTAGGAGCCGCAAATTCTGTCTTAGGGGATCAAACTTCTTCACCTTGATAATTTATTATTCAGCTTTCTTCTGAGGAGCCTTCACAGTTGCCTTTCCATACCCTAAGTATTCACCTTTTACCCCCCCACCCCGTACACATCTCTACCAGCATCTGCGATCTATAGTCATTATCTTTTCTTTCTTTGTTCCTCTCTATTAGATTGTGAAATCCTCGAAGGAAGGAGCTCTATTTTCTATCTCTAGATCCTTAGAACACTTTGAGTGCCAAATAAATATTTTATCTTTCTCTTTTCCTTTTTCTTCAATTAGAAGTAAAAGTTAAAGCCCTAAGAGCAGGAAGGATGAAAGAGAGGGTAAGTAATGCAAAATGTTGAAGGTTTAGGAATGTTCTTTGGGAAAATTTTCATTTTAGAAGAGAGTTCCATGTCATGGAATTTCTCAAAAAGAGGGTGGCAAGGAACACTACCAAATGCTGCAGAAATATCATGGAAGAATGAGATTGCAAAACGACTATTGGATTTGGCAGTTGCGTTTTATTTATTATCTGAATTCCAAGTAAAAATACTATAGAATAACTTTCCCAATGACTCCTTCAGTCCAGCAATGATAATTCTGTTTCTCTGCCCATGAGCATTGTGAAGACCTGAGGAAAGTATGAGATGTTTTTGCCAAATGAGAACAAAACTGTTTTGAAGTTTCATAGATGCCTATGGTGAACACATGGTGAACTCTCAGCTGCAAGGGAAATCAGGTGATTCTGTTGTTAGCATCAGCTGTGGCATGACTGAGCCCTGTTAAGAAAACAGCTTCAATTTCTTCTTTTAGTTATTTCTGGCAGATGACAGAAGCAAAGATTCAAGGGTATGGGAACCTCGATGAATCATATATCCTCTCTTCTTTCACATAGACTTCATTCTGACCCAAGGGTCTTCACCCATCAAACAAAATGCTATGATGCGGAAAGAGGCCTGAGCTGACAGGGGCCTGATTCCAAGTCCTGGCTTTGCTACTATCTAACCAAGAGCAAGTCAATTCTGAGGGTCTCTGTTTCTACATCTGCAAAATAGGTCTTCCCCAAAAAATTACTCCTTGAGATTAAACATCAACTTTCATTTCTTTTTATCCTCATCCTTTACACAGTATTTTACATAAAGTAGGCACTGAATAAGAATTTAAACCTAAGTTTAGACTCCTGGTATTAATATTCAATATCTGAAGTTCAAGTATTTACTTGAAATTCTTAAATGTTTTTTGACCTCAAATAATAGCTAGATGTATCTGTTTAATGCTGCAGGCTCAACAAACAATGGCCCAAGGGCCAAATCCAGCTCTCTCCTGTTATTGTCAATTTACAATAGAATGCAATCGCACCCATCATTTACATATGCTCTATAAGTGCTTTCAAGCTACAAAAGCAGTGTTGAGTAGTTGCAGTATGACTGTCTAGCCTGCAAAACCTTAAATATTTACTATCTGGCCTTATGGAAAAAATTTGGCAAACCCTGGTATAGACCATCGTTGACTTTGAATACCTAGAAAGCATGATGGACAAGGTCCGGATGGGACTCTGAAGACTGTCCCAAACCCATGGGTATTCTTCCTTTCAGAGAATTCTTGAGTCTACCTTTTGATAGAATGAGCTGTAGTGGTCAGTAAATATAACTTCACTTAAGGATGTCCTGTATCCAGGGGGTCTGCCTGCTCAAGAAAGCTGCCAGAATGGAACACTGAAAAGTAAAAATCAAACTTAACTCGTAAGCACTGGCAATCCAATAAAAGTAGATCAAACAACACACATGGCAAAAGCTATTTTTGCCTGGCTAATTTCTCTTTGCATTCAAGAGCAAATTAGCCTCAGCTAGTCTCAGCAACTCTAGGCAGCACCACCAAAAGCACACCTGGCATATTTAAATTGTGTATTTTCATGACTGGCTCTCTGTGAGACAATGGAATCCTCAAGGGGTCATCATTCTGTTCCCAGCATACAGCACTGGGCTTGGCAGAGCATGTAATAGATGTTCCACAAGTGCCTTTAAGCCAAACTGAACATAGGGATTCAGGTGGGATGAAGACATCTACCTTGGCCTGAGTTGTTGAACTGATAGCAAAATTCCAAAATTAAGGAACAAATACTAACTTTCCCAGTTTTTTTTCCCATGACCTCTCACCACTTTCTAATCTGATAACAAAATAATAATGAAACCATACAAAAACCAAATATTTGTTGAACACCTACTCTGTTCAAGGCAAATGAAAGCAGATATAATTCCCTTTGGTCTCATATCATTAATTTTCGTCCCAGATTCCCTTGAGGTCAATTAAGATCTCCCATTAAACTGAGGGAATGAAGGTCTGCCGTCGTTGACATGGCCAGATGAATGTATAGGCTCAAGAGCCATGAAGAAAAGAAGGCAATCAGGGTCCATATCATGCAGTCTTCACCCAAGGAATCAGAGTAAAACACTAGTTGCCTTAAGTTGGATGAAACATGCACCAATTAATGATGGGACAACTGGTTCAGATAAAACTTCTAATTAATGAATCATTAAGGCACACACTTTAGGAACGTGGAAAATCGTGAGCCATGCAGCATGCCCAAAAGCAATCTTCTGGTTATGTGGCTGTGCTTCATTGCAATGCTAATGTCTGATCACCTGCCATTTGTAAGAGCACTGAGAAAAATCATGATGAATTTATGAATGTGATTCTGCACCACCCATTACACAAGCCCTCCCCTGGGAAACTGAGCCATCCTGACACAACTCCTAATAAGTAGAAATTAAGTGTTATTGTCCCTTGCCACCAGGAGGAAAAAAAAATGCCTGGGGGAGGGAAGTAAGGATGGATAATTTGGTTGTACACAAATAGTGAGAGGGGAGAGAGAGATGCATCTATTTTAAGCTTTTGTGGCCTGAAGAACCACATTCCCTGTGCTCAAAGCCAGGAGCCCTCTCACACAGTAAATAATTCAGAAATCCCCCAGCAAGTGCCTGGAGAGGAGACATGCTTCCTGAAACCTGCCTCCTTGGCTAATCTTGGAAAAGCAATGGATCACCCTGTAGTTCAGACAGAATTCCTGCTGTCTACCTCAGGTTTCTGACCAAGACGCTTAGCCAGGGTACATCAGGAGGAAATCAACACAATCCTGCCATTGTTTGTGTTATTTATAGCTTATTGTGCGAAAAAAATTGGAAATAACTCCTTATGGCAAACTTAAGATCTCGTACGTGAACTTGACAGGCACTTCTACTGAAGCAAATTTAAAAAACAAGTTCAATATATTGTACACTGTTCCAGGGAAATGGCAAACCAGAAATCCCTCCTTTCTAGAATGTTTTTCCCTGTCTCTCCAGTATGTTCTGACATTCACCCAGAGTAATTCTGATGAAAGGACAATTGGCTTTCTTTTTCCAACTAATCCCCAATTTTTCTGTGCAAAACCCAAGGAAGCAAAAAGCTCAAATATCTCCTGTCTGATGAATCTCTGAGTTTAGCCTGATCTCTGTAATGCTGAGATATTTATATAGAAGATTAGTGAGACATGGTCAAGATATAATGTACAAAACACAACAATGTGTAATCTATACAATGCCATCAAGACAAGATACTCTTACCCCAAGCAACCAAAGCTACATTTTTGAGTGGGTGAGGTGATTTATGTTTAAAACTCAGATCTCAGCCCACAGCCCCTCAAAAGTCTTATATTTCAGGGTGCTTTAACCAATAAAGGACATTGGTAAAGTTGATAAGAAAAATGGAGGGATTGGGAGTTCTCCAAGAACTTTAAGTCAGTACTCACATATGTATTTTAGTGTGAAGAATGATTTCTGCAAACTTTTTAAACTATCCAAGGTTGCCACCACATACAGTTGAGTACCAAGGTGCTGCTCCATTATCTGCTATAGAATGGAAATGAGATCAAATTCCTTTGGGCCTGAAAATGTATGTCCCACCTGAAATGGCTCTATAAATCTTCCAGGTAGGCACAAGTCTACCCGCCCCATCCTGACTCCTCCACACACTACCTTAGAAAGAACAAGCAGGAAATATTCTTTTATACTTTGTATTTACTGGTTCTGCCAAATGGTTGTTTGCCTCTAGGGGGCATTTCTAAAGGCTGCAAAAGAAAGTATTTTAGCTCTTAAGGCTGTCAAGCCAGATGGCTCCGAAATAGGAACAGAAAAGAAGAAGAAAAAAAGGTCACTTTGATCAAGTCAGCTTTTATTGCCATGAGCAGAAAAAGGTCAAAGTGGTTTCTGAATTGAATTGGAAGATGAGAGAGAATGACTTTTTAAGATTATTTATTCAAGAATTCTTATCTAGCTAATTTTCCTGGATAGACAGTGTCTGATCTTTGACCTAAGACAAACACCATAAAAACAAAATAAGTATTGGGACACGTGGGTAGCTCAGTTGGTTAAGCATCTGCCTTCAACTCAGGTCATGATCCCAGGGTCCTGGGATCGAGTCTCACATCGGGCTCCTTGCTCAGGGGGGAGCCTCCTTCTCCCTCTGCCTTCTGCTCCCACTGCTTGTGTTCTCTCTCTCTCTCTGACAAGTAAATAAATAAAATCTTTTTTTAAAAAAAAGTATTATTAGAATAGCACTCTCAATGCCATGGGTTAGTGTTACAACCAGTTCTATCAATTCATGGAAGAATATAGGAAAGATTTAACTTTGATTGAGATAAGTACCTTCCATTTTTTAAAGCCAGTGTTCATTTGGAAAAGAATGAAGGTGTTATAATACTCAGAAATTCACTATTGTATGAATGAGCTCTTCAAAACCCTAGTATCAATATTATGATTTAGTGTTACACCAACTTTATTATCTTCCATGTTCTGTTGCCCAATCTGTTAGTTCTGTTGCATTGTCAGGCACTTTTAACGCCTTACTTTGTTCTTCTTTAATATACTTTTATATTTCCATACTGCCTTTTATCTCCCAACATATTGCAAACATCAATTAACTAAGCTACCTAACATCCCTGTGTGGGTAGAGGAATCCTATTATCCTCATTTTGAAGCTGGAAAAAGCAGGTTCAGTGAGGTGAGGTGACTTGCCCAGCCAGCCAGTGGTGGAGGCAGAAATGGCCTCTCAATTTGTGATGCCTGGTTATCTGCTTTAACTAGTAGACCATGATCACTTCTTACCTCTAATCATCTCATGGCTGCCCATTGTGTGGAGTGAGGACATCCATACTGAGGTCCATTTGAGGAACCAGTCAAATTTTTATAAAACATACCCACTTCTGCTTTCCAAACAAACAAAAAAAAATTGATTTCTGTTGAAAAGCTTCAAGAGCCCCTTCCAACATGTCAATCTTAATTCTGATCTCCCTGGGTAACTCGGCACCTAAAAGGGATTTGGTGAGGACAAACTTGTTTTACTCACGCCTGTGAACAGATCAAAAAGCAATGAGTTTTTACGAAGAAAGACCCAATGAAATGGACTCTTTGCTAATAATGATAAAAACTACCATTCCCTGAGTTCTTAAGCTGGGGCCTATGTGCATTTTCTTATTTAATGCTAACAACTCTATAGGGGAGGACTATTCTTGTTCCTACTTGAGAGATGAGAAAATTAAAGCACATAGAAAGGTTAAGATGAATTGTACAAGATCAGACAGCTAATAAGCAAGGGAGTCTGGACTTGAATTCAGGCATTCTGTCTCCAGAGTCCATGCTCTTGACTATTTCACTGTAATTATCCCATTGTCTGGGTGTGATGCCGCTTACTTTTTCCTTCACATTAAAAACTGCACGTTCTCTCTGACCATACAGGAAATGTCACTGGGCATTGTGCCTGCACTCTGTATCACACCAGGAGCTCTGAGGAACATAAGAGTAGGTAACACAAGCAAGGACATCCCAGCTGAGGATAAGTACCTGAGACCACTAGAATTCACACACTCTGATTCAGAACCTACCTGTTCCCTTTATACTCTTTTATTCCAATGGCCAAGATAATTATCACTTCCATTCAGTGTCTATATCGAGTTTGGCAGTATGCTCAGTGCTTTACATGCATTATCTTATTTACTCCCCCAAACCCTATAACACGGGACTGTTATTCTCATTTAAGTATGAGAAAAGGGAGCTACAGAAATATTAAGTAACTCTCCCAAGGATGGCACTGCCATAAGCATTGATGGAGGCATTTGACCCAGGCAGTCTGAGTCCAGAGCCCAAGAGCAGAATCTGTACAGTATTGTTTCTCCACCTTTTGATTCCTGGAAAGCAACCTACTACTTAAGACATTTGTACACCAAGAGTCTTTTTATAATATCTTAGAAGAATTAAAGGTATTCTAGGCATTTTCAATTAGCAACTAAAGCAAACACTAAAAAAAATAACTTAAAGAAGCACGACGTTTTCTTTTGCAACAAAAGGTCATTGGGCTGCATTGTGTTGCAGCTACGGAATGAAAGTGGCCATACAGAAATCCCCACAGTGCCTGAGAAGAAGGTGAGGGGAATTAGGTCATCTTAGCTGGCAGCTCAAGAACAATCCCAGGCAAGAAGCTGCTGATCTCCTATATTTTCAAAATTGATTCCAAACTCTTTGTAGGTGGAACCCAGTCTCTGAAAGACAAGAAAAAAAAAAATGGAAAGGAAGCTGATTAAAATTTATATATCTAAGATGTGTGGGTTCGGCTGATTAGCAACTAAAGAGACGGCTTTTAAGGCCCCAGGGGAGGTTTGAGTTCATCCTTGGTTATCTTTTACTCCCAAATAGCTGTATAAACCCCCCGGGGAGAAGAAGAAAGCTGCCCTGCAAGACAAAGGCACAGGAGTTGCTCCTTTTCTCTATCAGGTGGAAGAAAAGGAACTCTAGGAATCCTTTATAGTTAACTATTAAAATTGGTCCTTCCTTTTTGCTTTTTAAACTTCTTTAACCTCAGTCTCTAAGAGCAATCAAGCTTCTAAGAGCAATCAAAACTTCTCCCTAGGTGAGCGGGAAGCACCAAGGTGGCTCACCTTATTCTCTCCTCTTCTAAAGCTTGTCTCCAGAACAATGGCTTAAAAGAAAACTAGCTTGCATTTATTTGCCAAAAGAGGATCTCAGGATGAGGTTATATTTTTAGCTTTGGTGTTGACCCCCTGAATATAAGGTATTCTTCGGGGTCTATGAAAGAGGGGTCAGAGTAAAGAGGATAAGACATGTCTGGGCAGCTTTATCCCCATCCAAAGACTATACCTCTTTCCAGATCCCTGCAGCTTAGGGGGGAATTACCTGGGACAACAAAGGGGATCTAGGGATAGGAGAAATAGATGTGGGCGACGGTAGAACCAAAAGGAAACAGAAATGTGTAGAGGGGACTAGAGAAAAAAAAGAGAGAGAGAGAGAATTTTGGCAATCATTTCAGAAGAGTAACAAACATGGAAAAGGCAGGAGGAAGAGCAAAGAAAAAGAAATTAGTTATCTTAGGTAACAGTTCGCTTGTGTCATGATTTCATTCAGCCAATTATCCAAAAAAAAAAAAAAAAAAAAAACCATAGTCCAGGAGATCTGCGAAACAGTAGGGGTTCAAAGATGAGTGGCCCTAACCAGAAAGAATTCACAGTTTGGGTAGGAAGATAAACATGTAAATAAATATTGACTATACATATACTAATGTTAGTTGCACCTTTTTTCCTTCAAATGCAGCAGCCTTGATCCCATGAAAGGACTTTTGCACTTCTGGTCCTTCTGTTTGAAATGCTGTCCACACTTACTTTTATGTGCCTGGCTACTGACTATCATTTCTCATCTCCAACTGAGTTGAACCAGCACACCCAAACCCTTTCTACACTAACCCACTGTATCCTTCAAAAGTCAATTTAACGTCCAAAATTATCTTAATTTTTCATTTTGGAACAGGTTTAGAATTTATCATTCTCCACAAGGACTTCAGTTCCTTGAGAAAAGGAACTCAGTGATAGGTCATTGATGAACTTATAAATATTTATTGATTATTTGACTAACAGATCGACATAGTGTAAGAATGTTATAAAAGAGATAAGCATAGGATTCTGTGGTACCTCAGGGGGAGATGCAGAAAACTCCATCATAAGCACATTAAGGATGGCTTCTCTGAAGAAGTGATTTTGTTGTTGTTGAATATTTAAGGTGGAATAGGGTGTTCAACAAGTGGGCAAGGGAAACAGAACATTCCAGGCCAAGAGCTCACGTAATGACAGTCACAAATGAGCCTTGCTCCTTCTGGGAACTGCATTCCATTTCACGTGTCTGGAGAACAGACAATGCTGGAAGAATGTGACACTATGGGAGAGTAATTAAAAGCATGGATTTTGAAGATAGACTATTTGAAAGTAAATCCTGGATCTTCTACTAATAATTAGGTAGTGTTAGGCAAGTTATCAGTCTTTACTGTGCCTCAGTTCTCTTATTTGTAAAATGCGGATTCATTTGATTTATGGCATGTCTACCTCATGGGATTCTCAGAAGGATTAAGTCAGTTCATATAGGTAAACTATTTAGAGGAAGGTAAGTACTCAGAAATGTGATGGGAAAAAGTAATGATATCAGTATGTGAAGGTCCTATTTCATTCTAAACGCTTTATGCAGATTAACTAATTTAATACATATACACTTATGAGGTGCCTCTGTGGCTCAGTCTGTTAAGCGTCCGACTCATGGTTTCGGCTCAGGTCATGTTCTCGGGGTTGTGAGATCGAGCCCCGTGTCACACTCCACATTAGACATGGAGCCTGCTTAAGATTCTCTCTCCTTCTCCCTCTGCCCCTCCCCCCTTCTCTCTCTCTAAAAAAAAATAAAATAGATATACACTTATGAGGAAGGAACTCTTATCACCATCTTACAGATGAGGAAACTGAGAGAGAGGTTCAGCAATTTGTTCAGCATCACACAGCAGTTAATAGAATGGCTGGATCTAAATCTAGGAGGTCAGGCTTTTGAATCTTGCCTTTCACCATTACACTATGCCACCTCTTTGAACACCTAATTCATAGGGATCCTGTGAGGAAAGCTGAAACAAAGTATATAAGTGTTTCATCCTGGGTCCTGACATGTATTAAGCACTCAATACAGTATGCATTTTTTCAATGTCTACAGGACAACAGAGCTATAATTAGGATAAGTCAAAACTTGGAAAAAAGAGTTACCTGTGGATTTACTAAAAGACCCAGTAGAACCTGGAGAAGACAATTAAGGAGCATCTAAGCACTCAGTGCCTGATTGAATCACTGCCAGTCAGTTGAAAGGTGCAATAGCCAAAATCATTTGCTTGACCTTGATTTCTGATGGGAGTACCGAAGGCTCCTTGTACATTAATCTTTGCCCAGCTGTACTTCTTAACTAATTAATTTTAAAAAGATCTGAATCAATTAATTATAAAGTAATGGGTTGTCCCTTCCAGCTGCCAATTTATCTACATTGCAAACTGTAGCTAATTGGTTTATTCTATCTCTTTCATGGAAACATACTCTTTGCCTATTTACATTAATTTATATACATAAATTCTGTGAATAACAAGTTATATGTTGTTCTGTAATAAATTATGTACCTAATCCATTCACCATAAAAACACTGGAATGACAGAAGGAAAGCACCTCTAACCTACCAAATCAAAGTTAGTAAATAAGCAAGCAAGCAAATGTGACAAGAATTCCATAATGGCACATGATAAATGCCTTTAAAACGCTGTATAAAACTAACCCCCAACAGGGTGATTCGGCGCTATCAAGAGACTCTTGACCTTGAGGAAGATGGAATAAAAGCAGACTTAAAGGTGGAATTCCATTTATTTCATGTGAAGCACTGGAGAAGCTGTAACAAATGCGACGAGATGTATTTTCTTTTACAAGGAAGCTATTATTCCCCATTGCCCCTCTCTTCCTTTCTTCCCCTCTGTCTTCGAAAAAGTGTCCCTCTTATTCAAGACTGATGACCTCCATCAAAGCTCTGAATCTCATTCCCTCCCACCTCTCCTGAGACTCTGCTGCATAAACGATTTCTTGTTTTCTTTTGCATTATCAGTCATTGCCTCTCTTGGCTCTTCATCAGCCTACAAACATGCTCACATCCTTCTGCTCCTGAAAAAAACTTCCCCAAGGCATAGCACTGCAAACTGCTTCCCTTACCTTACTTCACCCCAGGGGAGTCTCAACTCCTGTGTCCACTTCCGAATTTGTGTAAAGCCTTCCTAGGAAGATAAGCTGCTCTACTCTGCTTGGATGCAGCACTTTGCTCATAATCCACATAAAGCCCTTTGCATAGTAAGTACCAACAAGAATTAGATGTTGTGGTTGTTGTCACTGTCTTTTTCAGCGATGTGTCACAGTGCCTCACAGTGCAGCCTCCAAAATCAGACATTGCAGCCCAAATCCTGGCTTCACCTCCTTTATTGGCCTTTTACATAGCCAATATACTGTTAGTGTATATTTTTTATTCATTCTTCTCCTGGTAAGTACTATGAATTTCCTTTGCGGAATAACTTTTTCCAATGCTCAGTCCAGGAGATTGGCCTCTACCCTTGATAAAAATGGTGAAACATGTGACTCAGGTCTGGCCAATCAGAGCACTGGATTCCCTTTGCGGGACTCTTACCCATACCTGGTTAATCAGGGCATTGAATCCTCTTTCTGGACATGTGACCCAGGCCTGACCAGTTAGAGCACTGAATTATCTTCCTAGGTCATATGACCCAGCTTCACTAATCATCATAATCCCACTACTGTGGTTTCCTTGTTCAATTTTTTGAAAGGGACTTGCAGAGTTGTTTCTATCAGAAGGGATTCCCAGATTAGGGCAGGAATTACTGATAAGAAATTTTGTTTCTTTGCCTGGCTGGCTCAGTTGGTTGAGCTGCTGCCTTTGGCTCAGATAATGTTCCCGGGGTCCTGGGATCCAGTCCCCCATGGGACTCCCTGCTCATCAGGGAGTCTGCTTCTCTCTCTGCCTGCCAGTCCCCCTGCTTGTGCTCTCTCTCTCTCTCTGATAAATAAATAAATAAAATCTTAAAAAAAAAAAAAGGAAATATTGTCCCTTTGCCACCCAAGAGGATGATATGAAGAGCTTCTGGACCATCTTGCCATCATGTCAGTCTAGGAAAGAAGTTAACCCACAGAAAAAAGCACAACTAATTCAATAGACCTGACATTGTTTGAGGCCCTAAATCCCCCCAAGACTGATGCCAACTCTGCCCATATAATTTTCCTTCATTTATCAGTAGATTTATTTCTAGTATAAGCTACTCTGCATTTTTCTGTCACTTGCAACTGAAACTGGTATAAATGCTTATCATGTTTTAGCCAAGCTAGTCATTGAAGGTGAGGCTCCCTTTTGCATACTATCTTGGGGCCTAGTAGAGCTCAGTGGATGCTCAATAAATAGATGTTGCACAGAGGTGAAAATACCCTGTTGATGGTGATAGAAGCATATATTGTGCACCTAAGCCTTGTTATCATGCTCATCATTTAGGCAAGGCATGGACTGCATGACTGCACAGATTGATATAAGGGTGAGCCTAAAATGGTAGTGGTCATAAAGAGCCACAGGAAAAGCTATTCCTTCCCTGGGAAGATGATAGTAATACAGGCCTATCTCCAGAAGCAAAAAAAAAAAAAACCTCAAACAAACAACCTAAACTTACTTTCCATAACTTTCCTAAGGCCTGGAAGATTGTGTGCATTTGAAATGCCATCTCTTCCAGCCTCTATAAAAGGAAATAAATAGCCAATTTAAAAAAGTACTTAATTGAGCACACTAGATGATGTCAATGAGAATTTTCAGACAAGGTAATATTTCCCGTGACAATGGAGAACTTCATGCTTCCGTTTTTAAAAATACTTCCTCCGTGACTTTTTAAAAATTATCTTTCAGGACTGATTATTTTCCCCCAAAGCAACATTATCCCAAGTTTATAATGGAACCAATAGAGTGAAAGGAATAAAATTCACTTTTCAATCAACTTTTCACATTTCACAGTTCTTGTGGAAATGGACAGATACTTGTCAGGTGGTCCTGTCTAGCTAAACTGCGCCTAAGAATAATTTAACAATCCTATAACTGGGAAAAAAAAATTCCTATTCCTTTTGCTGGACATCAGGATGAGAAGGGAAGGAGGCAGGCACATGGATAAGTAAAGAGAACAAAGGATTCAGAGAACATGTATTTAGGTGAGGAACATGGGGCAGCTAGGGGGAGGTGGAAAATGAGGCATATTGGGGCACCTGGGTAGCTCAGTCGTTAAGTGTCTGCCTTAGGCTCAGGTCATGATGCCAGGGTCCTGGGAGCGAACTCCTCATCGGGCTCCCTGCTCAGCGGGAAGCCTGCTTCTCCCTCTCTCACTCCCCCTGCTTGTGTTCCCTCTCTCGCTGTCTCTTTCTCTGTCAAATAAATAAAATCTTTAAAAAAAAAAAAGAAAAAAGAAAATGAGGGACATTAAACTATGTGAATTGTTTGTGTGAATTGAAGCCACTCAAACTGAATGTTTAAAAAAATTGTTATTTTGATGCAGATGGCAGTAGAAATACATTCTGAAAAAAAACCTCCCTGCACGCCATCAAAAGCCCTGCAGGCATATTCCCATTCCTTCTGTTGCTTTGCAGTGCAGGAACACAACAAAAAGAACTGGAACCAGTTAGAAAATCATGGCCACCGGTATAATTGCCATGGAAGAGCCCTTCCCATGTTCAGCTCACACTGTGGGCCTAAGAGGGTTTTCATTCCCTAAAGGGCTACGGTCAAACAATGAGCCTGCCCCTCCAGGGTGAGAGAGGTTGTTGTCTTTTCAAATTGGCATCTGCAGCTGCTGGTCTTTTGAGTCTTTGCTAGTCAGGGCCCCTCCTCTTTCTTGTAAAAGCTGGCATCATTTTAATTATTTTTATAAATTTCACCCTTCATTAGCTCCACCATGCTGGGATACAAGGGCAAAAAAAATCTGTAATTTGAGGATTCATTAAGCAGCTGTTGTTACTTATTCGCTGCAGTAAATGCCCTAAGTGAGCTGGTTTGCTGCATTGGTATAAGAAACTGGGATATCCCAGCCAGACGGGTTTTGATTTGTTTCACTTGGAGGTCAGGCCACTAGGGAACATAGACATCCAGCTGGAGAACGTGTCAATGTTTGTTTCTCTTTTTCGAAGGATGTTCATTCATTCAACAAATATTATTGACTACTTTATGAGAGGACTCTTAGGATGCTGCACAACTGCCATTTCATGGAGAAAACTTTGTTGGGAGAAAAAAAAATTTTTTCCAGGATAAGTGAAAAAGGCTCAAAGTGGGTCCCTTTTAGTATACTGGTTTTTATTTATAATCCACATAAATACATACCATCTCTCTCCTTTTTACTTTCAAATTCTTTCTTTTTCTCTTTCTATTTTATTAAGTTTTTTATTTAAATTCAATTTAATTAACATGCACTGTATTTTTAGTTTCAGAGGTAGAATTTAGTCATTCATCAGTTGCATATAACACCCAGTGCTCATCACATCACGTGCCCTCCTGAATGTCCATCATCACCCAGTTACCACTCCCCTCCTTCCCCTCTTTGTTTCCTAGAGTTAAGACTCTCTTATGGTTTGCCTATTACTTTCACAGTTTTAGCAAGGAGAGAGAGGCAAGCCATTCTTCTGAACTGTATAGCTACACAAGTGTTGTGTCCACTCTGCATATAGTGCAGGAAGTCACACATGAGCAAGGACAGTGGCTTGTGCAAGGTGTGAAATCAGACATCCCTTCCTCAGTACTCTGTAGTTTTATGTCTAAGATGAGTACCTAAGATCCCATCGGAGCCAACTTCCTCCCTCCTCCCACTGAAGGGCTGGAGAACTCTTCAGCCAAAAACTCCATCAAAAAAATCAATACCTTCTGCCCTTGCTTTGAAGGGTAGTCTCTCTGATCAATTTTTATAGATAAATCTAAGGTTTTGTTAAAAAAGAAAGTTCCTTTTTGATTTTTAAATACATATGAAAATAGTATCTTCATATTGTACCTCAGCTTTCTAAAATATTACAAATTAGATTCATTTATGAAAGAGAAAAATGGCATTAGGGAGCTTCCCAGGTAAGACTGATTACCCCCGGGCAAAAGATTTTCTCCGAACATCAAGTGATCATCCCTACAAAAGATGCTAAAAGGAGTACTCAACCAGGGAGCTAGAATTCTCTCCATTGGTGAGAAATTGGCAGCAGCTACGAGCTGGGGAAAAAAAATTCTTCTACAGTTCCGGTCCCCAAAGGTCACTCTTGGCCACATTTTATCTCTGAATTCAGAGAACCGAAATATTATTTGTTCTTGTGAATTATTTTTTGTTCTTTTATTGGAATTCAATAGAGTAAAAATAACCGCTGCCTATTATCCATTGCTTGTCGGCTCTACCTGGGCTAAGGTGGTGGGAAATGACAGGAGGAGATTTTACAGATGTTGAATAGAAGAAAGCCCTTTTTGGAATGTGTTTGCATGACTCATAAAGAACAGTTATTCTTAGTCTTCCCGTCACAAGAGATAAAGCTCTTTTGTCCTATAATACAGGCTCCTACTTAAAAGGGAAACCCATGGTCCACTCAAAGCTAGAGCCCAATAATAAGTCCCTTAATAGTACCTTCCCAAACCCCTGGAGTTATATTATATCACTCTTTACAAGCCTAGAATGTAATGCAAAATTTTATTGTCCTTGGCGTTTTCATTTGTTAGAGTTGTACCACCTGGAACAATAGCAAGTGCTTAATGTCATAGCAATAATTTTAATTCAGTTATAAGAATCACCAATTTAGCAGTACAACTCAATACAATTAAATATGCTATCCTATATAGAAAATCCATCACCTTTTGGGATCACCTCTCTAGAATCCGATCTCATAATCAAACTTCAATCTAATATTGATCATGTTTTGGATAAGCCTGTCTTGTTTCCCAGAACCAATAAACCAACAACATTTGGAAGCAATTTACTAAAGGATAGCACCACTCTTTGATGGATTAAATAGCAAGAGGTCAATGGAGACTAAAAGGACTTTGTTCAAATTAAAACATATCTTATTTCCAATTTGCTTCTGAACTGGTTTCTTGCACATTCTTAGATTTTTATTTTTCCTTTTGGAAAAAAGGACCACTGTACCAGCTCACTGATATACCTTTTCCCCTTGATCCTTCTATCCTGTTTTTTATTTTTTCAACATTTATTAAACATTTTTTTTAACACTTTGTGCCAAGCACTAGCTGGAGGATTTGGTTTAGTTAGTAATTTTTTGATGTTTGTTTTCTCTTTTTTTTTTTAACTTTTCTGTCCATTTTTATGAGGGTGGCTTATTCTGTGTTTTAAATCACTTAAGATGTGATTGTGTAGCAAATTTTATTATTTGCAACAATTCATGTCATCTTTCCCTAAAAAAGGATTGTATTCCTTTGCCCACTGATTGTAGTTTAACTCTGTAACTTGCTTTGAGAAATGGAACATGAGCAGAAGGGACAGGGTGCCGGTTCTTTTACTCCCAATTCTGGGTGGGAGCTTTGAGAGGCATTGAGAATTGCTGGCATAGAAACCAAGCTTTCAGTCACAGAATGGGAAGACAGCAGAGCAGAGCCTATCCTATTTAAAGCAGGTAGCTGAACTGTGGGTGACTCAACATTCTGTGTAACATGAGCAAACAATGAATTTTTGTTGGTATAAGCACTAAGATTTTGAGCTTATTTGTTACTATATAGCAAAGTTGACTAAAGCAGATATTGGTATCTTAAGGTGATATACTTCTATAACAACAATAACAAAAATCTATGTATTCATCTTGGGACCAAAGGGCAAGTTATAAAGGAACGATTATTGGAGGACGGAAAAGTAGTGAGCTACGGTATGAAGTGGCAAAACATTTAGCAAACTGTCACCTGCAATAACTTAGCAGACAATCTACCTAATGAATGAGTGGCTTTGGGGAAGAGGTTTCAAAATAGAATGTTACTAGTATGACTTGGTTATTTTTTCCCCCAGAATTGTCAGGTGAACTCAGAAAAGCACTGGGCTGCTTTGCAAGCAGGGGAAAAAAAGAAATGAGAGCAACCAGAAATTATAGGAATTACAAAGTTGAAAAACAGACCTGTTTCTAATTAGTAAAATAAACAGAAATGCTTTGAGCAACAAAGACATCATTAAGGCTCAGATGAAGATAAATGCCCAAAAAGGGGCATTGCCATTCATAACCTTTGTTAAAAACTCTGAATGGTTTAAGGTGACCCCTAGAAAATCATGTTAGTTCGAATAAAATGGCTTACCAAAAAAAAAAAAAAAAAGATACCCACCGTCTCCTTGGAGTCTCTTAGCTTAAGTTATCTGTAAATCTAGAAAGAAAGCCACATCTCAAAAGACCAGTGGTATAGCTATTTGCCCATGCTGCTGATTGAAATCAACTAACTTTTAAAAGCACAAATTTTTAAGAGATATTTTGCCAGAAGTTCCAACAGGCTTGATTAAAAGAGACTAACTGTTAAGGCATAAGACAATTTAGGGGTCCCCACTTTTTTTTACAAGGGGAACACAGGCTTAGCAAGCTGCTGAACTCCTAAAGATGCAGATTATCCAATGCCCTTATGAGATGTGGTCTAGGAATATAATAGAAGACTGTTTTGGAGAAATGATTTCAATACCTAGGAAAACAATGGACTGAGCAAAATAAAGTCCTAATCAAGTAAAATTTCTTTCCATTGGGAGTGTTTGTTATAGCTATTTGAGGTAAGTGCATTTCATGTGATAGATCTCCAGAGGTTCACCTAATAGAACGATTATCATGAGACCTAGGTTTTGAACTTTTGCTGAGATTGAATGAGATACTCAGGATCTCTTCTTCAGAGGTGGCGATGAATAGAGTTTGATTGCAGAAGGAAGGAAACTGAATATTTTTGATCAAGATAGCAGGTGGTAGTATACTTCCTTGTAATATATCTCAATCCATTGACTTTTGGCTGCGGCATGGACTTGCTTTGACAATGTGCCAGTTCTGAGTAAAAGCTTTGAGATGCTAATGAATTTCCCCCAGGTCTCTGGTTCTTCACCTTAGCCATAAAAACAAGAACAGACTGGTCTCCACAGAAGGTCTTTCAGCCTGGATCTTGGAATGAGAAGATGCACGGAGCAGAGCCACAGGCCAGATCAACACTGGGGCCAAGCAGTAGTTCAAACCCAGCTACATGTATTGTGAGAAATAAATTTCTATGACTGTAGAACATTAAGATTCATGATTGTTTGTTACCACAGAAAAACTAACTGAAACAGATGCTTCATCATTTTTCATACTTCTTTCCTTATTAAAGAAATTCAAATTATAACATTCTCTTTAAGTATTGCTTAAAGTAGTCTACAAGTTTATATATATATGTGTGTGTGTGTGTGTGTGTGTGTGTATAGTATGTTCATAACCATTCAGTTCTATTTCTAGTTCCCATTTTCATTTTTTTGTTCCATGTCTAATTTAAAGAGAGTTTCCTAATGTTCAGAAATATGGGAGAGTTCTACTCATTTTTCTAATTGATTTCTAATTTGATTGTATTTTAATAAGAAAATGTGGCCCATATTATACCAATCCTTTGAAATCTCTTGAAGCTTTCATCAGGGCTCAGTGTGAATCAATTTTCATAAATGTCCCAAGTGCAGTAGGAAAGAATGTATGCTGGCACAGAGGTCAAAACCCAACAAACATATAAAACAATAACAACAGCAACAACAAAATCCGTTTGTATCTTCAAAGTGATTGATACGTGTACTTCACTTATTTTCCAATGTGCATCTAGGAAAGTTTCATCTGGAAGAAGTATGTAGAAAACCCTTTGCCAGGAGAAGGGTTTGGTGATAATAAAAATTTTTAAAAAACATTTGCGCACTCCAACAAGGGGTTGGTTGGGCTGTGGGGAGATTGGTGGGAACACCCACTGGCTTGGATAAAGAACATGGACATATTGAAAGGAATAGGGATTTGGAGATGTTCCCATAGCCTCTCTTTCATCCACCCTCCTCTCACCCATCCCCCGCACAACAATTGAAATGCTGCCAGTCAGGGACAAGAAGTGATCGTGATTGTCCTTCCTTCCTTCTCTCCTTTCTTCTCTTTCTTTCTCAATCATTTATTGGATACCTACTGTCTACCCGTCACTATGGTGGATATGAAGATGAATGAGTCTTAGCTTCTCCCTTCAAACTGTTACACATTTATTAAGACACCAATAACAATAATGAAAGGCAAACTTAATGCAAGGCACAATGTGTTGGAGAACAAATGAGAAATGAGCCAGAAAGCCCCAGGTAGAGAAAGGATTCTAAGTACCCTATGTTGGAAAAATAATTTGTCTGGAACCTAAAAATAATCACTCGGGTTTCCGTGGTTGGAATATGGGCAGCATCAGAAATGCAACTAAGATTATCAGTAAACGCATCAGTTTCCTGGAGGAAAGAATAGTTGGATCCTTACAGTGTTTTTATATCTGCCAATGCTGTAAGGTTTCCTAAGATGATTATACAAGTTTTCTTTTATTCATTAACTTTCTATTCCAGATATGACATACATTAATAATGATCTATATTCTTTATAAAAGTCCTTTCCAATAGAAATATATAGTGAAAAAAAAGAAATATATAGTGAGCCACATATTTAATTCAAAATCTTCTAGTAGTAATATTTTAAAAAGTAAACAGAAACAATTAAAATTAATTTAATGATATATTTTGTTTAACAACATATTCCAAATATTATTTAAATATGTAATAGTCAACACAAAAATAGTAATGATATATTATGATCTTTTTTGTTGAATTCAGTGTGTATTTTACATTTATACTATATTTCAATTCACACTAGCCATATTTCATGTATTCATTATTCACATATAGCTAGCATATTGGATAGCTCAGATTGGATAATTAAAACATAGATGAATTGTTAAATATTTATATTGTTTATAACACAGGTAGGAAGGAAGAAAATATATAATCAGGAAAACAGTTTATGAAAGTCAATGAGGTTTATACATTAAACGTCTAAATAAACTTGAGAACAACAACAACAAAAGTAAAGGCTATATATAAAATTCATGTTCACAAACAGAGAGCTCTTTAAGAAACTGATAAATTATTGTTTCTCCTATTTATATGATATGACTTTTGTTTTTAATTTACGTCAATGTGTTTTAAATTATCTTGTTTACACGGTGGAGAGTTCTTACTATAATAAGTCATCACAATAGCAAGTGCAATGACTTTTTGGCCTTGTAGACAGGAAATCCTATACTATAAGGGGCTACACGATTTCAGGGTGGGGCCCTGTTATTCTGCAGGATAAGCCATTCAGGTTAATCAAGGCCTAATTCAGAGCCAAAATGGAAATAATGACTGCTTGGGTTGAACTCCATGTGTTCTGAGGATAGGATTTGATCAAATCCTAAACTTCATTAGTTGAGCAACTGACAGATTCATTGCACTTTGTTATTCCTTGGGATTGGTAGTTTTATAAACCAGTTTGTCATCCACAACTAACCAAAATATTCCAGAATGTTATCAGTTTGTGTTCTTGTTGTGTTTTTTTAGGGAGAACTCAAGAATAAACCAAGTTTCTTTGTGGTGATGAGCATACCAGACTTCAATGAATGAAGAATTATTGGAAAAGAAGTAGATAGAGGTAAAGGAAACACAATTCTCTCATCTCTGTGCTATGAATTTTAAAGCAAAGTCAGACTGTTAACAGAAGATATGAGAAAATACTGGAATGTGTGACCAAGGGGTAGACCCAGGGAGATAGATTCATGTGAGCCATGTGACAAAGGAAGATTTAAATTAAGATTGTTTGAGCTTTGACTCAATAGTCCCAGTATATCCTAAGACGTGATTTTATTCACATTCATTAATATTCAATTTATGAAACAAAACAAACAGCAATAACTGAACTTTATCTAGATATTTTGAAACACAACCTAAAAATCCATTTGCTAACCATCCTTCTGGGGCTAGCTTGTTCATAGATTCAAGAATGACTTTTGGAGATCAAAGTTTCCAATTTATTCTTGTTTTCTAATAAAAGTCATAGTCTGTGATAGAAACTTGTTACAATACTGCCAAATTCTCCTGCATCCTGAATCGAGTAGAGTGTGAGATAATCACCATCATCACCCAGGTGGTCCTCGAGGAGCCCTGATTGAATGCCAAAACACGAAGTTCATACGCTAAGTAGATAGAAGATAAACATCATCACTTCGTCCATGTAGTGGCCTCCCAGGCTTCTATAATACATTAGCAATGTTTGAATTGTTGTCATCAATATAAAAAAAAACAAACACCAAACTTTGCACAGTACTTGGTGTCCTTCCAAGTTTCATGCAGTATGCAGTTTGCAAAGTGAGCCCAACCTTAAATGTACCCCCCAGCCCCTCTCACTAATTATTCATTAAGCTTATTTCCCAGCCGACTTCTCATTTCCATAACCTATTTTTCTCTTCACCTTTCTACCTCTCTGCTCTAGTTTTAATTTTTTTTTTCCTTTCTTACTTTCTAATGCAAAAGTACATTATGTCCCTAGATAGCACATTTTTTATATTCAGGTTAATATTCTTGGACTAAAACATTTATCTATACCACTATTGGTCCCTGAAGCAATCCTGAAATGGCAATCCATTTAAAGCAGAACTCCAGTCTAGATGCAAAGGCACGATCCCTCAGCTATAAAAGGGGTCCAAATTTCATTGTATTTCCTATTAATGTTATTTATTTTAAAGGCTATGGAGCCCCTTGCTTAACTATTTTTAGAGTGTCAGAGAACATGTAGCCAAAATCATCTCTTCCTTTACATTTTTGGTAAATTAAGTTGAGGTTGAGGAAGGTAACAGCCTTGGACAGGGAATTTTGTCCTCAGGCCCAAGCCTCCATCTTAATATTGGCTGTTGGATCATGAAAACTTTATTCAACTTCTCTAAGCCCCTGTTTCCTCTTATGTAAAATGGCAATAATAACGTACCCACATTAATGTTATTGAGAGCATAAATGAAATAATACACAGTTCCTCAGACATGAGGGGGACTCAAGAAATTAGTTGTGTTATCTTACCATCATTATCATAATAATACATTAGTGTTTATCATAATGAGATCAACATCAGTGGGAGAATAAATGTCCATGGAGTCCATTCCAAGTCCAAAATACAGATTGAAAAAGAATGATCAGATGGCAGGAGCTGTGTCTGGGGGCTGGGAGAGGGCTATCCCAGTTTGACTAGAAAACAAAATATAAATGCTTGATTCTTTCCCTTTATTTACCACCTAGGCATGTTACATTTGGCTGATAAATCTCTTAAGTCCATTTTAGTTGATAGGCTCCTCCATTTTATTCTCTTGATATTTATTTGTTGGAAATATTGAGTCATTTGATCTTTAGTGTTTCCCTCAGTCTGGATTTTGCTAACTGCATCCCTGTGGTATAGTTAGTAGGTTCCCGTGTTCTCTGCCAGATTTAGATTAGATTTTTTTTTTTTTTACAAGACTTCTCTATAGGCGATGTTGAATTGTTCCATTGGGAGGGACATAGTCTTTCTTTTAATTTTAAAGCTGCCAATGATGCTCAATGTCTGGATCGCTGATGGGGATCGGTGGGGTGCAAAGGGCAGTGAAAAGATAATTCTGCAATTCTATCATTCCTTCATTTATTTCCCAGAATATTTCTAAAAAGGTAAATGTCCCCTCATCTACCACTTGGTTTCCCAAAGGTACAAAATAGGAAAGGCATAGTAAATGCTTGATCCCTCCCTCCTCTCCTATTTTTTACACATCTAAAAATAATGAGTTGGTGTCCTAACGTTCTGGGACCAATACATTTTGCTGATGGTTATTGACTTATTTTTTGTAAGTATTATTTATAAGTATTATTATGAACTTGTTGATTTAAACAGATTTGGTATTAAAGCATTGCAGTTTGCATCCTTATTGATGATCACATCATTTCATCTTTTTTCTGATAACATTGATTTACTGTAATGTATAGTTACTTGCACAGTAACTAAAAGAAAAGGAAAAAATCCATAAATATAAAGAAACTTTGAAAATAACAGAGTTTACATAGTTGTATATGTAAAACCCTGCTAAAACAACTATATAACAGGTTCTTTTCTAGTATTATTAGAATTGCTCCATCTTTTGCCAGTGGTTCCTCTTTAGGATGATTCCTGAATCCTTTTAACATGACCTTCATCTTGTCTGATAACTTCCTTGCTAATTAGAATGGTAAAATGTTCCAGACTCATGTGGCACATTTTTTAGTTCCAAGCACTTTGGTTTGTTTTAGTGCGAAACAGTATTTCAAGATAAAAGCCTGAGTACAAGGGAGCTCATTTCTCTTTTGTTAGTCATGGTTTTTAGGCTTTCCATTAGACTAAGTAAAAGTTCTGCACCCAATACCACCATGGAGGTGAAGGGTGGGTTCCCCCACACATCTTACAGGCAATTTTTCAATTTGACTCAATTCTGATGTCCTAGATTTGACTCAATTCTGACACTATCTACCTAGAAATGGCATCAGATTCTACACTACAAGATTGCACCTCAACACAAATACTTCAGATGCCAATCACAAGCCCAGGTTGTCACCTGTGCTCCTGACTCACCTGCTACAGATTAGACGTTCCATCAACCCCTTTCTTGGGTTTGATTAATTTCCTAGAATAGCTCAGAGAACTCAGAGAAACATTTCAATTACTAGGTCACTGGTTTATTATAAACAGATATAACTCAGGAACAGCCAAATGGAAAAGACACAGAGCAAGGTACAGGAAGGGGCTCGGAGCTTCCACAACTCCTGTAAGTGCACCATTCTTCCAAATCTGCACAAGTTCACAAACCCAGAAGCTCTTTAAATCCCGTCCTTTTGAGTTTTTATAGAGACTTTATTATATAGGTGTGGTTGATTAAATCATTGGCCACTGGCAATTGTTTCAACCTCCAGCCTCTCTCCCCTCCATGAAGGTTGGGGTTGGGGTTGGGGAGCGGAATTGAAAGTTCTAACCCCCTAGTCACAAGGTTAGTTCTCCTGGCAACCAGCCCCAAAGGTGTCCAAAAGTCACCTTTGTGACAACAAACGCCACCTTTCTCACTCTCATCATGTAGGAAATTCCAAGGGTGATATGAGCTCTGTGCCAGGGACAGGGAACAAAGACCAAATATATATTTATTATAAATTACAATGTCACCACAAAGCTAGGATTTATTTTTGAGATAAATTACATCAAGATCCCTACTGTTATGAACTGAATGTTTGTGTCCCCCAAAATTCATATGTGGAGATCCTAACCCCCAAGGTGATGGTGTTAGGCAGGGGGGTCTTTGAGAGGTGATTAGGTCATAAGAATGGGATTAGTTCCCTTATAAAAGAGACCCCAGAGAACTCTCCAGCCTGTCTTCACCATGTGAGGATACAATAAGAAGATAGCCATCTGCAAACGAAGAAGTGGTCTCTCATCAGACACCAGATCTGCCAGCATCTTGATCTTGGACTTCCCAGACTCCAAAACTGTGAGAGAGAGATTTCTGTAGGCCACTCAGTCTATGGTATTCTATTATAGCAGCCTGAACAAACGAAGATACCTACAGTATCTTCCTATTTAAATTTGAGATTATAGGGTTTTTATTTAATCTCTCCTATTTTATACTCTTATTTCCTATCTCCTATTCTGAGGGTGGCAGTCTGAGGCACTCTCAAGGACACAAGGTTAGTTGAATTAAATCATCACATAACTACTGATTTGTTTATATCCAGATTAACATATAACACTCTTAGAATAAAATGCCAACATGGTGACTAGTAATTATTACTGATAATAGCTTAAGATTTTTCTTAATTTTTGATTGATTTATTGATTACCATTTCTTTTGTCCTTAGGACACACACCATTAAGTACATACACTCAAATTTCTGGGTTTTAAAGTCATGTGAAATGAAATACTTCTTCACTGTGTGGCTATGTGACAAACTGAATATACAAATGTAAGTCTGTATGTATGTGTGTGTGTCTTTTTAGTGATAGAGATTTTTTAATTAAGTCAAAATTTTTAATTATGCAAAATATGTAGTTCCAAAATAAAATATATGAATAAGGTATATTTAAAGTCTAGCTTTTTTTTTTTTTTTAAGATTCTACTGATTTACTTTAGAGAGAGCATGCAAGTGCGGGGAGGGAGAGGGACAAGCGGACTCCACGCTGAGCAGAGGCTCGATGCAGGGTTCAGTGCAGGACTCAATCCCATGACCCTGAGATCATGACTCTGACTGAGGTCATGACCTGAGCTGAAATCAAGAGTCAGAACCTCAACTGACTGAGCCACCCAGGTGCTCTAAGACGTCTAGCTTTTATCCCTTTCTTCTTACCCTCTTTTCTCCCTCTCCTTAGAAGTAAACTTTTTTTTTTAATGTTGTGGTTTTTTGCTTCATTGTCTTATTTATATAGCATACTATACTTAGATAAATGTAGTATACAATACGTATTTTCTCCACCTTGCTCTTTCACTTCACAGTATATTCTAGACATGTCCATAGTAGTGCGTGGAGATTTTTCCCATTCTTTTTAATAGCTGCATAGTGCCCTCATTGGATGGTTATGATAGTCTACTCAACCACTTCTCTTTTGATGTATATTTGAGGTGGTTCCAGGATTTTCATAGGATAAACAGTCTTTCAATAAATAGTCTTGAGCAGATGCCTTTTTAATTTGTGCTAGTGTAACTTTGGGATTGATTCCTAGAAGTGGAATTGCTGGGTCAAAGGGCAAATGCATATATAATTTCTAGATATTTCCAAACTCCTTGCAATAAACATTGTACCGTTTTGCATTCACAGTGGCAGTATATGAGAATACCTATTTTCCCACAGCCATGCCAATAGAGTATGTTGCCAGACTTTTCGATTTTTGCCCATCAGATAGGTGAGAAATTTTACCTCGGGGAGTTTTAGTCTGCATTTCTCTTATTATGATCAAGTATGATCATCATTCCATATTTTAAAAACCATTTGAATTTTTTAACTATCCATTTTTCTAGCTCATTTTTTTCTATAGAAGTATTGGGTTTTTTAATTCTCTAGTTATTTAAGTATTAGGAATGCTTGTGAGATAAACTGAAAGCATTTTCCTTAGTTTGTCTTTTTTCTTGCATTTGCAAAAATTCTATATATATTTATGAGTGTATATATAGAATTTATATAGGCATGCTTATATACATATGTAATACATGTGTACAAACACACTATTTTATCTACCCTATTGCTTTTGGATTTAGAGTCATATTTAGGAAAGTTTTACCCACTTCTATTTATAAAGGATTCACACATATTTCCTCCAGTACATACATGGTTTCATAATTTTATATTTAAATCTCATAGATGTGGAACTTATCCTAGTATATGGTTTGAGGAATTAATCCAGATTTATCTTTTTCCATAAACTATTTATCTTGATATCATTTATTTTACAAATTCATCTTCTTCCATTATTTGAGATGCCATCTGTGGTAGGTAGAATAATGCCCTCTCCCCACAAAGACATCCATGTCCGAATCCCTGGAATCTGTGAATGTGTTTACATGACAAGGGCTAATTGACTAGCAGATGGAATTAAGTTTGCTAATCAGCTGACCTTAAAATAAGGAGATTACTCTTATCCAGATTGGCTCAATGTAACCACAGCATCCTTTAAAGTGGAAGAGGGAGGCTGAAGAGGAAGTCAGAGTCAGAGAAAGATTTGAAGATGTTACACGGCTGGCTTTGAAGATGAAGGAAGAAGCGAGCAGCCATGGAATGCAAGAGATCTGTTGAAGCTAGAGAAAGAAGGAAGTGGGTTTTCTCCTAAAACTTATAGAAGGAATGCATCCCTGCAGACACCTTGACTTTAACCTGCTGAGAGCCATTTTAGACCTCTGACTTATAGAACTGCAAGACTATTAAATTTGTGTTGTTTTAAGTCGCTAAATTTGTGGTAATTTGTTATAGCAGCAATGTACTAGGGAGCTAGTACATCCTCTTTATCATAAACTAAATCTAGGAATTAATTTGGTTTTATTTCTAAATTTTTTTAAAAGATTTTATTTATTTATTTGAGAGAAAGCAGAGCAAGAGAGAGTGGAGGTCAGGGACAAGCAGGCTCCCCACTGAGCAGGGAGCCTGACGCGGGGCTTGATCCCAGGACCCTGAGATCAGGACCTGAGCCGAAGGCAGACGCTTAACTGACTAAGCTACCCAGGTGCCCCTATTTCTGGATTTTCTATTCTACTCCATCATTCAGTCTGTCTTTCCATGTGCCACTATAACACTGTTTTAGTTATAGAGGCTTTATAGTAAAGTAAGTCTTAGTACCCACTGGAGAGGCCACCGTCTCCCTTTCTTCCCCAGTGTTGTCCTAGCTAGTCTCATTTATTTTTCTAAAGAAAGTTTATTATCAATTTGTCTATCTCCAGGAAAAAAACAAAAACAAAAACTTAATGGTAGACTTAGTATCGGTAGTCTTTTAACCTTGGGAAATCACATACTTGATTTATGAGGCTCAGTGATTCATACAATGAAAAATAAGACAGGTGTACATGGCATAATATGCCAGGAGCTATGGTTAAAAGAAAGTGTTATTAAAAATTACTTGGAAATCATATATGTAAACAAACAATTGCTTTATTATCAAGATATTTTAAATGCCAAGTGAACAGGAAACACATTCAAACTAATTTAAGGGCAAAAAATATTAATTGGCTCACACAACTGAAAACCCCAAATGAGGGTGGGAGCAGGTATTCAAATGACCCCACAAGCAGGTCTAATCTCTTCCTTTCTCACTGTTATCTTCTTGTGCACATACACCCTCTTCATGTACTGCCCCCCTATAGCTACAGACATGCCCTTTACCAACTTAGCAATGCCTGGGGGGAAAAAAGTGTGCCTCTTAGTAGTTTCAGCAAAAGTTGAACAACTGCATCTGTCTGGCGAGGGAGTGCAAAAAAAAAGATTTCAGATAATGATATAAGAATCCTAAAGGCTAATAATCTTTCCAAGTAAAGAGAAGAGGAAAAGACTTCTCAGGGAAAAAAGCATGGCAGGGTGAAAAAATGTGTTATGTCTGAGAGACTCTGGGAACTCCATGCAGTTTGTGTAGGGAGATGTCAGGATGCAAGCCCGGAGAAGCAACAGATGGATCTTTCATGCCCGGTTACAGAGTTTGCACCTGATCCTGAGTATTATCAGATGGTTTTAAAAAGGAGAGAGTGATGAGGAGATTTTGTTTTAGGAGAACAGCCATGTTGCTTATTTAAAACTGGGTTGGGCAGGCGGATAAAAGCAGATGACCGGTGGGAAGGCTACTGTGATGGTTTTCAGCAACATAATGAGAACAAGAGTTAAGGAAGAGTCACTGTTGTACACCTGAAACTAATGTAACACTGAGTATCAGTCATACTCCAATTAAAGAAAAAAAAAGTAGAGGAAGAGAGAAGGACTGGGTCATCTTTTCTTTTTTTTCTGAAGAGTTTTCCAAGGAACACTAATTTAGCTGATTATCAAGGTATTAAGTTAAAAAAAAAAAAACTTGTAGCCAAAGAAACTGAGGTCACTTTGTTTACTGCAGGACTTTTCAGAACATTTAATATACTAATGTGTATGTTCAGCCATCCCCAAAATAGTAGCTTTGTCAATTCCATTCATTTTGCTCATCATGCTAACCAGATGTCTTTTTTGGCCACTCTTTGAAAATATTGGATTAGAGAGTAGAAAAAAAGGTGATGAGATATAAGACACAGATGATAAATAATATAAGAAATAATATTAAAGTAGGAGATAATAGAAATAGAATATATAATTTATAATGTAGTAAATATAAATAAAATATTCCAGCATGGCTCTTCTCACTCAAATGTTTGCTTGGATAATGTCTGGCAAGTGTGTCAAAGAGCCTAAAAGCCAAATTGCAATAATTTTAAGTTGTAGCTCTTGTCGGGAAAAAAACAATTCAATTCAAAAGTGGGCTGAGGACTTGAATAAACATGTTTCCAAAGAAGACCTACAGATGGCCAACAGGTACATCCACATCACTAATCGTCAGGGAAATGCACATCAAAACACAAGGAGGTATCACCTCACACCTGTTAGAATGGCTGTTATCAAAAAGATAAGAAATAACGAGTGCTGGCAAGGAAATGTAGAAAAGGGAACACTGTTCTGTTGGTGGGAATTTAAACTGGTGCAACCATTATGGAAAACAGTATGGAGGTTCCTCAAAAAATTAAAAATAGAACTACCCTATGATCCAGCAATTCTACCTCTGGGCATATAGCTGAAGGAAATGAAATCAGGACCTCAAAGAGAAATCTACACTCATATTCATCGTAGCATTGTTTACAATAGCAAAGATATGGAAACAATTTAAGTGTTTACAGATAAATGGACAAAGAAGATGTGACACACACACACACACACACACACACTAGAATATTATTCAGCCATGAGAAAAAAGGAAATCCTGCCATTTGCAACAACTTGGATGGGCCATAAGGGCATTATGTTAAGCAAAATAAGTCAGCGAATGCAAATAGTGTATGATATCACTATGTGCAATCTAAAAAAGCTGAATTCATAGAAACAGAGCAGAATGGGTGTTGCCAGGCGCTGGCAGTGGGGAAGAGGGATGGGGAAATGTTGGTCAAAGAGTACAGTCTTCTAGTTATGAAATGAGTAAGTTTTGGGGAGTCAAATGCGCAGCATGGTGATGATAGTTAACAATGCTGTATTATATACTTGAAAGTTACTAAGAGAATAGATCTTAAGTGTTCTCACCACAATAAACACATGGTCATTATGATAGGGGATGGAGGTGTTAACTAACCCTACTGTGATAATCATTCTGCCATATATGCATATCAAAATAATAGTTGTATATCTTAAACCTATACAATGTTATATGTCATTATAGCTCAATAAAGTTGGAAAATTAATGAAAAATCTATATAGACTAAGACAATATCTGAAAAAAATAGACATAGAGTGAACAAAATGAAGAATAACAGTAACAAAGGAACATAAACCAGAAGATCACAATTTAAATCAAGGGCAGGCACATTACACAGTCCTTGAAGTAGTGACACAGAGGGTCCAGAAGTGTGCCCTGGAGTCAAAGTCTGGAGCAAGGATGTAGAGCCCAGAGAACTGAGCAGAGATACATATTGGCTGTCATCAAATTTTTGTACTGGCTACACACAGAATCTGCTTCTGTGTAAGGAAGCAGTGGAGTGTGGTGGAAGGGCCTCTGGCCTTGGAGCAAATTCAGTGATAATCTCACTACCTGTTAGAAAACTCAAAGGTCTTGCCTAACACAGTTCTTTCAGTGAATCTATTATTATGTAAGCGAGGATGGCAGCCTAATAATTAGGGGTGGCAAAGTGCAGGCAGGTAACCTCAAAGAATGTCATGAATCAGGCAGGGCTGCCCTTCCACAACATTGTCACTAAGGGAGAAAATCAGCCTGATTTCAACACAAAAAGAGATATTTACTTAAAAACCTCTTAATGTTTAAATATTGGCAATAACTCAAATATTTAAACACTTGTTTAGACCACATGAAGCCTATCTGCAGGTCCAGTTGCTGCCCACATTCATGAGTCTTTCCCCCCCCCATCTTCACCTTAATCCTTCTAGGAATTCACATATTTCAAAAGCGGACAAAAGTATCCTTAAAAAAGACTGAATGGTAGACTTCCAGGTAATCCTACAGGAAAGAACACGAGACATGTCGAGTACAACACATTTTCAGCACCCTTAAGCCAAGTCATGTAGACTTTCTTTTACTTTGCCTATTTGTATATATGGAGGGTCTATTTTGAACCAGGTGGTCAAGAAGGCCTCTCTGAGGAGGTGACATTTAACCTGAGAAACCATCATGTAAAATCTGGGGGGAGACAACTGCAGAAAGAAAAACCCTAAGGTGGAAGAAGCACAGAGTGTTGTAGGAAGGGGAGGGAGGCTAGTGAGGCCGGAGCACGGTGAGTGACAAGGAGGGATGGGTGCCAGGCACCTCATGCAGGGTCTGGCAGGGAGGGAGCCTGGATTTTAGTTGGAGTGCAGTGGGAAGCCAGTGGAAAGCTTTAAAAAGGTAAAAACACGACATAATTTTATTTTTGAAAGATCTCTTAGGTTACTGTATGAAGAACCTGCTGGAGAGCAGCCTGCGTGGAAGACCATGTTTCCAAAACCAGGCAAGAGAAAATAATGACTTCAAGTAGGGTTGGGGTTATCAAAGCTGGAGAGAGGTGGATCAGTGTAGCCATATTTTGGAGAAAAAGTCAGTAAGATGTAACATATGCATGATAACCAAAGGGGGAAAAAAAGGAAAGAAAGGAGAGGGTTGCCAGGGTCAAGTACATTTAGGAAAAGCAGGGGTGTGTGTGTGTGTGTGTGTGTGTGTGTGTGTGTGTGTGCACGTGCATCGTGTGTGTGTGTGTGTGTGTGTGTGTGAAATGTTTTAAGAGGCTAGTGGCAAGAGGATGCACATGGAATCATTTTCTCCATAAAACATCTCATCCTGGGGATTTGTATACCCCAGGATACACTTTGTAAAACATCTAAGTATTATTTCAAAAAGTTAAAAAACATGATGTTTATATATTCAACTCATTAATTAAGGAAACAGCAGATGGTACAATTGGTTTAAAGAGCATTTGAAGCGGGTATTTTATTCATTTAAATACAATTGCTAGGGCGCTTGGGTGGTGCAGTGGGTTAAGCATCCAACTCTCGGTTTTGGCTCAAGTCCTGATCTCAGTGTCCGAGATCCAGCCCTGGGATGGGCTCCTGGCTCAGCAAGGGGTCTGCTTGAGATTCTCTCTCCCTCTCCCCCTGTTCCCCTCCCCCCCGCACCACATGCTCTCTCTGTAAAATAAGTAAATATAAATAAATAAATAAATAAATAAATAAATAAATAAATAAATAAATAAAATTGCTAAGGTAGGTACAAAACCAATTAATGCCCTCCAGGTTTATAATCTTTGGGATTTTATGTTCTATGACTTAGAAATCATTTTCTTTTTTTTATTTATTTACTAAGTGAACAGTGTAAATTCACAAAATCTGGAGATTTAATCAAAAGTGAATAGCAAGTCCAACAAAGATGCATTCCCCTAAATATCAGGTAAATAATTCTTGGGTAGGCCTGTTAAAGAATGTTCTCTTATAACATTGGAAAGACATGCTGCTCTCTCTTTTTCTTATTTCCAAGTTTGAGGTCATTTTTCTTAACAGATGCGTTCGTGATCATGAATAATCTCCAAAGATTATCAATAATTAGCCATGAATGGAACACACACACATACGCACATAGATGATGGTCTTATTATGTTCTGGCTACCTCATTTACATAGATACAACACGAGATGTTAGCCTCCTTGAATATATAAAGCCATATGGTGTTAAGAAATTAATGAATTGTCAAGTCACTATGTCATACAACTGAAACTAATATAACACTGTATGTCAACTATACTTCAATAATAAAAATTTAAAAAATTAAAACTAAAAATTACTAATGTCAGAGAATTATCTTTCATGTGGAAATATGTATAAGGAGTCTGGGACTGTACTTTGAAAAGCCTCTGTGCTGTTTGCTCTCAATCCAGAGGCTGCCGAACCAAGCCTGAGAAATTTATCTCCATAAGTTTCACCTGCCATACCTATCAATGTGGATGAATTCCTCTCTTGTCAAGGTCCCAGTATCTGTTGATGCTTCTGGCCTGATAGAGACCTAGGGAAGCCTGGGCTTGGGCTTCTCCTTTGTGTTGATAGTTCTTCCCTCTTAAGACAGTTACAGCTCTTACTGTAGTGTTGAGCTATTTAAGAAATATTGAACGCACTAAACAGTTTAAACCTAATGGTCTTGAGCATCCCTCTTTTTAGAAGGTGAAAGAACAAATTTTGGTAATTGCACTTGTACTTCCTGGGAGGACTCAATAATAATTTCAAGTGTACAAGATCTATTGAATATGTCCCTCTGACCCTGATTTTAAGGTCTTGTCTTGGAAGACAAAATGAAGGAGTTATCAAAATAGATTTGGTCACTTGATTAAGATAGGATCAGGGTTACCTAAAAAGAATAAATCATGGAACATTGGCTATTTATCAACAAGAATAACAACAATAGATTGTAAGTACACAATTGTAAACAGCATTAGCTCTTTTAAGTAAGGAGCTCTTTGTTTTTTAATGATAGCAAGATACAGACTATCTACTGAGGAGATTACACAAAAGGTAAAAAATAAACTTCTATTACATCTGCAAGGAGTAAAGTATGCCAAGAAACACTCATAATTTTCAGAGGAAACCACATTTTAGTGTTGCATGAATATAATATTTAGCAGTAAAAGATACACAAGCTCCTTTTTTAGAAATTATCTTCTGAATAACTCCTTCAATACTGAATAAATTTTGCTGAAATTTAACACGTTCTATTACTTCTTTTCAGATTCATTATTTTTAGAGATTATAAACTGAGGAAGTAAAATTTACTTTCTACAAGTCTTCTACAACTTCCTCTGTCCATGCAAGTTTTGGCTCTTAACTAACCTCTTTCTTTTCTGAATAACCTGACACTTTACTTTGGGTCAAAGCTATACTCATCTATACCCTTCATAAGCCCAGGCACATCTATTACATTTGTACACAGTTGTGCTCTTTTGCCATTATAGTTCCTAACGTCGTTTGGACCACTGTGAAATAATAGAAAAATATATACTGTTCTCTGCCACTGGTTGCTGGCACAGAACTCCTAAAACCCCTGTAATTTCCTAAATGATAAGAGCACTAAAGCATCTCTTGTTCTAATATTTGGTCTTCGACCCTGGTTCCTGACACAGAGCTCCTAAATCCCTTGGAATATCCTGGATGATAGAACTGTCTTTTACTCTAATAAGGTGACTTTCAGCGGGCTCCTGAATGTGAGCTGGTCACCAGAAAGACCAAGCCCTGATTATTAGCTTGAAATTTTCAGCCCCACCCCCCATTCTCTAAACAGAGGCTAGAAGTTAATGATTCATGACGCCTGTATGATGAAGCCTCCATAAAAATCCCCAGAGTATGGGGTTTGGAGAGCTTCTAGGTTGGTGTACACATCTATATCCCAAAAAAAGTGGAGCACCCCCAACTCCATGGGAATAGAATCTCCTGTGCTTGGAACCTCCCCAGACTTTACCCTATATATCTCTTCCTCCAGATGCTCATCTGTATCTTTTACCATGTTCTTTATTACATAATAAACTGGTAAACACGAGTGTTTCCTGAATTCTGTGAGCTGTTCTAAAAAATAATCTAATCCAAGGAGAAGGAGGTCATGGGAAACTCTGATTTGCAACCAAGTCAGATAGAAGTTATGGGTAACCTGGGGACCTACTACTTGTACCAGTGGGGCAATCTTGTGGGAATGAGCCAATTCCAGTTGTATGTGTCTCAACTCTACTTAGTCAGAACTGAATCGAACTGTAGGCTGCCCAGCTAATATCACAGAGAATTGCTATGGTGTAGAGGAAAATCCCCATTCATCTGAAGTTGGAAATGCTGTGAGTGTGGTAGGAGATGTAAGAGTAAAGGAGAAACACAGAACAAAGAGAGAGTGATGTTTTCCTTCACAACTGTCCATATTAATTATAATTTTGGCCAGATTAAGTATTTTTCCCCAGAAAGACCTGGGAGATAGGTAATTGGTAATTCTGTGTCATAAACAAGCATGTTAGCATACTAACAAGCCTCATGAAAGGAGAGAAGTAAAAATTTCTGTTGGAATATGGGGCGCCTGGGTGGATCAGTCCATTAAGAATCCACTCTTGATTTCAGCTCAGGTCATGATCCCAGGGTTATCAAGCCCTGCATCAGGCTTCAAGCTGGACGTGGAGCCTGCTTAAGCTTCTCTCTCCCTCTCTTTCTGCCGCTCCCCCCATCTCTCTCTTATAAAAAAATTCTGTTGGAACAGTGTCTGGTGACAAATGTTTTAGTATTCTATGTTACTTAAAAATTATCTATATATCCAAGATTATCCATTAATTACCTTGATATAACAGTATTTCAAGAGTTTTTGAAAAAAATATTTAATTAACTACAGATTTTGGAAATTTTGTTTAAGCTGACACATTACAAAACATAATTAGTATTTATATAAAAACATTTGTCAAAAGTGTAATTCAGTGTAGTTGAACACATGATTTTACATCTTTTTCTTAATTTTCAATGTTATGTGGAAGTAGTAGTAAGAAGTAATGTTGGTTTATCTGATTGGTAAAACAGGATTGGAATGTTAAAGAATTCAGATTAATTTCTTCAATTAAAAAAAACTGCAAATGTTATATGAAATAAAATATATGCTTGTATTCTACTCCACATTGATAAAGTCCAGAAAAGACATTACCTTTTATAAAGAAAAATGATTAAATCATCATATTTTGTCCTAAGATTCACTTTATTTATATGAACTTGGATTATTGTTTAAAGTGTAAGATAAAGGACTACAAAAATATGGAACTTGGGTAATATTAGATTTATGTAAACATTCATGAATCTCTATTAGCCAATCAGAACAGAGTTCTTTTATTTTGAGACTTATAATTTATTACTGTCCTCTAGAGACAGGAGGATACTGGATACTTCCCATTCATATGATGAAAGAGGCGTCTGTTATTTATTGCTGCTTAACAGCCCACTATAAAACATAGTAGCTACAGACAATAGCTATCAGTTACTTGGATCACAAATCCACCATTTGGGCAGAACTTGGCATGCAGTGTTGCTTGGGGTAGCTTGGCTGAGGCTTGGAGGATGCACTTCCGGCAGGTCTCACTCACATGGCTGACAAGTAGGTGTTGGCTGTTGGCTGTGAGCTTAACAAGGGCTGGGAGCTAGGACCTTGTTTCCTGTCATGTGTGTCTTTCTACATGAATGGTTTAGGCTTTCTCACAGCGTGGTGGTGGGCCCCCATCGTAAGAACAAATTGCATCACCTTTTGTGACCTAGCTTTAGAAGTCATATGGTGTCATACCATAGTGCAAAATCTGCTCAAATTTAAGAGTGCAGAACATAGACCCTGCTTCTCAATAGGAGGAGTGCCAAAGTCATATTGTAATAAGAACCTGTTGGTGGGAGAAACTGTGGTGGCCATCTGGGAAAGATACCGTCTGTCAAAAAAAAAAAAAATTCAGGCTTTTCTCAAATACAGTCACATAGAAACACAGAGAACTTAATGCACGACCTCAGCCATGGGTCAAAAGTAAAAACAGAACACAAGACACACTTGTCTGGATCTCAGTGCATTCTCCTTTCCAAGGGGACTGAAATGTTTTCTTAAATAACTTGAGTTCACAAATAGACACCCCAACAAACACATTTTTAAAAAGTTAACAAACCAGATTCTCTGTCTTTTCTTGCCACCTGCCTGAGATCTCTGAATGATGAGATCATAAAACCAGATTCCCCATCATTGCTGCCACGAGTGGAGAATAACGTATTAGCCATATGCCTCTGACCTACTCAGAGTAATTGTTAGCTTGCACAAGTAAAAGTTGCCTTAAGTGCAACCCTCAGGAATATAGAGTGTGTTTGAATTTCACAATTAAACCTTACTTTCACAAATGGCATTTTCTAACAAGAATCCAATCTCAGCAAATATGATTTTTCAGTCAAAACTTCTAATTAACACAAGCTATATCTGGTCAATAAAAAGCTAAACAGAAATAAAATTAATTTTTAAGTTATTTTTCCATCTTGCGGCCACTGATAAACTTTTGATCATTAGCAATAAAGTGCTGGAGTTGGAGTTGGAGTATGGATACAAGTACTGGGTCTACTGCATACTAGCTATGTCTTCTTAGGTTCCTCCACAGTCCTTTCCACCTTTTGGTGGTCAAAAAGAGAATAATAACTATATCTCAAAGACTCACATGAGTATTAAGTAAATCAACCTAGGTAAAATACTTAGCATGATACCTGGCACAAAATAATCCCAGGAAATGCTAAATATTAGTACTATAACAATTGCTAGATGATAGTAGTATAATGTAATATGTATTATACACATAATATATAGCATATGGTATATTATATGCTATGTATACAACCATATATACTTGTATATAATATAGTGTATATTAATAGCTATATTAATAGGTAAATAGTATTCTAAGTATTACTGTTACTCCCCCTTATTCATACTCCTATATATAAGCTAGTATGACATCAAGAGAGCTGTTAATTTGACCCTTCGATAGTCCAAAGTTAAAATGATAATAATAGGTCTCCACAAACATTCAATATTTCAGCCATAAAGCTAGAGAAGAACACATTGTCATTCCATACCTTTCATCTAAATTTACATGTGGTACATTTACTTTGTGCTTTTGCATGAATTTGAATCTCTTCGGGTTTGAAACTGCTTCAGAAAGAACAAATCATTTTTGCTGCTGGGAGTTGAGGAATCCTGTCTGAAAACAGAAACCTAGATACAGTCCCTTATTAGACATGTCATTCATTCGTTCCAAAGGCCATTTTGAGGCATTTAGTTTGCAGTCACCTAAATGCAAGGCTGATCCTGTGCTCCTACAGGCAGCTACATGTACAAGCAGAATTGTAGCCCTTTCTCCTTGTCGTTTTCTCTTGTGCCTGTTCCCAGAAAGAGGGACACATGCATTCCCAAGCAAAGGCAGCATTTTAAAAAATTCTCTCTTTAAAAACTGCAGACTCTCACATGTCAAAATCCTTATCTAGGATCCCATGGCCCTTCACATGGAGACTAATGAAAACTCCCTTGTGAGAAACCCAGTGAAGAGCTGAATATCCTGCAACCCCACCGCTAGCTTATCCCAAATAGCACCTTCTTTGTCACACAGAGCTCTGGATCTATAGACAAAAAAACTCCTAGAAGAAACATAATGGTAAGAGGAAAACAAAACTCCAGCATTTTGAAGGCATCATGTCTTCTATTTTTGATAAATGACCGCTAAACGTAAAGCACAGCAATCCAGCATCCTCATTTTCTGAACAAGAAGGACGACTAGTGGTGAGAAGATGTACTCATCACTTAATTTCTCACACCTTGAATTCATAGAATCGAATATTTTGAAATGAAAGTTGCAGATCATTTGGTTTAGATTTTTCATGGAGGAAACGTGAAGCCATGGAAAGGAGAAGTGGAGTGACTTACTCAATGTGCCCTGTCTATTTAGGGCCAGGTTCAGGTCTCTATCTAATACATGGCCTCTTTAGGTCAAATTTTCTTTGTCTGTGAATATGAAGTATAAAGTAATTAACTGGGATTCCTTTGGTGTAGTTCAGAAGAATTTGGTTCTTTGTGCAAAGACTCGCTATAACCAGTATGCTCAAGCACTGAGAACGTTACACCCTGGTCTTCCTAAAGAATTCTGGTAGAGGTTTGTCTTAGTTTCTGACTGGTTTTGAACCTCTGAAAAGGAGTAGGTGTTATGTATTTATGTCGGTCCATATTTGTGCCTTAGAAGTTTTCTTTTTTTTTTTTTAAGAGTTTATTTATTTATTTGAGTGAGAGAGCACGAGCAGCGGGGAGAGGCGGAGGGAGAGGGAGAAGCAGACTTCCTGTTGAGCAGGGAGCCCGATGCAGGGCTCGATCCCAGGACCCTGGGATCTTGACCTGAGCCAAAGGCAGACACATAACCGACTGAGCCACCCAGGCACCCCTACACTGAAAGTTTTCTAATGGAGTTATTGTTGATTAAATAGATGGAAACCTGCAGTGCTCTGCCAGGATGAAGCTCCCTGTCCTTCTTTTAAAAAATAAAAATCTATTCATTTATTTGAGAGAGGGAAAACACCAGCAGGAGGTGCTGAGCACAGAGCTTGGAGCGGGGGGGGGGGGGGGGGGGGGG
>NW_027397076.1:18948553-19138035 GCF_003265705.2 Callorhinus ursinus | reverse complement strand
GGGGGGGGGGGCTCAATCTCCTCACCTGGAGTTCATGACCTGAGCCAAAATCAAGAGTCAGATGCCTCACCAACTGCATCATACAGGCACCCCAGCTTCCTGTCCTTCTATCCACATACCTAAACATCTCAAGAACCCAATCAGCAGAGCCCTGCATTCCTCAACCCATAATTGAATGTTGACACTCTTGCCTGAGTGTGTGTGTCTCAGGATAACTGTGTACCAAAAAGTTCATAATTTCTAGCTAAAGTCAGTTGTGTTTCGGAAACTTGGAACAGTAAGTAGGTAACTGTGTCTGAAAGTAATTGTTTTCATTTCAGAACTGAAACAAAGATCTCTGCAAATTATCTAGGCATTTGCTTCTCATTGTTCAGCCAGGGTATTTCTTAATTTTAACACAAAATTGTCTTGTGGGCAGAAAACTCCCACACAAGAGGAAAACATCTTAGAGGTAGGTAATATAAAAACAATGCGAAAGAAAAAAGGAAGGAGAACTAAGAAACATCCTCTTGAAAGTAAAGTGGCATTTCTGATCTCCTGCTCAAAGATGTTCCACATTCCACATTTTCTTGTGTATACAATTTATTTTAACAGTTCTCTCCACAGTGACCACATTCTCTGGCACAACCAACAAACACAGAGGTTCTAGGGGATGAAATACGGTTGACCCTTGAACAGCACAGGTTCGAACTGTGCAGGTCCTCTTACATGTAGTTTTTTAAAATAAATACTGTACAGTAGTCTAAGTGTATTGTTTCTTCTTTATGATTTCCTTAATAACATTTTCTTTTCTCCAGCTTATTGTATTGTAAGAATATGGTATATAATACAGATAGCCTACAAAATATGTGTTAACTGACTGTTTATGTTATCAGTAGCAGGCTATTAGTAGTTAAGTTTGGAGGGAGTCAAAAGTTAATACATGGATTTTATAACTGCATGGGGGGGTCAGCACCCCAAACCCCATTTTATTCAAGGGTCAACTGTATTTATGTTGGAAGACTGTGGGATATCACAAAGGTTTAGTAGATAAGAGGAAAAAGAATCCTCCTCAGGAAAGACAATCATATGAAGAAAGGTTAGTGGTAGGAAACACCATGATTCATATGACCTCTTTCTTCTATGAAAGGATTTTCTTTTACATGCCACTGAAAGTGCTCTTTTTCTTATTTGAATCATCAGTCTCTACCAATCTCTCTAGTACAAAAAGGGTGCATGCTTTGTCCGAGGTGGTAGGTGGTAGCATGTCCCGATTGATTTACTTTGAAGCACTTACAGTGTGCCATGAATTATTCTGGGTGCTGAAGTCATTAAGTAACTGAAAGTCTGTTAAGGGAGCCAAATTTTTGAAAGTTCCAATGCAATGGTACATATACTCTGACAAGGTATACATACCAATCCAATGGTGTGTATATATTAAGCAAACATTTATTGATAGGAAGATCATATGTTCCAGTTTGCCCATCTTACATCTATTGTCCCAGTGGAATGATTCATAGTGTTCCTGTTTGGGAAGCAAATTATATAATTACCCTATTTATTAGGCAACTCATGCATGTTATGCCCTAGAGACACAAGAAAGTCTCTGCTCCTTGAGTTAAGTATCTATTAGAAGAGATAGATAATTAAATAAGCAATTTTAATAAATGTGTTAAGTGTTACATATTATGTATATATACATAGAATTGTCTTCAAAGTTTATTCATACCTTACCTGGTTCAGACCCAAGGTCAGGAATACTTTACAGATTCAAGGGGCATATAATAGGTAGTCTTAAAGGAAAAAAATAGGAGTTATATAATTACCCTATTTATTAGGCAACTCATGMATGTTATGCCCTAGAGACACAAGAAAGTCTCTGCCCCTTGAGTTAAGTATCTATCAGAAGAGATAGATAATTAAATAAGCAATTTTAATAAATGTGTTAAGTGTTATATATTATGTATATATACATAGACTTGTCTTCAAAGTTTATTCATAACTTACCTGGTTCAGACCCAAGTCAGGAATACTTTACAGATTCAAGGGGCATATAATAGGAAAAAAATAGGAGTTAGCTAAGTGAGGAAAGAATGCTCCAAACAGAAGGAGGTATAGTTGCCAAGGCAGAGGAACAAGAGAGCAGAGCAATTTTCAGGAGCTAAAAGCATTTGATTGTTTCAGAGCATCCACAAGCAGGACAGGAGCTAGAGCTGGAGAGGATAATAATAGGATCATGAAAGAACTCACATGCAGATTTAAGGTCTGAACTAAATCCTAAGGGTTGGGAAGCTATTGGTACATAAAATATAGGATTGTTTAGGTCAAGCATGGACCATAAACAGAGGGTGCAAGACTACAGGGAGAGGTAAACAGGTACTTTGGGGTGGGATTTACACAAAATCACATTACTTGAGCTTAAATTTGGCATGAGCTTCTTTCTTCCTTTCCCCTTTGCTGTTACTTTCTGTTTGGAGTAAGAATGTGATGGCTGGATTCCAGCAAACATCTTGAGACTTTGAGGAAGGAAGTGACACATAGGGAGTGAGCAAAGCAGAAATAATGAGCCTGGATTCCTATGACTTTGTGAATTCATCTTACTAATTATAGATCGCCTCCTTTGCAATACACCACCCTTTCTCCTCTATCCTTCCCCAGAGTTAATCACGATCTTAAAATTGATGTGTATCACTTCACAAATATTTTATATTTTATTGCATAGGTATTTAAAAATAAATTTATCACTTCGTGTTATATTAATTAGGATACATAAAGCTGCTATAACAAAAGAAACGGCAAAATGTAATGGTTCACAATACCATGGCTCAAGTGAGGAATCCAGTGATAGACTTAGCAACCCAGGCCAGATGACCTTACCAACAGGGTTATCCAGGACCTAGGTTCCTACTCTTGGTGCTAAATCATCATCTTAGGTGTCTACATAGTTGAAGCTGGTGTTTCTGCATTTCGGCCATCAGAAGGAAAAGAGAGATAGTGGTGGGTATGCAGCAACCCTACACATTTAAGAATGTGACAATGAAGTTGCACTGTATCTGCTCACATCCCATTGGGCAGAATTTGGCTCATGGCTATACCTAGCTTTATTTTTTTTTTAAAGATTTTATTTATTTATTTAACAGAGAGAGACAGAGCGAGAGAGGGAACACAAGCAGGGGAAGTGGGAGAGGGAGAAGCAGGCTTCCCTGCAAAGCAAGGAGCCCGATGCAGGGCTCGATCCCAGGACCCTGAGATCATGACCTGAGCCGAAGGCAGACGTTTAACGACTGAGCCACCCAGGCGCCCCTATACCTAGCTTTAAGGGAGGCCAGAAAATATCTAGCAACATGACCATATACGCATATACTCTACTGAATCTTGGGTGAGGGACCGTTCTTTTATGAGAAGAAAGAAGGGTCAACTGGATCATGAATAACAATTAGTCACCAGTATGTTTTAACATTTACATAAGCTGATCTTGTTGTATGTATCCTAATGAAATTTTTTTGCATTTAATGTTATATTTTTTAGATTTATCCCTATCGTTACATAAAAATACATTTTAGTCATTTTGATAACTGTATGGATCCCATTATAGATATAAATCACACTTTAATTCATTTCCTGATGGATGTTTAGGTATAAAAATCTAGGAAATAACACCCATTCTCTAACTGATTGAACCAATTGAGAATTGATTTTATCCTGTGGGATATTATCTTAATACAAAGGAAGATTCCAAGTACATTACCTGGAACAAAACAGTTCACAGACCAGGTTAAGTTGTTCAAATCACATGGTTTATTAAATCAATATAACACACACAGTGAGAAGCAAGGGCAAATTTTCTTAAAGGATAGATTTCAAGAACTCTCATCACACACACACACACACAGACGCACACACAAAGGCAACTATGTGAAAAAGAAAAAGACTGCAAGATCTCACATGGAGAATCTAAAAGAGTTGAATACACAGAAGCAGAGAATAGAATGGTGGTTTCCAAGGACAGGGAGGTGGGGGAAATGAAGTGATGTTGGTTAAAGCGTACAAAGTTGCAGTTATGAATGATTCTAGAGATCGAATGTACAGCATTAGGACTGTAGTTGATAATACTGTATTGAATACCATTGGTTTTTCTGAAATCTGTGCCTCTAGTGACAGAGCAAGGTTCAGTAACTCGTGTGCTCCTCAAGAGACCATCTATTCTGTTTAAATGTTCTAGCCTTGGGCGGCATTTCTTTCTGCTATGCGCGTGTATGGGTATGTATGTTGGGGGCTATTGCAATAATGGATAATCCTGTAATGCTTAATTTCACACTACTCTTCTTCTACGTCTTTGTGGAAGATTCTACAGGGTGTGTAACCCATTTATTTGGCTTCTTAATTATTCCCTTTCCTTGTCTACTTTATGAAGGACTATAATTTTGCTAGTCCTCAATGTCTTCTTTCATACATTTACAGTTTAATTTCTGACCCAGACGGTCAGTTTTCTAACATATTCCTCCAGGTTTGGTTTGCATTTTTTTCTTACTAAGAGGTATGAAATCAGCTTGTTCTGAACCTGCCAAAATAATCCACCACTCAAAACTTTGTCCACTTTCACCTTCCTGGTTGAGTAATCTCAGCTGGAAGACATTTCCTTTGGGTCAACTTTTAACCAACCTATCTTTGCACTGCCTATTGCCTCTCTAACCTTTTACCTTTGCTGCACCTTCCATTTGAGTTTTAATTCCCTAATTTTCTCAGACACATTTCCTATAGGTTTCCAAATGCAGAAACTGGCACCTGGAAACTCTCCCAATAATGATTTGAATATGATACTGATCTTTCTCATTTTCTCCTTTGAAATCTGTCTGGATTTTTCTGCCACCACTCAGGAGAGCTGTTTCAGTCTTTAAGGGAATCCAATCTTTAAATTTTCCAAAGTAATATTTCAAATGACTTTATCTAAGGGACAAGATCATAGCAAGTTGCTTTTCCTATACAACATTAAAAATTTGCCTCTTGACAGTGACCTAAATCCTGGTCTTCCCTGGGGCAACCATTCGTTTGTTCCCTAAGATTTTACCTTTCTTCCCTGGGTCCCAGTCAACAGTTCTGACGAGGCAACAGGGGACCCCACCTCCACCCCTCCCCTTCTAATGACCTCCAAGAGACTGGGTTTGAGATACATCTCCATTTTCTTTTAATATTTTCTATATGCTCCACTCTTAAATTTTTAATGTCCCTTTTAATAAACATTTGCCTATTCTCTAGAGTCTCCACTGTTTTCCTAAAGAAATTTCTCATCTCCTAGTTCAATCAGCCTGTTTTTCTACTTATTGTTGTGTTTTTATTTTTTACTACACTGTGTGTTTCAACCTTCTTCAGTTTCTTGAATTCCTAAGCAGACCAGTCTATGAAAAACAGATTATTCCAGGCATGGGATTCTTTTGTTTTCTTCGTCATTATTGGGTCTGTGATCATTTCACTGAGTTCTCTACTTTAATCCTGCCCCCCCCCCCACCAAACGGCATATCTCTTTATGACTGGTGCCCTGATCCTTCTTTTGGTTAAAAATAATAGCATCTGCCCCAGATTGGGTCTCAAGTCAGGTCCAAACTCCAGTAATTTCCAGCCCCAAAGAGAATATGAAAGCGCATAGTAAAAAAAAATTTGGCTGCAGGTAGGGATGAGGAAGAACCCTAATGTGTAGGGATTACTGATTTCAGAAGCATAAATGCTCCCACCATAGCCAATTTCAAGCTACCAGTGTGCCATCAACTGCCTGGCAAAATTACTGAAAATTTAACAATCAACTCAATTGAGTTATACAAGCACACCCCTGGGTGACCCCTTTGCCTGTGAACACTCCAGATAAATCCAAGATATCAAGTATTAGCTCCTCTGAAGTTCTCTATAGTCTTGGAAGCAAAATGGAATTTGAAACAGTGATCTGGGGCTACCTAGCTAGGTCTAGTTCTAAAAGTTTAAAGTAGAATCTCTGCTAGTGTTCCATAATTCATGTGGAGTTCAGTCTGTCTTGTAGTTTAAAATCAGCAAATGCCATTCTGTTCAACAATGGCTTAGAAGATTTAATCTTGCCTCAGCCTGACCTCTGATAATTGGTCCAGGTGTAGGTCCAGGTCAAGCTGGCAATCTGCATTTTTCTGTCCCCATAATTTGATTAAGATGTCACCTTGGCCTGTGCTTTGCTGAAGCTTACAGCCTGCTGAACAGTTGCTTTTACTCAGTGGAGGGCAGGGCTAGATGATGTTTGCTTGAGGCCTCATGGGTGTAGTCCTGCCTTTCTAAAAACAGTCATATGCATATGCATATGCATATGCATATACATATACATATACATATACAAAGCCACGGTAAGCTGAAGAAACCCATTAAGGTAAAAAAAATCCCCCATGGCCACAGCCTAGCATAGTATCCCCAAAGAATAGATCCATCTGCCTTGGTCATCTAAGAGCCTCTTTATTCATATGCCCTTTGCTCCCAAATTATATTTCTTGCTCGTTTCTCAATGTTGAGATTCAAGGGGCCCAATAAATAGCATACATCTATACTGACCCATTCAAGAAATTAAATAAAGGAGGATGGCAGATGGAGATCAGAATATCATCTTTTTACTGATAAAACCGAACGGAAGAATATGGCTTATATCTGTGGGCAAATGGGCTTCCTAATTGCTAGGTTATATTATGGTATTATGTGATATATACTGTTAAGTTGCTCTCCACAATAGTTGAACCACCTTATACTTCCACTCTCAGAATATAAGTTCCCATTGATCTATATCTTTGCCAAAGGCTGATATTGTAAAAAAACAACAAAACGAAAAAACCAAACCAACAAACCATCTCCCCCACCCCACACTACCACATACATACAAAAGCCAATCTATGGGGTCTAAATGGTATATAAATATATAAATATAAAAATGGTATCTCAAGATGACTTTAATTTGTATTCCCGTTTTCCCCGTGAAGTTGAATTTTGTTTATGTTTACTTGCCATCCACATTTCCTTTCATATGATTTCCCCATGGATATTTTTCCTCATACTTCCATTATTTTGCTTGACTTCCTACTGATTTATAAAGGACTTAAAAAAATATCTGAATACAAATCTAAGGCCAGTTATACGTGTTGTAAATCTCTTTTGTATTTTTTAGCTGTCTCCTTGTACTGCATTTTAAGGTGGGATTTAGGGGGTGGGGGAGGCAGTGGGCAGGGCTCTATATTCCTGTTGAATCATTCTCTTTTCCTGTATCTAATCTCTGTTTAGCTCATCAATCAGATTTAAACCACAGCCAGACTGGGGAGAAGAAAGACAAACTTTAAGTCAAAGTTACATCATAGCAAACAACTTTATAAACATCCTTCTTTGACTCAAGTTTTTCAACTTTGGCCACCAGCCTCTGAGTCTATTCCTTTTTAAAAATTCTTTCCTCATTTAGCCTCTCCTAATTGCTTTTAATTCCCCCAAGGAACTCTTCTCCGCCCTGACCTTATATTGTTCATTCTGAAAAGCAAAAGTCTTGAAGTTAACTAAACCCCAATGCCTTAGAAGGCAATTTGATGACCATATATCTTCTATTTTCAAGCAGCATTTCAAAATATTCACTCGGCAAAAGAAGGGTTCTGCTGTAGGGTGATCAACAGCAAGTTGGTCAGGACTTGCCCAGCACTGAGGGAATTACAATGTTAAAAAGGGAAAAGTCCCCAGCAAGTCAGGACAGATAAGTCACCCTATTTTGTCTCAAGAAAAACTATACATATTTTCTCCATAACAATGCTACTTGTTATCTTTCTGGGATAAAGTTCCCCATATGGAATGACTGAGTCAAAAAGTATTCATTGCTTAAGGATTTTCACAAGTGCTGAAAAAAGTAGCCTTCTAATAGAATTGAACCTGTTTTCAATTCCATAGGCAGGAGCAAAGATTTCTAGAGTTTTTCGATGTGTCAGAAGAGAATCTTCAGCATTGGAGAGCCACAATATATTAGAGACCATTCAACTGAACAGATGAAAAAATTCTACAACAGTCCCCCACATTTGTAAGACATTTAGCATCCTGACCCAGAAGCAAAACCTCCACACACACATACACACGTCATTGAGACCTTTCCACAGATATCTCCAGGGGCTTGAAGACAATACTTGCCTTGAAAAATACCATGTCTATTGTAGTACCATCTCCAAAGCCATTTACTTAACAGTTATTCTGTGCTAGGGATTCTGTACCAGGTACTGTGTTCCCTACTATAGATCTCAAATGAATCAGGAAAAGTCACTTCCCTCAAACCTCATCTATTTGGGGGAGAAAGCATATAAACAATACTTAAAATATCTGTAGTCTAAACTTTAGCTTTCCAGAAAAAAAGTATACACTTTTAGGACACTGGGGAAATAAGTAATAATAGATATTTTTCCTTAGTACTTACAGTGGAATATTATGTGTATTTCTATTCCAACTCTAACGCTCAAATTTCTTAATTTCCTAGCAATTATAACCATTGTGAATCCATTTTTCAATAAACTCAAATTCAAAAAGGAAACTGAATTTTAAGATGTAACATATATTTTATAAAAAATCATCTCTATGGTGATGCTGATAATGATCCTAATGGTGGACTACAGACTTTTTATTAAGTAAGTAGCTTTTATAGTGAAGTTATGAAGGCTTGACGTAAACCAGAGAAAGCAGGTCTGAGTACATTTCACCTTTGAAACTGGTCAGAGAATAAGGCTCATGATAAGCATCCCTGTAAGTCTCATGCATTTACATAGAAGTTGAAAAATAGATTTTTTAAAAAAAGAGGTAGCCTCACAAAGGAGTAATAACACAAACAAACTCAGTGGTTAAATTGGAAAAAAAACAAAAGTGCTGTGTGTAAGTGATGCACATCTTTACACTATTTGAGCAGTTGGGTTTTATCTTTTTCTACTACTATCAGTCCTTTCTTTTCACTTAGACTGGATCCTCCTAGAAGGCATGGTTTTCTCAATTGTGCCTGAGCACCTAACACCCAAATCTGTGATCACTGGAGGGGTGGATATCAGTTGAATATTCTAAGTAGGAGTCCTGATATTTTTGTCTCAACTCTTGTAGTTGGCAATGATTCTAAAACATGCTACTCCTTTTCCTGTGAGGAAAAGCAGCCTTTCTGAACACAATTGAACCTTTCTTTGGTGATTATGAGGATTGGTGCCTCAGGGACATCCTCTGGAACAACAGTTATCTTTGCCCAAAACCATAACCGTCAAAGGTGTGGGAGGTTGACCTTCTTAAACTTAATTCTTTATACCAGATGGTTTTCTTATCTTCCAAAAGAGTGGCACAAAAAAAACCCAAACTTTCTAGAGGCCTTAAACCATGGTCAATTAAAACTAAACATTTCATAGGGCAGCAAATTGTAAATGCTTATAATCTGCTCATTCTGGGTTCTTTTTTTCAGCCTACATTTGGGAATTAGAGTCACAAGCATCACCTTTGTTAAAGGATTAGCTTGTCTATTCTAAGCAACCAACTTCTTTCCTAATATGGCCAGTTGCTTTGCAAAAGCATGAACTAGACTCAGCTATGGATGGATTCACACACATCCATCTTTGCTGAAAAAACTAACAGCTCAATGAGCATGTACTTCCATTGCTTTTTCAACATATGAAAGATTCTGCTAAATATTTGGCCATCTACCTGGCCCTGGGCCATTAGGTAAACAATTCAATTCAACCAACATTTATCAAATACTAACCTACCGCAGCAAGTACCTACCATTTGCTCTCAGTGTGTTTGAGGGAACTGAGAAATTAGATCAAGAACAAGTTCTACAACCCTAAGTAGCTGTGCACCTTGGGCAGGAGCAAGGAAAGGGAGCTCGTGCCGTTGTTGGAGAGCAGGGACAGCCTCCATTGTGTGTTCTAAGGGATGCCCCAAGATCTCTCCAAAACTGTCTTCTTCCTTAGGATGAACTTCTTACTAATAAAGTCTACTCTCCTGGGACAATCAATAAATATGCATTCATGTACCTATTCAATTTTTTTATTTATCTGTCTTCCTCTAGAGAGATTATAAACTGCTTAATAGCTGCATGAAAGGTATTTACTAATGTTTGCTTAGTTATTAATTCAAGATGAGGAAATGGAGAATAAAGGAAATGCTAAAGTTCATAGTTTCTCTTTGTCTCTCCCACCGTGCCTCTTGAACTTTTGACACTTCCTAGCCTGAGAGTCTGTTGTTTGAATGCACATCTTCCCTGGGCCTCCAGAATTGACAGATAAACTATTTCCAAAAACAGGAATAGCCATAGGCACAAACCATAATGTACATAATGTGTGTCTAGGGCAATAACTTGCTTCTTTTCTCCTTCACCATTTAGTCTCTCACCAAAGGTTTCGGAATTCTTTAAAATTATGAACAGTCAACCTAGCTGAGCAAAAACATAGTAGCTACTATGTGTAAGTGTTATGAATAAGGCTCTGTGGCAAGCATTCTATTTATGTTATCATGAGTCTTAATGAAAATTTAAGACGGAAGATGTTGCTAATCTTGTCCTACACATGAGAAATATGGAGACTCAGATTAAGGTTGACTCACTCACCCAAGGCCACAGAGCAGGAAAGTGGCAGAGCCAGGCTTTGAATCTAAGACTTCAGACTTCAGAGTTCTTTGGAGCTTTCATTGTTGTAGCCAAGGCTCCTTGCCCAAGCCTCAGTGCCACCTGTACCATGAGGATTTTATGTTGGATAACCTTGAGTTTTCTTTCTGAGTTGACCTTTCAGGGTCTGCGCTCCATGATCTCATTTGTCAGCAATTTAACATGTACTTGGCCCATGAATAGTAAATTGAGATCCAGAGACGTGAATTAATTTGCCCAAGACTAGCAGTCTACTCAGTGTAGTGCTAGGACCAGAGCCCAGGTTTCTAATAAACATCTCCAATGTGTTTAACATCAAATATACTTAACCTAGTCTCTGATTTTTCTAGTTTGTTGTCTCTATCTAGCATCAACAAATGCCGTTTCTCCCTCTACTCATTACATTTTGCCCACAGTGACTAAAATTACCAGATCTTTCCCACTTCATGCACATGCTATTCCTTTTGTCTGTCTGGTATACCCTTGCCCTCTATTTTCTTCCCCACACCTCTGAACCTGGATAATACCAATTACCCTCTAGGTTTAAGCTCAGATATCACTTCCTAAAAGTAGCTTTCCTTAATTACTCCCTCCCCTAGTCCACATATAGTGTTGCCAAATAAAACATAGAAACTCAGTCAAAGTCAAATTTCAGAAAATCAACAAATAAGCTTTTAGTGTAAGTATATTCTAGATACTCTATGAGGCATACTTATACTGAAAGATTTGTTGTCTATCTGAATTTCAAATGTAACTGGATGTCCTACGTTATTTTCTCAGTATGGCAAGAATACGTATACTTCCAGATGAGGTCTGTCGCTCTTGTTATATAATCTTAAGAGTACAGTTGAAAAAATGGGCAAAGAACTTGAATAGACATGTCTCCAAAGAAGATACAAATGGCCAGCAGATATATGAAACAATGCTTAACACCACTAGTTGTGAAGGAAATGGAAATCAAAACCACAATGAGCTATTACTTCCCACCTATTAGGATGGCTACTATCAAAAAACAAAAGTATTGGTGAGGTTGTAAAGAAAAAAGAACCCTTTTGTACACTGTTGGTAGGAATGTAAGATGTAGCAGCTGCTATGTGAAACAGTATGGAGGTCCCTCAAAAATTAAAAATAGAACGACCATACGATCTAGTAATCCCACTTCTGGATATATGATATGTAGCCAAAGGAACTGAAATCAGGATCTCAAAGAGATGTGTGCACTGTCATGTTCATTGAAGCATTATTCACAATGACTTAGATATGCAAAAAACCTAAATGTCCATGCTGAATAAATAAATAAAATATGGTATGTATATAAAATAAAGTATTCATTTAGTCTTTAAATAAAGTATTTATTTAGTCTTTAAATAAAATAAAAAGAGGGGCACCTGGGTGCCTCAGTTGGTTAAGCATCAAACTCTTGATTTCAGCTCAGGTTACGATCTCAGTGTTGTGGGATCAAGCCCTGCATCAGGCTCTGCATTGGGTGTGGAGCCTGCTTGAGAGTCTCTCTCTGTCCCTCCCCACCCTCTCAAAAAAAAAAAAAAAAAAGAAAAGAAAAAGAAAAAGAAAACTGCGATTTGTAACAACATGGATAAACCTGGAGGACATTATGCCAAGTGAAATAAGCCAGGCACGGAACAAATATTGGGTAATTCTACTCATATGGGTTATCTAAAATAGTCGAACTTAGAGAAACAGAGAGTAGGATGTTGGTCACCAGGGGTTAGAGAAGGTAAATGGGGAGTTGCTGTTCCACAAGTGTAAAGTTTCAGTTATACAAGATGAATTAGTTCTAGAGATCTGCCGTACAACATTGTGCCTATAGTCAACAAGACTGCGTTGTGTTTTAAAAATGTGTTACAATGGTAGATCTTATATTAAGTGTTCCTACCACAATAATAATAATAAAAGAATACCATCCGCACCTCCTTCATAATACTTAAAATTGTACTTAATAATTTTTTATGATTCTTTGTTTCCAAAGTGCCTGCCACATAATCAGTGTTCAATAAATACTTGTTGTGTAAAAGAGCAAAGGAAGGAAGGAAGGGAGGGAGGGAGGGAGGGAGGGAGGGAGGGAGGGAGGGGAATGCAAGGGAAGGGAAAGAAGGAAAGGAGAAAAAGAAAGCATTATCTCACTTTTCTCCTTGGACAGCTAGAATTCACATTAATATGTGTGTAACATCATGATTGCAATAAATTATTACAACAATCATTCAGAACCTGCTGCTCTAGGACCCAGCCACAGTGCATATATACAATATCCTCATTTCTTACTCACTCACTCGTTCCCTGCCTTCCTTACCTTACCCCAGGGTCTATTTGCATGTGTCGATGTGCTCAGAAATCTCTTAAACAGAAACATTTTGGCACATCAAGATATAGCAAGTTTTTAAAAGCTATCACCATTCAGCTTCATGGGCAGATATGGACAAGTGGGAGCAAGATCAGAAGAGAAGGAAAAAAAGGCAAATGAGGTGGTTACAGCTGATTAACTTACTTGTGGGCAAATGAGAGGCACCCATATGGGGTACCTGGAAGTAACTGAGAACTCCTTATGAGTGGCGCTAATGTAAGGCAAGCAATCTTGAAATCCTTAAGAGGGGTTCGAAACAATATCACTTGATTTTAAAAAGAAAAATAACCTTTTGTAGCCACACACTAATGAAGAATCCTTCCAGTTGAGCTATTGGCAGAAATAATATTTCTAGCATTTTCTAGGTGTTTCTTCTCACTCTGCTCAGCCTTATTCTATTAAAGTTGCTTAATCACTAAGAATAGTTTTCTCTTTACACCTAAAGATTTCCAGAAGGTTGGGTCGTATAATGTGTTCCCTGTATATCCTCTGAAGTTTGCAAAACTTATTAAACCCCACCAAATCCTGCAAATCTATTCACTTCTCTCACACTTTCATATTTTAAACACTTTCCCCTACCCCCTGCTCGAGAATTACTTATCAGCCAAGTTTATTCTATGTGATGCCTAATCCTTTGGCTTCCTGATTTTCCCCCACCCTGCCTCAAGCATAAAGGATTATGGATTTGCCTGGACAAATGCAGTTGCTGTCATTTTCTTACACAACCAAACCAAACCAAGCTGCCTCATGAGACACTGGGCTCTGGCTTCCACTGGGAAAGACAGATTCCAAGGGGTTAGAGCCGAAAGAATAACAGCAGAGGGAGGAGGAGGAAGCTCACCAAAAACAAACTTTAATGTTCAAAGTTACAAGTTGGGCTGGCGGTGCACTTCTGTCCACCTGGAGACCACGCACAGTTGGTTAATTCCTCCATTGTTTCCTTCAGAAGTGAATTGGCTCCATGGCAACCAGGAAAACACAGCCTGGGGAAGATTTTGCAAAGCTAAACCCAAGAGAAGCTGTGCCAAGCAAATACCAGATATTTGCAGAAGCGTTTGATTCTGTCTATGGCAGTTTCCTGTGTACATATTGGAAGAACAACGCCCTCTACACCTCTTCCAAATATCCTCGTTGTGTTCCATTATAGAAGAGCCTTTAGTCCTATGGACCCAAAACTCTCTTCTATAGAACATTGACATCCACAGAAAGATGTGTGTGTGTGTGTGTGTGTGTGTGTATACACACTTACATATCTTCATATATATATATATATATATATGTCTTTATATGTCTTTTTATACCTATCTTTTTACCTCATTTCAGATATTATTTATTTGTCAGAGAGAGAGAGAGAGAGCACAAGCAGGGGGAGTAGCAGGCAGAGGGAGAAGCAGGGTCCCTGACGCAGAACTCGATCCCAGGACCCTGGGATCATGACCTGAGCTGAAGGCAGATGCTTAACCGACTGAGCCACCCAGGCGTCCCAGCCTCATTTCAATTTAATTCTACCCAGCAGTCATCTCATGAACCTTTTGTGCACACCAAGCGCTGTCCTAGGCCTGATCATAAAAGGACTCAAGTCCTGGTCAGCACCATTAATCAATTCACAGCTGGGCAGAAGAGATAGACATGACCGTGGAAGAATACCATGCACAGTGATAGGTGCTGTGATCATCACAGCAGAACTGAGGAAGTGATTAGCTCTTTCTAGGGAAGTAAAAAGGGTTTCTCAGAAGAGGAGAGTCTTCAGCAGACAATTCAAGGACAAAAAGCAATTTGCCAGGCAAAGCATCAAGAGAACACCTGGTCAAACACACATTAGTATTAAATATGGTGATTTGGGAATGGTTTTGAAGAGCAATTGAGAAAATGCATGTAAAGCTATTTGCACAGCACCTTGTACTCAGTCATGTGATTTCTTCCTAGAGTGAGTAGGATAGACTCGGGAGAGAGGCAGAGACCAGATTGCACTGGACTTACTATGCATTCTGATCAGCTTGGACTTCACCTCAAAAGCCACAGAGAACCATTGGAAGGTTTTCATCGGGGGAGTAATGTGATCAGATTTTTGTAGGAACTTTCGTGCTTTATTAGATACAGACAAGGGGAAAGTCTTGAAATTTATATTATAAAAATATATCTAAAATTCATATTTTAATGGCAATATTTAAGATTGCAAAGTGAAAGGGAACAAGAGAAAAAGAATCTTGCAGGACATCCTCCATGAAGACAGCTATTCATGTTGCTACTTAGAAGAATTGCCCTGCATTTAGGATATTCCCAAGCATCTGGAGCTGTGGTCACCACCCACCACAAATTCTCTCCAAGAACCTAAGACCCATCTTTCCCTCAGGTCCATAAGCCTTAGATGAGAGCCCCGCTAGCCTTGTCTCTGCATAAGCACTAATATATTAGTGAGGGAAAATACCAGATAGGTACACTGAAGTTATATACGTACGGACTAGCATAAATTTCTCATCAACTCAACTACTCTTCTTTTCAAGGCCATGTGTGTTTGCGTCTTTATGTGCATCCGCATGAACATGGAACGGGCTAGCATAAGAGGAAACTCAAGAAGGTTTATCAGAATGCTCTTCAGGACATCATATACACAAATGAATACAAATAATTTCAGTTAATTTCAGCCAAACAGATAGTTATTTTTTAAGAGAAAGAATTTATTTACTCAATAGCTAGACAGTAGGTTGGCTGCATTTGTTTATTAAAACGAACAAACATGCCCACAATAATTAATCTGCAGATACGCCCATAATAATTGGGAGCCACTGCACCACTTAAATGGGACTTAATTTTTTTTTGGTCATGCATCAGTACATGCCTTCAAACCTCATTAACCGTGTGATTCCCAGATTTGAAAGTCTGGCACTTGAAATAATACTTTAGAATATTTGTTTGTCATAATAGCGTCCTCCTTGATGAATGGCCTCATTCTAATGATATTGGCATGTTGGCTGAGGCTGAACTGGGGCTTGGCTTGCCAACCCCTGCCACCAGTGAAACATCTCTCACATGGTAACCTTCATTCGCAAGGGTTTAGCGTTCACAAAGCTGACTTTTGATGGAAATGGTTGCGTTTTCACACAGCTCCAAGGTTTACCCTTTAGACCTCAGCTTATATTTTATTTCCTCAGAGAGGTCTTTCCTGACCACACCATCTGAAATAGGCACCCATCACCCCAGTCCATCCTTATCACCCCACGCTATGTCTTGCCCAAACAACACTAACAGCTTGTTCATGTATGGGTGTGTGTAAATTTCCTGAGGCTGGCACCTCCTCCATCTCAATTCAACTCTGTATGCACAATGCATAGTTGTTGAACAATAAATATTTCCTAAATGAATGAATGAAAGGTGGAGTAAGGGAATGAGTAAGCTGATAAAGAGGTCAGAATTGATGCTACCAGGAAATAAAAGGTAGAGAAATATTCCCTTTCGGGAAAGGGATCAATCACTTCAGAATAAGTAACTTACCAGGGACAAATATCAGGTCTCAATGGGCATTTGTAGAATGACATCTCATTTGGACTTTTTGAAGGAGTTCCCTCAATAAATTTTACTTTGACATTTAACAAATGTCCATATACTGGTCATTACACATGTTTTGTGCAACGAAGTGCCAGGTTGGATCTCCCAAGATGTAATCTTCATAATGCAAATGAACCTTGTGGGGGGCACTTTTCTAAAGAAAAGAGAGGTCCCCTTACTTGCAAATGACAGAGATTACACAGATTGCTTAGCCCCCATAAATCAGTCCTTTTCATACTTAGTTCTTGAAACTAGCAAAGAGTAAATCTTAACTTGAGAGGACTAATAAAATAATAAAACAGCCCTGATCTCTTTAAAATGTGTCCCAATTTCTGATCCAGAGAAATTAGTCTCTTAAGAGGCTGACATTTTGGGCACCTGGGTGGCTTAGTTGGTTAAGCGTCTGCCTTTGGCTCAGGTCCTGATCTAAGGGTCCTGGGATCGAGTCCCATACTGGGATCCCTGCTCAGCGGGGAGTCGGCTTCTCCCTCTGCCTCTGCCTCCTCTTGTGCTTTCTCTCTCTCTCTCAAATAAATAAACAAAATCTTAAAAAAAAAAGGAAGCTGACATTTTATGAGTGATTGCTTTAGTATTAATAACCACAATTGAGAATCAGGGAGCTGCACAAAGGGAAAAGAAAAGATATGGCAAAACTTGCCCTGGGGAAAGTAATTTATTGCAAGGACACCTCTAGAAGATCATGCCCAAAATATGGTTTGTGGATATTCCAAATATGAAATGGTGGATAGCTGAAGGTAGTGCAGATTAATCAAAAGTAAAGCCATGGGAGTTGGACTTCATTTCCATTTTGAAGAGGGCTAATCGTTCTCTCTCTCCTGATGTTGTACTTTCAGCCATTGAACTTGACCCTATCTCTTTGGGTTAGACCTAATAACTGGATCCTTGGACAACAAGAAGTTCTTGAGGCTATCACACCAGAAGGTCGGTCCTCTTCTTCAAAGGAATTTCAGCAAGGCCTTTAGCCACTTCCCAGGAATAGTTGTGGGCAAAATTAAGACATGTGGAATAGGGATGCATATTTGGGCTTGTTTCTATTGAATAAACTCACCCCCCCAAAACATTAAGTAATGAATTATGTACCAAAACATGGGGAGATTTCTAGTAGGGAGCCTCAACAGTTTGAACTCGGCCTTCTTCTAGCCAGTATTTTTAATGAATATTCAAACTAAGAAACAGAAGGTATGTGTAGCAATTTTTTCAGATATAGGAAAATAAGAAGGATTTCTTTGGTGATAATCTGAATTTAAAAGCTGAGAAAGGGTCAAAACTAAAAATCCAATGCTTTAGCTCAAGGGAAAAGTTTAACTGCAGGGTTAAAGAAGGTAAGAGACCTCACGGCAATTATGGTTGTAGAAATGATTTTTTTCTTCAAAGTTAGTGTAATGTCTTATTACCATTCTTCATTATAAGAATGCAAAAGATACCCCAAATAATCAGATCTTTACACTGCAATAAAAACACAATGTATGGTCCCGTTTCTAATTAAGTAGTCATTTTCTTTAAAAAATCTTTTATTTATATAACATTCCATGAATCTAGAAAGAACAGGTTTGTGTTGAGCCACAGAAGTTCCTTCTAGAGTTATGTCAGACACTACTGTACTTTAAAATAATTTTAAAAATGAATTTGCTCAGCATTTTGGGGGCTCTTTGTTCAATTTCAAGCAATCTGATGAGACACATACAAATGGAACAGATTTGAACATGATTGCATTCTTGGGGAGGGGGAAGTTCATTGAGGGAAGGGTTCATCTCTTCTTCTGTCTCTAATAGATGGAAGTTCAGAAGACTAAATCCAATCTTCACATTCATAAAAGTTTTCTTTGGGCTCAGGAAAGCAAAGGAACCACTACAAATGTCCTCGTCCATGGTAGTGAAGGGAACATCATGTTTCCCCCTTAATTCTTTCTTAAATTGGATTTATTAATTTGAATGGAGCCAAGTTTCAGTGACTTTTAACATACTGAAAATTTGGATTCTGTTTATTTCTGAGGAAACAAGAAGGATCCTTTTCCAGACAAGAAGCGAAACTGGTGAGTTGTTTCCTTCTCCCAAAGATAAAAGAGAAAGCACATTGGTGAAGTCAAAATGACTCTGATAAAATCTCAGCTTCTCCACCTGTAGACCTCGGTCGTGCTAGTTAATCTCTCTAAGCCGCAGTCTCCTCATCTGTAAATTAAGGGTAGTATTACCTACTGGACTAGGTGGTATCTTGGCTAAAGAAGATGGAGAATATAGTGACTGGCATAAACTAAACGTGTGATACATTGTGGCTAGTGTTCAAGGCGGAACATAGGTGTTCACGCATATGCCAAGGCTGCATCCTGGGGGCAGCCAAAGCCACTTGTCTCTTGTCCTGCCCTTCTAGAAAATACATCACATTTCATTTAATTATTGTATGTTCTTTATAGCCTCTTGTTTATACTTCCTTCTTTCTAAACTAATGGTTTAGCTTTCTCATTTGCACTTGTAAAGGCACTGATCTTTAAGACACAAATACACATGGACAACCACACACACACAAACACAGAGATATATTTTTATGAAACTCTGAAGTTAATTCTATTTGGAAATAAGTATGTTTACCAAGTCAGTTCAGTCACAGATAAGCATTTCCCTTAATCACTTACAACTATAACTTTCTCAAACTGGGAGCCAGACCATATTTGCTAAGCTGTGACAATACGATTTCTTTTAGGCACACAGATAATCTAATACAGCAAGAATTCACAGGAGTATTTAAAAGTTCAAAACATCTGGAATGCAATTTTGCATTTACTTTACATGAGCATTACATTTCTGAAAGCAGGGATCTGCAAGTTTGATATGTAAAAGACAAAAAATATTTGCACCTTTTAAAAGTTTCTATCAAACCTCTCAGAAGAACTGGTGAGATAGCTTTCAGAGGCAGGCAGAAAAGATAGTCATCCTTCCCGTTGGGAAACACTAAATTCTCATTCACTGCAGAAAGCCACAGAGGAGGAAATGTACCATCACACTACCTAGCTCATACACTGAGGAACTGCATAGATCAACACTCCATTCGACTCCCCTCTCTTACTCAGGGACTGTTTTGTGGTGAAAGCACACACAGTTCTTCCAAAATCCCAAGTGAATAGAATCAGCTCTCCTGATAGGAGCAAAGAAGATCGACATTTATTAAGCACTTGACATTTGTTGGCACTGTGCAAAGCACTGCTTTCTAATTGAAGACAAATCTGTAAGGTGAGTTATGTTGTCCTAACACTAAAAATAAGTTCCCTGAGGTATATTGAGGTCAGCTGATTTGCCCACGCCATGCAGCTAGTGAGTGGCGAACCAGTGTTTCTCAAGGTGTAGTCCCTGGGACCCTCACACTAGATCACAGAGAGCATCTTAAAACAATAGATTCCTCCCACACCTAAACCTGCTGAATCAGAATGAAGGCCAGCAGTGGAGCAGAAAAACAAGGATTTCAGCTAATTCTGATCCTTTTTAATTAATCACTATGGTGGACAAGGTCTCTGAAAAACAAACATAAGAAAAATGTCCATCCTTAGATCCATTAGTGATTTTCTTTTCTTCTGTTGAACTAATTTGTTTTACTCTGCATTAAACAACAGCTTTAGCTCCATTTGTCAGATGCTCTCACACATGTCTTCATCTTAAAATCAAGGCTAATACAATACCATTCTTAGGTATTTACCCAAAATAATTAAAAGCGGTACTTAAACAAGTACATGGACATTCATGTTCACAGCAGCATGATTCACAATTGCCAAAAGGTGGAAACAGCCCAAATGCCCATCAACAGATGAATGGATAAACAAACAGTGGTATATATGTGAAAGGAATAGGGTACCGAAGCACACTATAATGTGGATGAACCTCCAAAACACTATGCTACACAGAAGAAGCCAAACACAAAATGTCACATGCTCTGTGATTCCATGTATCTGAAATAACCAAAATAGACAAATCCATAGAGACAGAATTCAGGTTGGTAGTTTCCAAGGGTTGTAAGGGAAGGGGTGATAGGGAAAAACTGCTTAATGAGTAATGGGTTTTGCTTATGAGTGATATAAATGTTTTGGGACTAGATAGAGGGGTGGTTGCTCAACATAGTGAATGTACAAAAGGCCCCTGAATTATTCGCTTTAAAATGGTTTATTTTATGTTATGTGAATTTCACCTCAGATTATTTTTTAAAAATCAGGGATAATACTATTAGCTCCTAATTTCCTCTCATATTGGTCCAACTTTGCTGCTAAGAGCATTGTCTTTTCTGGAGAAAGCAATAAGATGATAAATATTCCTGTATTAAGTGCCTAGAATTCAATGGCCAACAGATGGCGCTCCAATTTCAGTTGTCACCGGAGTTCTCCGCAAATCTCACACCGAGGGCTCAGTTTTCATTGATGACAAGAATATAAATGCATGGGCTCCAACTCTTATGTAGCTAGAAAAACTGACTAATGTTTCTTAATTTCCCTTAGAGATTACTTTCAACCTAATCATAAAGTGAATATACCAAAAAAAAAAAAAAAAGAATACAAAGCAACAACTTTGAGTACAGAAGTCATACATGAAAATTTTAATGGTGATCAACAGGAATAATGGGTAGAAAAGCAGCAGTTTTCTAAGCAGATCTAAATTCTAACTCAAATCCCGCCATTTGCCAACCATGTGCCCTTGCTTAACCACATTGCTTAGTCTCTTAGAATCTCAGTTCTCTCCTGAAGAATATTGATAACGCATACTTCCAAAGTTAGTTGTAACAATTAGGAATAATGTGTTTGTCAAGTGCTTTGCAAAACGTTTAGTATATAGTAGGTACTCAATAAGATTTAGCTATTCTAATTAGTGACAGATTATATATACATATATATATATATGTTTGTTAATTGTCAGAGTCCATTGAAAATCCTAAATATGCTTTCTCTAAATCAAACATGGAAGTGATGTTATATTGATACAGCAGAAAGTCCTTAATATATTTTTAGGTGGAGAGAGAACACATTGCCAAATGATATTAGAGTGTAGTCCCAATTTTGTTTAAAAACTGTATATATCTGGTAAGACATACATCAACATATTAATGTTGGTTATCTCTGAGTCATAAAACTTAGTTATTTTCAATTCTCTTAATAACTTTTTATACATTTTTTAATATTTTCTATAGTGAATATGTATTAATTTCTAGTCACAAAAAAAAACCTTTTCCGTGTACTACTATGAAGCTAGGAACATATCAGATATGGATACTGCAAGGCTTCCTCTGTGAACCAGCTGAGTCCACAGAGGAACCTCAAAGCTTAGATATAGTGCCCTGGGACCGCCTTCCTACTTTGAATTCTCCATAGGGGAAAAAAGAAATGGAAAAGAAACAAACCCAGCTGTGTTTCTCTTTGCAGTTTTTCATCCAGCATACATAAACAGTATCTGTGAGATGTCCAAACAACTGATTGGAAAGTAGAAAATCTGGTTGGCCTCATAATTTGGAATCAGGTCAAACACCCTCTTAAAAGTAAACAGACCTACCGATGTCAAAAATTCTTACTAACCTTAACTCATAAGATAAAGTTTTTGTATTCGTAATAATTTGGGAATATTCATCAAAAATTTTAAGTACACATACTTTTGACCCAACATACCCCTTTTCTAGGACTGTCCTATAGAAAGACATATACATGCACCAAGATTCATGGTCAAGGATTATGCAGGGCAGCATTGCTTATAAGAACAAAAATTTCCACTAATGGAATGATTTTTACATTATGAGGCATTCATACTACAGAAGTCTATGCAGCTATTAAATAGAATGCTCTAGATTTCTAAATATGGTCAGGAATGATCTCCCACACACCTTAAGTGGAAGGAGAAAGAGTAAGAGAGCTATAACAAAAATAAGAAACCATTTATGTTAAAAAAAAACCCTCTACGTACGTGCATAATATTTATGTATGCATATTTAAACATGTAAATACATAGAAATATTGCAAAAGATCTAGAAAGGTAAATATCTGATTATTAACAATGATTATGTCTAAGGAAGGTGGTCTTTTTAACTTTATATTTTCTAAATAGTTTTAATTCCTGTCTCTCTCTCTGTCTCTTTCTCTCTCTCTCTCTGTCTCTCTCTCTCACAAACACACACACACACACCATACATACACACACTAATACATGTGTCTACTATGTGCTGGGTTCTGATGTAAATGCCAAAGATATACTAGCAATGTACAGCAGAAATAGCCCATTCTTACGAGAGCTCTTAATGTAGAGGTTCATCCCTGGGGCTTTTCACAGACTACTGGCTCGATGGTCCAGTCAGACAATGAATAATTGTTTCTGTAGGTTGATCAGACATCTTGTGCTCAGGGACCTCTCTCCCACTTCTCAGTAAGGGAAAAAAGACAAAGAAAAAACAAGCCCAGATTGAAATATAAGAAATACACCTTTGAAATGTTTGGAAGAAAATATAAAAGATTATATTCTTGAGATTTTCTTTAAAAAAATACCCAAAAAGCATGAATCATAAAGGAATATGTTAATTAATTTGACCATATTAAAATTTAAAATATATTAAAAGCATTAAGGGAAAAAAAGGAAATGTCATAAACTTGAAGAAGGTATTTTCAACACACAGAATCAATAAGGGAATAGAAGCCAGAATGTGTTTTTAGACACTTGTAAGAAATAGAAAAAAGACCATGAGGAAGAAAATGGGGAAAAGTCATAAAGAGGTTTTTTATGGATGGGAATTACAAATCCTGAATACACATAAGAAAAGACATTCAACTTTATTAGTAACCACAGAAATGAAAATTAAGACCACAGTGAGATGCATTTTATAACCACGAAGTATACAAAAATACAGGTCTGATACTGACAAATATTGGTAAGGATTTGAATCAATGAATATTCATATACTTCTGGTAAAAGTGTTAACTGATTTCATCACTTTGGAAACAGGTTTGACACCTTCATATTAAGTTAAATATTCTATACTCCCAAACCAAGCACTTCCTCTTTTAGATATCCACCCTAGAAAAATTCTTATACATGTATATGAGAAGGGAATAAGAATGTTTAAGACATTATTATTCACATATGCAAAAACATGGGAAAAAAAAACCTCAAATTTCCAATGGCAAGAGTGACTAACCGAATTACAGAAGTCGCAGGATGGAATATTATTCAGACTAAAAATGAATGAACTGTAGCTCCTTGGAAGCATATGAATACGTTGTAGAAATGTAATGTGAAATGAAATAAGCAAGTCATAGAAGATTACCTATAACTCATAATGTTCAAACTCAAGAAATATCAAACCATATATTGCTAGGGAAACTTAAAATTAAAAAATTAGACTACTTTTTAAAAATGGAATGGAATGATTTCAGGAAAGTAGTAACCACTAAGGAGGAGGCATGGAGAATGCCTCTGCTATATTCAGTCTGCTACAAGCATTAATCAAATTCTAGTTATTAAGATCAGTGGCAAATTCATAGGTATTCGTTTTATTACTATGCTATTATCTTATATAAATGTTACTGTGATTTTTATGTTTCAGTTGTTACATCTTTAAAAAAATTTAAACAGGGCGCCTGGGTGGCTCAGTTGGTTAAGCGTCTGCCTTCGGCTCAGGTGATCCTGGGATCAAGTCCCACATTGGGCTCCCTGCTCAGTGGGGAGTCTACTTCTTCCTCTCCCTCTGCCCATCCCCCTGTTCATGCTCTCTTCCTCTCACTCTCTCTCTCTCAGATAAATAAATAAAATCTTTTCTAAAAATTAAAAAAATATTTTAAAAAATTTTAAACAGCTCTACCAAAAGAGAAAAATAAAATCTGGGGTGCCTGGGTGGTGTAGTCTGTTAAGTGTTGGCCTCTTGGTGGAGCCCAGCATTGGGTTCTACACTCAGCACAGACTCTGCTTAAGTTTCGACTTCCTTCTTCCTCTGCCCCTTCCCTCTTGTGTACAGGCACATGCTGTCTCTCTCAAATAAATAAATAAATCTTCAAAAAAAAAGAGAGAGAGAAAGAAAGAAAATCTAAAGATTAATTAGAGTATGTATTCAGGCATGTTTCACAGTTTGCTTTTCACCTGTATTCAATGTTCTTTCCTTCTGTACTTTATTTATTTATTTATTTATTTATTTATTTATTTATTTATCTGACAGAAAGGGCACAACTAGGGAGAGTGGCAGGCAGAGGGAGAGGGAAGCAGACTTCCTGCTGAGCAGGGAGCCCCATGAGGGGCTCCATCCCAGGACCCTGGGATCATGACCTGAGCCGAAGGCAAATGCTTAATGACTGAGCCACCCAGGCGCCCAGTACTGTCTTAAGTATACACACTTTAGACCTCATGTGCTTCAGATTCTTTTTTGTAGAACAGCATTTTGTCAAAGAAGGATAGGAGTAGAATAGGAAAAGGAGAAAAAAATCAAAGAACACTTTCAGGTACAATAGGACCCCAAAGAGACAACTTTTAATGTTACTAGATGGTAAATTAATTTTACTTTGTCTCATTGGAAAACAATCATAGGTCTGGTTGTTCAATCTAGCCTGCCATTATGAGGTTAAGCTATAAGGTCCTGTCAGTTCTAAAATTTTAACGTGAAATAGGAGATCTCTGCTAGCCTTCAGAAGATTATGGTAGATTTGTACATTATGATGAAGTTTGTGTCTGAATTTTCTACTCCCTGTGATTAATGAAACTCACTTAAAATAAATATTCAAACAAAATGTGTTTATCTTTGGATAATATAAGGTTTAAATTCTAATTTTATTTTTGGTGCTTAGCAGATTCACTTTTCATATTTGACACCTTAGACTCTTACAATTTATGCAAAGACCTCTGTAAATTTGGATCAAAAGCAATTTAGCTAACTTTGTATTTGGTATAATATCCTTCTCAGCCAGCCATATTTGATCTATTTCTTACACCACTTTTTCCCTGGGTGTCAGACCCCTTCAACAGATGCTAAAGAATAACAGTTTGGGAGAAAGAACACAGGATTTAGAGTATTAGCACATGGGTTCAAGTCTGATTTACTTAGGAACTAGGTCAAGTTACATAACTTTTCTGAGCTTCAATTTACTCAATTGGAAAATGGAGAAAATGATTGTATTTAGTCAAGCTGTTTTGTCCGCAATTCACAAGTTCAAACTCAATTCAAGATAGCTCAAAGGACAAATTCAGGCACTTCATTATTCTGAAAGTTCAAGAGTCAACACAATTGGATCAAGAATGTCATACGCCCCTTTCCCCATCTCTCTTTCTACCTCTCTCCAAAGGCTCACTTTCTTATGCAAACAAACTTTCATCATTTGCTAGGAAAAACTATTTCCCATTGACCCATAGCCACATTTTTCTGGTTTAGCAAGCACAGAAGGGAAAAAAGCGGGGGCGGGGAGGGAAGGAGGCAATTCTATCACCCAACACCAGATTTGTCTTTCTCAGCACATATGCTGACTCCTAGGCCAATCACTGCTCCTGGAAGAACAGGCTGTTATCACTGGTCCACCTGGGATCACGTGTTCACCCCTGAGAACAAGGGAGCAGATCTAGTGATTGGCAGACTCATCAAGACCGCTTGCGTTGGATAATAGCAGATTTCCTTGGCACACAAGGGGTGGTGTTTAGACAAAAATAACTCTCCACTGCCATAATAATTCCTCTAGGTAGGATCTTATGAAAACTGAAAACTGGGGACAGAGGGCTTTGTATCTTGTAAAATACATTAAATCTTGGGTTAAAATGATTTTTTTGTAAAAAAAAAAAAAATCACCACGAAGAAGTTGAGAGTACAAGATTGGATTAGAATGAGGCATCTGTTCGAAACAAGTCATTTCTTGTGTAAAATTGGGAAAATTGTTCTCTGTTCTTTACAAAGCAAATTATCTACAAAATGAGGGAAATAAATATTAGTTTTATGTTTAATATAGATTTTTTGAGAAATGAAAGCCACAATAAAATCTCCAGTGTCTTTATGTGCCCACAATAAATGTCTCATTTTCTATCAAGAACTAAATGTGCTCAGGGGTGTGAACACGTCACAGTCGCTTAGCTTAATAGGTGTGAAGTAAATGCACTTTTTTCTGGAGGGAAAAATCTTTTCTAAAGATCATTGCAACGTTTACAAAACTAAGCACATTTTTATAAAATTGGACAGTTGGAAGTGACCTGAAAAGTTCATCAAATCTCTGCCATGCTTTAGAATGACAATCAAAACACCCCAGGGAAATGACTATCTTGAGATAGATTTTTAAAAAGTCTTCCAGGGAGAGTCTCTCCGGGGAAACTATTTTTCTCACAATAAGTCAACATCTACCTTCACCTCTTTTCTTTCAGGCTGCCAGGAAATAATTGGATTACACTCCAGCTCTCCCATGCTATTGCCAAGAGAAATGTGCCTCACAATTGTATCCGGCTCCAGAGGAGAAACAAGCAAGGTGTTTTTAACTTTTGAAGCTCTAACTGTATGAAGGAAGTTTGTGAAGCTCTACCTTTCCTAATTTTACTTTTGGAATATTGATGCTTATACTCCGAATATTGACTATTAGATCCAGTTTGAAAACCTCTGTAAGCAGAGGCAGCAGGCTCCCTAATACATGCTCTGCATGTTGGAAAGCGCTAGAAAAAGAAATGACATTATAAGGAGAAGAATGAGTAAGTAGACAAGCTTCCATCATTTTGTTTTAGAGAGAATTTTCTGAATTTATTAAGAACAGCTCCATTCTTTCTGAAAAGGTTATCAGTTCACATCCAAATGATGAACTATCAGGCAGTTATTAAGGCGTGCTTGTACAGAATTTTAATGAGATCAGACTGTACAAAGGTTTTGAATCCTGACCTTTTCTATCTGCATTACATCATAAGCATTTTTCCATGCAGTTACAATTCTTCACATATATGTTGGCAAACACGTGGTAAGTATGAGCATGCATGTACATAGTCTGTTTATAAATGCTTTCCAATGGCCCTCACTTATTTTTTCAACAAATATGTTTCAAATGCTTCTGCTCGAACTTACTAATTAACAGGGGAGAAAAAGGGAGATCAGGGAAAAGACAAATAGCCATGATAGGCAGATTGGGATGCAGGAGTAGGCCAGCTCATAGATACCTCGGCTGTTTAGAAGAGGAAGTAATTAAATAAGGAATAAGGATATTTGACATGAATTTCTGTGGGAGAGGAAGTTTAAATTCATCAAAAAGGGGTGGGACTCAGACAAGAAGAAAATGAAAAGAAATTTTCATGCCGGGGAAGGAAGTTAAGATTTGAAATCAGAAATCTGCACATTGTGTTCAGAAGATAAGAGAAGTGTAAGGAGAAAAGTTTGGATTCCCAGGTAGCAGTGGATTTTGCTTTAATTTTCATTTCATTTTGTTTGTGCTTCATAAATATGAAAGATTTCGAACTTACTAAAAAAAGTATGGAATGTTATGTAATAGGCATCTATGGGTCCACTGCCGATTTTAAGCAGATATTAAAGTTTGACATATGTGCTTGCTTCTTGGGCATTTTTTAATGGCATGAGTTTGAGTTTGGCTGGTGTAGTCTTAGCCTGGGCATCTCAAGCTGGAGTCATTCAGCAAGTTGAAGGGGATCAACATGTGGTATTTCTTTAACTCTAAACTCTATTTAGAGATTGGGGAGGTAGGGAAAAGAGAAACATAGTAATTTTCCCAGTAAATAATTTTAAACATTTTAACATTCTTTAATACTGATATGTCCTGGAGGTAAATAAAAGATTGATGTGAATGTTTAATTAAAATTAAGAAATCAAAGAAAAATTTCACCTGCTACATGCACCCAAAGGCCATGTCCTCAGAACCCATGCCAAGGGTGAGATCCTACTCCCACAGGAAGACCCATTTCCCCATCTTTGGCTGTTAGGAATGTTTCTCTGATGAAGGTGTCAGATGTTCTCTTCTAGATTATGGGGATCCACTGAAGTTTTATCTAAAATGGGGCTTGACATTCTAAATAGTGAAATTATACTGTTTGCAACTTCGATGGACTATCGTCGATTAGTTCATTAAGTAAAAATGAACAGAAACCATGGGACCTTCTGGAGTTTTCATCCATAAGCAAGGAAAGATTGCTTCCATTTAATAAAGTATAAAAGAATGGTGGAAGATAAAAAGAATATTGCATTTTGAGTTTCTCACGAGTCATATGTATTCAGTTTACTAGTTACTTATGTGAAATTTCAAGAGAACAGTCATGGCCCCTGGTCTTCTCCCTCCCATAGGTGGGCCCAGTCCTCCAGGGTGATGTGAAGGACACAGAGGGCAATCTAAGCAAGAGACTATCCATATGGCACTGAATTAGCTTGCTCATGGCATCAGATAGATGAGCCTGAGTTTCTGACTTCTCCCTTTCCAGAATATCCTTCCAGACCCTGATGTCAACCATGCAAAATAGATTATACAATGAGAAAATAAAGTCACACAATTTATTAATGATGGTGTCCTCACCAGAATCAGTGGGAGAAGAACCCCAGAAGTTATCCAACTCTCACACTTTGATTTATAGGAATCATAGTGTAATGCTTCAGATTATAGATCTGGAGCCTGACTTCAGAGACCCAGTTCTGCCACTTACTCTGTGCCTCAATATCTCCTTTGTGAAATGGATATATTTTATCCTGTAAAGGACTGCTATGAGGATTAGATAACTTAATACATAGAATGTACTTAGAACAATGCTTGACATTATGTGCTCAATTAATGCTAGTTTTATTATATGTTTATATAAAACCAAGACCTCTTCCATCCAATCTGTCTATTTTATTTTGAATCTTTTCATATTTCTGCCCACTATCACCCCCTGGGCAGTCTTACCACATCGCCTACTTCCATGCCCAAACTAGGTCTGTACCTCCACCTCCCAATACTGCCAAGTCCTTGTAATATGTTGGGGTGGTCCCATGGTCCAGGCTGTCTTGTTTGATGCCCTTGTTGTTTTTCCTTGGTGGATAACTCTAATAGTAAAGTGTTTTCTCCCAAGTATGTGTAATACTTATGTGGAAGGGTTACACCTTGAAATATTAGTCTTGTTTCTCTGTGCCTTTTCTCTTACACTAATAGCCCTAGTCAACACTGAAACAGAAATAAAGATTTAAATAAATTGCCAACCTCCACACCAGATGCAGTTTTCCTTCTAAGACATTGTCTGAGGGCTGGATTTTTACCTGTGGGATGACATTAAGGAGAAGAGAGAGAAGGTAGAGAAGCAACTTTATTTTATTTTTTGGATTTTATTATTTTCACATTTTATTTATTTTTTAATCCCAGTATAATTAATACACAGTGTTATATTAGTTTCAGGTGTACAAAATAGTGATTCAACAATTCTATTCATTACTCAGTGCTCATCATGATAAATGTACTCTTAATCCCCTTCCCCTATTTCACCCATACCCCCACCAACTTCCCCTCTGGCAACCACTGGTTTGTTCTCTGTATCTAAGACTCTGGTTTTTTGTGATGCCTGGGTGGCTCAGCTGGTTAAATGTCTGACTTCGGCTCAGGTCATGACCATAGAGTCCAAGGATCAAGCCCCACACTGGGCTTCCCACTCAACGGGGAGTCTGCTTGTCCCTCTCCCTCTGCCCCTCCCCTGCTCATGCTCTCTCTCTCAAGTAAATAAATAAAATCTCTAAAAAAAAAAAAATTCTAGTTTTTTGTTTATTTCTTTTTTTTCTTTGTTTTGTTGTTGTTTTGTTTCTTAAATTCCACATGTGAGTGGTCGTATGGTATTTGTCTTTCTCTGACTGACTTATTTCACTTAGAATTATGCCTCCTAGATCCAACTATGTTGTTGCAAATGGCAAGAGTTCATTCATTTTTATGGCTGAGTAATACTCCATTATATAGATATACATACGTGTGTGTGTGTGTGTGTGTGTGTGTATGCCACATCTTCTTTATTCATTCTTCTACTGATAGACACTTGGGTTGCTTCCATATCTTGGCTATTGTAAATAATGCTGCAGCAAACATAGGGGTGCATATATCTTTTCAAATTAGTGTTTTCACTTTCTTTGGGTAAGTACCCAGGAATGGAATTACTGGATCATATGGTAATTTTTTGAGGAATCTCCACACTGTTTATGGAGAAGGAGGATGGCTTGGATGGATGAAGGAAAAGGGCCTGCTGCCTCACTATACAAGGAACACAGGGGATGCCCTGTCTTAGAGTGTGGCTCATACTCATTTCCTGTAGATCTGTCATGTAACTGTCCTAAATACTTTATAAATACCCCCTGACCCTTAACGGAGGAAACCAAAGATGGGGGGATAGCTTAAAGGGAAACTCTTGCCTCCTGGTAAAGGTAACACTAAACCGTATTAGTGGGGAACTTTGCTGTGAGGAGACACATTATGCTTCTGATATTAAATGTATTTTAAAATGGAAAAGTCCAGAAGTTTATCTTCTAGTATATCTTAAGGAAACAGTTTGTGTTGAACTGATCTCTTTGTAAATTTCATCATTGTGTCTATTTTGGAATAGAGAAGTTTTTCCCAAAGATCACGTCTTCTTGGTCAAATTTGAACCTACAAATTTCATTATGTTTTACATGTCATTATTTTGCTCCCAAACAGAAAGTTCCTATATGTGGCTGAAGGAACAGAAAAGTCAAGGCTGATGATAAAGATTTGGAATCATCCACATAGAACAAATAACTTGAAGCCATGAAAATAATTGAAATCATGGAAGAGGTAGTAAAAGGGGAGAAGAACATGTGATCAAGGACAGAGTCTTAGGAACTACCAAGTTTACTTTCATGAGAACAAGAAAGAGGAGCTCTCCTAGAAGAGAGAGTTATTAACCAAAGATGTAAAGGACAAGAAAGCATTGAAAGGAGGATATCAAATAAGGAGGGATTCGCTGATGGAGTTAATTGTTTAAAAGCAGGAAGAAAAGTGGGAACTGAGAAAAAAAACTTCTGGGTTTGCTTATTAGGATCTGCTAGTAATATACAAAGAAGCAGTTTCAATAAAGTGCTGGCAGGAGATGCCTGATTGAGAGAAGTTGAGGAGGATGAAAGCGTTCTGGTTCCAGGGAGCAATGAGACAGCTCTGGCCATAGATTCATGGGCTCTGCTCATGGAACCTGCCTTCCCCATTTACCAATGGCCGGTACTGAGGTCCTACACCCAATCCTACACCACTGAGGTAGGCTTCCCTTGGAAATAAGTATATTGGGATTTTCTGGAGAGGACTTTGGCATTAGTTGTGGGGCCATAAACCCAGGTATCTGGGCCTTGGCAGTGTGTTTGCACCGAGCTACAGCCTCCCCAAACTCCTACCCTGTGGCTCTGACTGTCCCTAGGCTTGAGCTTTGGCTTTAGGATTGGTATTCCCATTTTCCCACTGACGTTAAACCTGCACAGAATCTCAGCACCACCTGTCTAGGAAATTGGCAGTCAAACTAACCATTGCAGCACCTTCCTCAAGGCTTCTATTCTAAAACTCTGGTGGCGGTCATGATCCAATCATCATCATCATCATCATTAATCATCATGTGGCATATAACATATTAACATAAAAGAAACCTTTCTTCCCCCCACCCCACCCCACTCCATCCTTACTAACATGATCTGTCACCTGTAGTCCTGTTACTCTGATGGACTTCAACCCCTTGGCCTGTGTTCTAGGTTGGCATGTGTGCTTCTGAAGGTTTTCCTTTTTTGGAAGTTATTTGGATACTCTGGTTTACAAACCTCACCTTACTTCCAAGGCACATAAAACATACATACGCGCAGATATGCACATGCACACACACACAACCTCTGATTTTTGATGATCCTGTCATTCCTGTGGTTCCCACAGCTTGGGACAGTCTTGAGTCTACCAAAATTCTTCCATCTAGGCTAAACCTCAACCATAATCTCCCAACCCTCCTGAAGTTGTGCAGAGGGAGTCAGACCTAGCTTTAGGCTCTACTAATAGAAACCTATGATCCAGATAAAGTAAATTAAGTTATCTCACTTTAATGGATACTGGGAAAAGACACAACTGAGCACTGAATGCAATTTGGGTACATTTTAACCTTGGTGTTCTCACAAAGTTCTGGTAAAAAATTACCAAACATGAAATAAGACAAGCCTGATGTCTTAATTAGGAAAAAATCACAAATATCTATTCCATAATAAGGTTATTTTTTTTAACTGTGAAGTCTGATTGAGAAGGGGTTATGACTAGATAATCCTCAAAGAGCAATTAGAAAAACCACGCTTAAGATAATTGATCTCTAATCTTCCTTCTAGGTCTTAAATTCTGAAACATGGAAACATCAAACACTCCTTCCACATCTCTCAAGACCTAATCTTGCTTTACTACTTTTTTTTAATCTCCCACATATATTTATTTAAAAAAAAATATGTAAACCATTCCATCTTCCAAACTCAGGAGTTCTGCATCTAATATCTGGCCTGGCTTCTCCAGAACATTCTGTACCAACTTAATAGTTGTTTATTAAATTTATTCAGATCTCACTTCTGAGAATCAAGAGCTCTGGAGTCTGGCAGGTCTTTCCTCGAATCGTGGCTCTGTCTTTTACTAACTATGTAATCTGGGCAAATTAATAAACTTTTCTGAGTCTCAACTTTCTCATCTATAAAATAAGCACACTAATGCCGACCTACCTTCATTTATCCAACAAGTATTTTTGTTTGCAGAAAGACTGAAGGAACTAAGATATTTTGCTAAAATAAGAAAAAAAGTATGGGGGAGACTCCCTCCTTGGTTTTCCAATGGGTAGCCGAAGGACCAAACTGAAATAGCAAGAAGACTGATTCCAGGACAAGGAAACTGCACCATCTAAAGCCACCTTGCAGTGAGCAGGATGTCCTGTCCTAGAAAATATTCCAGAAGGAATCATTGGACCTCAGGTGAGAATATGTGTCAAACAGATTCCTCCACTAGCAACTAGTTTTGGAAGAAAAGGAAACTTCTTTCCAACTCCTCAGTGATTGCATAAGATATAAATCTACCCAAAGTACATGACTAAAATAATTTCGATAATTGAGAAAGGAGATTGTTCTCATATTATTTAGAAGTTTCCAGTTCTCATTTTCCTGAATTGCTCTTCTTTCCTGTAGTTTATGTTTCTGCCAGGGCCTCTGAGAATCTCTTTTGTGCAGGAGAGAAATATCTTTTGAAAGGTAGCAAATAACTAAATTAGTAAGCTGATGGGTTAACGAGCTGAGAGTATCATACAAACAATTTCTGAGTCAGATTAAACATGATGGGGACTTAACAATGTTACAATTCCAATCAGGAATCAAATACTGGGTAATTTAGCAAAAAAAAAAAAATCACTTTGGGTCTCTCTATAGTTAGCACTTCCATTATGCTACACATTGTGGTAGGCAGAATAACAGCTCAAGCGTGGTTTTTATCACATCATGTTGGTATATAATGTCAATTTCATGACTACTTTGGGTGCTCCTCATAAACAAACAGAATCCAGATTTTCAATATGTCGAAAATCACTGAACTTTGGCTCCAAACTAATAAAGCCAATTTAGAAAGAATTAAGGGGGAAACATGATGTTCTCTTCACTACCGTGGATAAGGACATTTGTAGTGATTCCTTTGCCTTCCTGAGCCCAAAGAGAAAACTTATATGAATGCGAAGATTGGATTTAGTTTTCTAAACTTCTATTAGAGACAGAAGAAAAGATGAACCCTACCCTCAATGAACTTTCCCCCCAAGATGCAATCATTTCAAATCTGTTCTATTTGTATGTGTCCCATTTGTATGTGTTCAATTTAAGATTGCTTGAAATTAAACAGAGAGCCCCCAAAATGCTGGGCAAATTCATTTTTACAATCATTTTAAAGTATAGTAGTGTTGACATAACTCTAGAAGAAACTTCTGTGGCTCAGCACAAACCTGCTCTCTCTAGATAGATGGAATGTTATATAAATAAAAGATTATTTTTTTAAAGAAAATGACTACTTAATTAGAAACGGGACCACAGATTGTGTTCTTATTTCAGTGTAAAGATCTGATTATTTGGGGTATCTTTTGCATTCTTATAGTGAAAAATGGTAATAATATATTCCTTACAGTAACTTTGAAGAACAAAATCTATGTTTTACCAAAAATAATTTCTCACACAATCGTTTCAGATGAGGAGTGCAGAAAGCACTTTATGAAGAATCATCAAAAAGATTTCTTCTTTCTTATTCTGTGATTTTCCTCTGTGATGAAATTAAAGGAAAACTAGGAATACATGGGTTATTTTAGTTCCTTTAGTGTATTAATCATAAAATACAGCTTGTACAGGGGCACCTGGGTGGCTCAGTTGGTTAAGCGACTGCCTTCAGCTCAGGTCATGATCCTGGAGTCCCAGGATCGAGCCCCGCATCGGGCTCCCTGCTGCGCAGGGAGTCTGCTTCTCCCTCTGACCCTCCCCCTTCTCATGTGCTCTCGCTCTCTCATTCCCTCTTTCAAATAAATAAATAAATAATGTTTTAAAAATACAGCTTGTACATTCCCTCTATACATTGGAAATAGTGTATTAAGATAGACACACCAATTATATCTACCAAACACTTCTCAAGTCCTTGTATCCTCCTGATAAATATCCTTATATCCTCACAAGTAGATAAGAAAAGCTTAAAAAGCTACATGACTGAAATGAACATCAAATGAAGGCCTCTCAGAGTTAAATAAAAGCTGTGGTCCTCATGGACTTCTCCACGTGGGCATCCTGAAAGCTATTTTAATTCGGCATGTTCCAAACTGAACTCAACACCCGCCACCTCTTCCCAGCTTCCTCCCCCGGTTTTTCCAATTCTGAATGGTAGCAGCCCCACCTCTTCATCTTGGTTGTGAATCTGGAAATTGGTCTTTTCTCTTCCCCTCTCTCTTCACAATCAGTAAATCAGTACATCCTGACAAGTGACCTCCTAGATAGTCCTAACTCCAGACAGAATGCCACTTCCCAAGTCCAGGCTCGCAGCCTCTGTCACCTGGATACCAGAAATGATTTCCCAACCCATCTCCTGCTCTTCTTTCACTTCTTTCTTCCTCAATGACACCTTATTTCTTAAATATCACTCATGAGACTCTTATGCTCAAAACCATGCCATAGAGCCTCTCACCCCTGTCGGATGAAGGCCATGCTCCTTAGCATGGCATAGAATACCCTTCTTGCTTGGATCCTCAGTAGAGAACTTATCTTTTGTTAGTTGTCCACAAGTGCCCTGCTCTTGGCCATTCTAAGCTTGAAGTTTGCCTCTGCTGTGGCATCTTTCCCACAGCTCTGCACCTTTACATATATTCTCCTCACTAACCAAATGAGCTCCCTCAACCTATCCACCAAAAACACCTTACTTGTCCTTTAAAAGGCTTTCATAAAATAAAATAAAAAAAATAAAATGCTTTCTTCAGATGAAAGAAGCCCCCCACCCCCAGCCTTGCCCCAGACAGGTGCTTTTCTCTCCCTGTCCTGATTGCATTATATGTATTGTGATTTTAATGTCTGTCTCCCTCATTAGATGGTAAGTTCCATAAGGCTTCCTGTTAATCACAGGGTGTGACGTATGGTTAAATATTTGATCATTGCTTTCTGAATGAACTAATGAATCTAAGCTAACTTTTTTCCTTGTCAAATGAGATAATTTAGCTCCAGAGAGATTAAGCAACTTGCTCAAGACCAAACAGCTAGATGACAGAAGAGATAGTAAAGACAGATACCATGTGCTTTCAGATTGCAGCCTAGCAATTACTCCGTGCGTCCAGCTGCTTTCCTATCTGATGCAATCATGTCCTATGGCAACACCTTTCCCTGAGTTTCTGTGTTAGGGCACTTTGGCTTGGGGCTTGGTTTCCTTTTTTAGTACCAATACCCTGCCTTTCTCTTGGAGAACCACTGGTCCTGTATTCCCAGGACCTGTCCTTAGAATGAGTCTGGCCCCAGACCCTGACTTCAGGAGAAGGCAAGTGACCCAGGGCTGCCCAGTGAGAATGCTGTGTTCCCTTGGGTTAATCAGAGACAAGTGACAGCCCAGGACTTGATAAAACTATTGAGAAAGACAAGCTCTTTTTCCACTGGGCTTATAAAGCTAAAGTGAGAGAAGAGCCTTTTTGAGAAGAAAGTCAGAAGAGAGAAACAGAGCTGAGAGATTTCTGAGGACGTCTTTTGAACCCCTGCAGCCAGACATTCCTCATGCCAGTATGGGAGTTGGCTGGAGACTGTCAACTTGGCTACGTTGCACTACATCTCCCAGAATCCCCTTCACTATATGTTTTCCATTACAGTGGAACATAAAGACATTCTGCATGGGTTTCAGAAGGTAGATGTGAAGGCAGCCGTATTGGTTTTGTGCCTGAAAGGATCAGGCATAAAACACTACTGCAGCACAGTATCTAAGAGCTCGCCTTTGGTTTTTGTGGGACAGCAGCTAGGTTTGTATCTGTTCCCCTTCCCCCCCCATCCTGTTCTGCTACAGCTACACCATCTGCAGGACCACGTGCAAATTTAGCTTTGTAACAAAGGGCTCCAACTTTCCTTCTACTGGACCGTCATAGAAATCCAGCATGGTCTGGAGGTCATGAGAGACTGACATGGGTCCCCGCCCATTCTCGTAGGTTCTGACTCATGTTCACAGGTGCCGGTCTGTCCTTGCTCCTTTACCACTTGGCCTTTAGCTTCCCCACCTGACAGCTAGTCCTGAGGTCTTTAGGCACCAGCATCAGAAAGGAAGACAACAGCCTTGCAGAAACTGGCTAATCAGTCTCTACGATTGCATTGGTCAAACTCTTGCAATAAATCCTTTAGTGTGAGGTTGTGTATGTGTACACACTTTTCAGTGATTGAATTCTTCTCTGTTTGGACTCTGGCTGATACACAGTACTATCCCTGGGCTTTTCCATTATATAAATCAAAATGTTCTCTTTAATGTTTCAGTCAGTGTTAATTTGGTTCCTGTCAGTTGCTGCTGAATAAACCCTAAGATGCAAAATTATCATATTTTAACTAAACAACTGATTATCCTGAGGGCAGGATCTATGCTTCTCTCATTCCTACGTCCCCAGCATCCAGCAAACTGGCACGTTTATAGTAGGCACTTGACAAACATGTGTTGAATGAACTAACAATGAACAGCTACAGAATAAAAATGCTCTCCCGGGGACTCAGAGCTAAAGCCTCACACAATGTGAATCATGTGGAAGATGAAAAGCAGGATGAGAGGGGACTCCAGGCCTCTGGATAAAGCCGTGAAGATCCTGGGTCTCAGCAGCAGCTGAGTCTTCCACCTGGCAGCCAGGGGGAAGGGGCAGCACCTGTTAGGCATCTCATGTTCGCTACCAGCACAACAGGTGTCCCAGGGCCAGCCAGCCCTCGCACGGAAGTGAGCTTCCTGTCACTCCTGACCAGGATTCACTACATGAGCATAACAGAAGTGGTCCAGGAAACTATTTTTTAAATAGAAAACTTGAAAGCATATCAGGTTCTTAGAAAAGAAAGCTTCCAAGAAAGGTGATTTTACAGTAAGAAAACCCATGAATCATCTAAAGAATTTATATCTGAGGTAAAACATAAATTTTAACATTCCTTGTGCCTGCCTAGAATGCTTTGACAGATCCTACATAAGTAGGGGGTTCATGGGAACCACAGAGATAGAAATTTTTGAGCAGACATTTTCTGAATGGTTTGGCTGATAGTAACCATAAGCGACTCAGGCAATGAAACAGTTTATTTCCAAGTACAAAACCTCACAGGCAAAAACTTATGACACCAACATATTAAATTAAGATGGTGGAGGGATAGGATAGGCTCATAATGCCCCCCCCCCCCAAAGATATCTCATTTCTCATCCTGAAACCTGTGACTATTACCTGGTATGGAGAACGTGTCTTTCTAGATATGACTGAGTTAAGGATCTTGAGATGAGAAGAGATTATCCATTTGTGATTAGGCAATCACAAATGTCTTCATAAGAGGGGGGCAGAAGATTTAACCAGAGTGGAGAAGATGATGTGAAGAAACAGAGAGAAATTTGAAGGTTCTGGCCCTGAAGATAGAGCAAAGGGCCATGAGTCAAGGAATGTAGCAGGTACAAGATGGACCAGATACGGAAAGGGATTCCTCCCAGAGCCTCCATGGAGAGAACCTCAGTTTCAATCTCATAAAACCTGTTTTGGACTTCTGAGCCCCATAACTCTAAGAGAGTAAATGTGTGCTGTTTTTAGCAATCAAGTTTTTGGTAATTTTATCTTACCTAAGGCAGTCTCCACTTGGACATCTTGAGTGTAACTCTTTTCCTCAGCTAGTGGAAGCCCAGGCAATATATCGATGAATCATAACAGATGAAAAAAATTCCAATTTGGGTTCCTTGTCTGACCATGTGAATGGATTAAGAGAGTAGACTATGAAGTGTCAGATGTCCTGGATTCAAACACAGCTTTGTGTCTATTTTCTACTTATGGCACCTTGGAAAAAATTATCTTTCCTCTCTGTGCTTCAGATTCCCTATGGTCAAGTGGGATCATAATAGCAATGAACTACCTAGTAGAAAATCGTGGGAAACAGCTGAACACACACTTCACAAGAGTGAAGCATATCCAAATGGCAAAAAAAAAACAAAGTAAAGAAGAAATACTCTACCTCATTGATCACCAAAATGAGATGCCACCACATACACAGCAGAGTGGCTAAACTAAAGAGGACTAACAATACCAAGCCTTGAGGCAGAAGTGGAACTACTGGGGGGGACTCCTGATACTGTCCTCAGACCCAGTCAAGAGAGACCCACTCTTGGAGTTCCATCCCATGGAGTAAGGAGTCCATGGAGCCCAAGAACATACCCAACCAGACCCATGTCCTTTCTTTCCCTCCCTGGACAATAGTCCAGACACCCAGGACTTCAGAATTTCCTGCCTGAATGGGTCTCTTCCGTAAGTCCGTTTTTCAGGCAGATCACACTCTGGGTATGCAAATCTTGATCCTAGGGGTGGCCCAGGGGTGGCTGTGTTGACAAAGCCTACATATGCATATTAGGCTTGCTGTAATGCAGGACAGATCCAAGAGTGGGAAAGAGCAGCAGGCTTTGGACTAAGGGATAAGGGAAAGCTCTCCCCATGCCAAGGCACAATCACTATGGACAATGGTTTGGCAGTATCTGCTAACGCTGAACATAAACATACTTTACAACTCAGCAGTTTCACTCCTAGGTATGTAAACCAACAGAAAGCAACATACTTGTTTATATATATTAGCTAGATATATAATCTCACATACATATTGTTAGAGAGAAGTGGCATCACTATTCACTATAGCCCCAAACGAGAAACAGGTCAATTTTTTTAACATTAAGAAGTATGTAAATAAATTGCTGTATAATCATACCGTGGACTACTGACAGCAATGGAAACAAACAGATTACGGCTACATGCGACACTGCGGATGAATCTCACAAATATAACGTTGAGCCACAGAAGCCAGGCACAAAAGAGTATCAGATTCATTTATATAAAGAGTATATGATTCTACTTATATAAAGTTTAAAAACAGGAAGAACTGCTTTAGGATCACAAGTCAAGATAGTGATTAGCTTTCGGGACAAAGAGGGTAATGACTGGAGGTAGGGGTGCCTCTCAGATGCTACCAATGTTCTACTTCTTTATCTGTTACAATTACACAAGCATGTTTAATTGATGAAAATTCATTGAAATGTATACTTAGGATTTATGTCCCTTTCCATTATTTACATATTTTTTTTCTTCAATAAAAGAAAGTATTTAAAAAAAGAAAAACTGTCACTTACCTCATAGTCTTGTTGTGGAGATGAAATATTCACCGAGCTCCTAGGGCAGAATACAATACAGCAAGTGCCAGGTTGTTGCTGTCATCGTTATCCCTTTATCTCTTTGTAAAACCCACCCTGAATCTTTCACCGTGCGGTTCCAAGCACCTGCCGATGATCCCCACACAGTACAGTGGCTCAGCAAATAACTAGCAGTAGCTGTTGATGAGCCCCAACTGGTTGCCAACTACTTTGCTTGGTTGGATTCATGCATGAAACACGGTAGTCACCTACTCCAGTCTCAATAAGAAGGGAGCTCAGGACCTCCCATCCCAACTCAACACAGGAGCCACTCATCCTAGAACATCTGCCCAGAATCTCTAGGAGCATTAGTACCTTTTCTATGTGCCCCTGTTGCTTTGGGTGTTCTCTCATAGTAAGTGTTGCCTTTTATGGGTGACTCCCCAGTGTACCATAGTCTCTCTGAGGGTAGGGACTGCCTCTCTTATTTTGGTCTCCCCAGGGCTTGGCACTGTGTCTGGCACATGAATGATTCTCAATAGTTCTGAATCAAAGAAAGAATTCCTGACTCATGGCAGGCATGTAATACGTGTTAATCCCATCCCTCCCCATCCCTTTTTCTCCTCCTCTTTTGAAACTCCTTCTCTCTTCCTCCAGTTTTTTCCTTCCAGCCAGAGGAAACTATATGAGACAGAGACCTTTGAGTTTTTTCAGATGAGACCCTTTATTAACAGTCTAAACTGAACCAGTGACTGAGCCTACCTGAAAGTGACTGTGTACCCCAGGTGTGTACCATGATTTCATTCTGTAATGGGACAGTGTGTCCATGAAAGAAATTCATCACCAACTTTTTGCTTAAGCAACAAACACCTGCAGTTTATGGAGTCTTTTAAGATGGCAGGTAAAGCTTCCAAAAAATCCTTCATGCTATGTGAAGTGGAAGATCAACAAAATCAACAGCTGGTAGCAACACAACCACTTCCTCTGGGGACAAAGAGGTACAGCTAATGCACTTTACAGGCTGTCGCAGATACCTTACAAAATGTTTCCAACAAGGGAAGGAGGATCCGGAAAGAGGACCCGGTATCTGAGGAACACCTGCTAATGGTGCACAAGTACGGGTCTACATTTTTTTTTTGCACACAGTATTTCATTTATTTATTTTTTTTTAAAGATTTTATTTATTTATTTGAGAGACAGAGAGAATGAGAGAGAAAGCACATGAGACAGGGGGAGGGTCAGAGGGAGAAGCAGACTCCCTGGTGAGCAGGGAGCCCGATGCGGGACTCGATCCCGGGACTCCAGGATCATGACCTGAGCCGAAGGCAGTCGCTTAACCAACTGAGCCACTCAGGCGCCCCACAGTATTTCATTTAAATAACACAGTTATTAAACACTAATGTGTAATTGGCTATGAACAAAATTAATTTCTATTTCTATATAAATACATATGTGCACAAGGATATATGAAAAGAGAGTTCATGGAATAATTTTCAAATAGTGAAAAATTAGAATCAATTGAAATGTTTCTTGTTAAGAGTAAACTCAAATTCTGATACCACCCTTGTATGGGGTGGCATACAGCTGTTAGGAGAACAGGAAGTGCCTCTGTGTGGATTCGTGTGAAAGGATATTCAAGTTATCCAAGGAGAAGACTCTGCAGAACAATGGGTAACCTCCATTTACATGGAATTTTAATAGAGAAGTATGTTTATAAAATGCACAGAAAATCATTCAGAGGGATTCATGCCAAAAGAGTAATAGTGATAACCTCAGAGAGGAAGAATTAGAGAAATGAGAAAGTCAGGGAGTAGAGGAGAGAAGAGGATGGCATTTTACTTTTTCTTATTTATATTTCTGATTTGCTTAAATCTTGCACAATGAGCTTGTATTAGTTGACTATTTTTTAAAACTTCTAGGTATTGGATTATGTTGGAAACAGGTTTGGAATAGTCCATTGTTTACCTTGGGCACTTACTCCATCTTCCTATGTATCAGTTTCCCCAGTTGTATATGTGCTGCCGAAGCGAGCACATCAGTTTCCCCAGTTGTAAAAGAATAACAATTGCTACTTCCTGGCATGGTAGGAGCTGATTTATGTAAAACTTTTAGCCCATTGCCTGATACTAATAAAACTGAATTGTAGAGGTCAACCATTGCTGTGCAATAAAGCATGACACATATCAGTGATTTAAAATTAGAGCCATTTATTATCACTCATGCAAATATAGCTTTGCTGTGATATAAACCGGGCTTGGCGGGGCTGCTCTGCTGAGCTTGGCTCTGCCCTACACACCCCTCATCCTCCTTGGACCACTATGTCCTTCTCATAGTGATGGCAGAGGCACAGACAGCACAAATATGCAATGTCTTAATGCCTTAGGCTCAGAACAGACGCACTGCCATTTCTACTTCGTTCTATTGACTAAGCAGTCCCATGACCAAGCCCAAAGTAAAAGGATGAAAAAATACACTGAACTAAGGGTGACCAATATCCCAAGTTGCCTGAGACAAAGGGGCTTCCCAAGACACAGATATTTTAATGCTGGAACCAGGAAAATCCTAGATTAACCAGGACCAACTGGTCACTCAATGTCTCTCTACTCTTCTAGTAGGATGAACTTCAAAGTAACCCAACGAAGGATATGGTATAGGGACAAGGTGAAGACTTGGGACCAATTATACAGTTTACCAACTCTTAATAATGTTACCATACTCAAATACTAGGCAAACAGTAGGTGGTCAAAATTATATTTGGTAGATTGGTTTAGGTTGGCCAAACAAAATCAGATCCTCCTGAAGTCGCCATCAACAGAATATTTTCCAGAATATTCTTGTCAAATAAAATTGAAGATGTTTCAGTAGCAACAGGTTATAGCATCAGAAAGGTGATTAGACTAGATTCTCAAGAAAGCTTAAGTCTCTTCCAATCTGATTCTAATTTCATTTGACAGAGAATAAGTCTACCTAAGACCAATAAGAATCCCTAATACAAATTTCTTTCCTTTTAGAGAGAACGCTTTGCTTCTAACAGACTGTTAGCAGGAACAGTTTGTTTGCATGTGATCATTAATATTATTTAACTCCCTAGCTTTACTAATCTTTTCAAATGCCAAGACCCATAGTACCGTGGTTGTCTAGAGGTGAAATCCACAAAGTCACAGGGTGCTATGCTCTGCCTGTTGTTTCCTGATACCTGCTACTTCCCTCTTCCTGTCATTTCCTGATACCTGCTACTTCCCTCTTCCTGACTAGAGTGTATATTTCTCATCCAAAGTCAGGCCCTTACTGGATAAGATCAATGAGCAGGCCCAAATCATAAAGAATGATTTCTCTCACCTCACAACCCTTTTCATTATCTGAGACACACCAAAGAGGGAAGCCTATTAAAACCCTCAGGTGTTTAGGTTTTTAAATCTTAAAAAAATAATAATAATAATAAGGGAAAGCAGGACTCTAGACATTCCTAATAGGAATGAACTGTTAAAATACCTCAGGGTTCATTTTCATATGAACTTGGAGAATAAAACAAAGAAATATGAATACGCTAACTAAAACGAGACAGTCGGCTAGGAGCTGTCAAAGCATTGGAGGGTCAACATGTCAGGTTGTTTTACAACTGCAGGCAAATCAGTTGGGGTTGAAGTGACTCTGGGGCAAGTATCTGGGCCCTAAACGTTTCACAAATTCTAATCCAGGCGCCAGTGCAAGTGAAATTAAACTGCTTAGACCCCTTTTAATGATCAAGGATGTGCTTTTTTTTTTTTTTAAAGATCTTATTTATTCATTTGAGAGAGAGCATGAGCAGGGGCGGGGCGGGGGGTGCGGCAGAGGGAGAAGCAGACTCCCCACTGAGTGGGAATCCCAATGTGGGGCTCCATCCCAGGACCCGGGGATCATGACCTGAGCCAAAGGCAGACATTTAACCGACTGAGCCACCCAGGTGCCCCAAGAATGTGTTTAGATAGTTTAGATATATTGCCTTAAATTACAGCCAGTAATTTTAAAGGGACCCAATCATCAGCTTTATTACACTCTACCAAGATTAAGTAAGTGGGGTCAACTAAAGAATAAAGGCCTTTTAAGCTGCCCACCATCCTTCAAAAATAGGCATTTTCCTCTCTCTGACATTGACACAAGCCTCTAGCTCTGAACGGACCACCTGCTCTGAAACACCTAAAAACAATTTAAAGATTTCAGATTTTGTGAATCACCTGGGGCTGATAGGCACTGACAACATCTTTGCTTTGCCAGAGATTCCAGCACAGCTGAGCGTCCAGACCATTCCCGGTTTACAAATAGTGAGGGCAAAGAGCAAGATGATCTCTGAGATAAGTTTCTGCCTGCTTCTTCTGCTGGTCTGTTGGCCCTCCGACCCCATCTATTTTCATTCTTGTTTTAATTTGATGAGGCGGGTGGTCAAGAAGTACATCATTCCAGGAAGATATAAAAAGGCATGGGGGTAAGTAATAATCGGCAGCGTTGTTACCTTCAGCCTTTTAAAAAATGATCTCATGTGGCATTATGACTATAACCATTAACCAGGATACTGAGCCTGGGGGACAGCTTATCAGTTAAACCCATGACAGTCTCTGAGAAGGGTTGACCAATGAACATTTTATTAGAGCAGACTGAATAATAAACAGGGAAATGATAAGATAAAGAGATAATGTTCCTTCAGCTTTTAAAATCATGGAAATAACGCAAGACAAATATCTATCTTGAATTAAAAGCTACCCAGAGGATAGGAAATAAGAGAGAATCTATTATGCCTTCAACAGGTCTCCAGAGACCTAGGGCAATTTTTTTTTTTCCCTACTATGAGCTGTTGATTAATGACTTGGGAAAAGGAGTGTTTAGGGAGTTAGAGACTTGTAAGTTTATTTCCTTCTGGGAGTAGAAAGTGCAGAAGGAAGGAGAGACACCTAAGTAATTAGAATTGGAAGATTTGTGAGTTCAGGAAAAACAGAAGAAATGAAATTAATTTAAGGAATCCTATAGAAAGAGATGGAGGCATGTAAAATAAACTCTTCATAGAGATGAGAATGCTAACTAGCAGTTACTGAGGGCTTAGTGCTGGAGACTTCCCATGCTCATTCAACTCTAGAGGGCAGGCACCACCAGATTCCATTAACTTTAACATGAATACATACACAGATAGATTTCATATATTTAAATTTAATACACACATACATGTATATGTAATATCATAGTATCCGATAGCTCTCTCTCTCTCTCTCTCTCTCCCACCCTCTCTCTCTCTCTCTCTCCCTCACACACACACACACAAACACACATAAAATGTTTTAATACAGGATTGATGTCACCTTACAATCACCATGAACCAAAGGGCAGACATGCTATAATTCTCTCACTGTCTGTGAATGTGTAAACTATTACCGTCACATCACTTGACCAATGCACATCATTGGCACTGCATATGGTTTAATTGCTATTTAAAAATCTTTAATGCTATGACCTGGTATTTAAACTAAAGATTATTATCCAAGCAGAATGGTGTAAAAACCAAGCAAAGAAGTAGATTAAATGTGCTATTAGTAAAGCAAATGTTCATCACAGGAAAGACCCTGATTCCATACTTTTTTTAAAGCAACAACCAAGTGCTTTAGAGGACCCTAAGAAATCAAACTACCAACAAATTGATGAAGTTGTGCTTTGTGTCATCACTGAAATGTATGCAAAATAATTGCCTATTACATGTCAAGCGATGCAAATAAAGCCAGAACAAATGACCAAATTCCCAAGAATATCTTAAAGACATTTCCAAACTTAGAAAGCCTGGTTTGACTGACTCATGCATGATTAGCAGTGTTGTTTTGTATTTTCTTAGTGGTACATAAAATTATGGTGCATCTTATGTCTCATCGCACTTAGATTCAATTAACCAGGATATTACCACCTCTTTTCTACAAATAAGAATACAGAGCCTCAGATAAGTTAGATTATTTGCCCCAAAGCTCATGGGGAGTGAGTTCTTAGAGACAGAGATCCTTTAAAATGAGCTCAGTCTTATTTCAGAACTTACGGTTTTACCCATTATGATAAACTACTTCCCAAAACAGGGATAGAAGATTGGCATAGTCTTTTGAAAAGTCAGATCATGGCACTTCTCGTTTCAAAACATTTTCATTTCAAAGCAAAAGCCAAGAAGTCCTTTTGGAAGGGCCTTCTAGACCTTAGGGCCTCTGGGGTCCTCTTCCTCTCCCACCATTCTCGCTCACCTCCCCCTCACTCCTCAGCTACAGTTCCAAGGATTCTTTGCTTTTTACTTACTATGCCAACAAGCTTGCCCCTGCTTCAAATATACTCCTACTAGAGGGCCTTTCCACTTGTTGTTCTATCTGGAACACTTTCCCACCACATTTCCACTTGACTTACTCTCCTGTTCCTTCTTTGTCTGCTCAGATGTCACCTTATCATCTGGTGACAGGCCCTTATCAGGGAGACCTGGTTGGCCACCATACATAAAATAGCAGCACTCTACCCCATCTGAGACTTTCTCTATAACCTGTAGCCTGTTTTATTTTCTTTACAGCATGTTACTCTGTGACATGTTAGACATGCTTTTGTTCATCTGCTTATTGCTTGCGACAATGTAAGTAAGCTTCAGAAAGCAGGGGCTTTGTTATATCATCTGTAGCAAAAGCAGGCACTTGTTGAATGAAAACACAAATCTTCTTCTGACAATGTCAGTATACTATCTTTCCCTTTTGTTTTGTCAGGTCAGAAAACTATCATAAATTACCAGCCGTGGGTTGTTATTACTTAGAGCTCAGTAATTCCATTTTGTACACCACTTGGGGCTTAATAAGGAGTTAGACTTTTGTAGCAAAGAGTTTTCAAATGCAGATTCCAGAGCCAGACTTCCTGGATTTTAATGCTGGCTCTACCACTTACCTATGTGATGTCATGAAAGTTACTCAACTCTCTGAGTCTTAGCTTCCTCATCTGTAGAATGGAGAGACTAACAGGACTTACTTCTGAGGATTCTTATAAGGATGAAATTAAATAATACAGGTGTATGGCCTGTCTCCTACTAAGTCATATTCAATGAAATATTTATTTTGATTGGAAAAACTATTTTCAACTCACCTAATAGGAATTGTTAAGATGATTCTCAGTCCGAGAAAATGATTCCCCCCAGAGGACATTGGGCAATGCTGGAGATGTTTTTGCTTATCACAACTGGGGATGCTACTAGAATCTAGTAGGTGAGAAGCCACAGATGCCGCTAAACATCTTACGGGGGCGGGGGTGGGAGCGGGCTGCAACAAGAATTATCGAACTCAAAGTGTCAACAAAGTCACTGATGAAAAATCCTGATAGAGAATGTTAGTTTCAACATACTATAAACTCCAACATTCCAGAAGTTAAGAAATTAAAAGGGGAAACTTTTCTGTCTCTTTTTAAAGCCACCACCACGCCCTCTGTCATGCCTATAAAATCAGCTTGGAGATCCAAATCCATGCTTGCATTGCCTCCTCTAGAGACCTGGCCTTTGATCGATTCTTTCTGTTGCTTTTTTTATAACCCATGGCCAGGTAGATGCAAGGGCTGCTGTCCTGAGCTCAGAATTGCCAGGCAATTTTCCTTAGACATTCTTGGGTTGGCCATTTTAGTTCTGCATCAGACCACTAGAGGGAACAGAAACACTATCAATCACTCAGTAGTTGGGTGCCAGACTCCTCAGTTTTCAGTCATGAAAATCTTCATAAAATGCTACATTATTTCTGAACCCTAAATTAAAAACCCAAAATATGTTTATTAGGCACCTCCATAGGTACACAGTTTAAAAGGCTGATTCAAGTAATTACTCTAATTGTCCTCACCCCCAAACTGTAAAGTATGGTAGTAACTTAATGTCCTATGTTAAACAGAAATCTAATAAATGACTATTGGTGCTGTGATTAAAAGTATGAGGCTGTTATAATGATGCTATTATGATAATATTCAATGACTATATTGGTAAAACTCTTTCTTTGATGAAGATTTGGTTATGTTGTGAATTAATTCATATCAAATAGTTATATATGATCTCGCCTACCAGGAATTAAGCAAAAATTAAGCAGGAACTGGAACCTAAACATGAACTCCAAGCTGGAAGAAATTGTGTTATTTTGCTGAACACTGAACCAAACACAAACCAAAATATAAATGATCATTGTCCTAAAATTATTGCCCTAGGATAAACCTGAAAGACTGAAAAAAAAATATGAAGGCATCAATAAATATTTAGATACATCTCAATTTCACACACTCAGATTTGGAAGAGAGGCACTGAGGAAAAGTTACAGGGAACTTTGAAAGGGAAGAATTAAAGAATCATTTTAAAGGGCAGAGTGTCCAGCTGTTTTTTCCTTTCAACTAAAAATTAACTAAATTGTGAATACAAGCATCACGCAAGTGATTTAACTTGTTCTCGCGGCATCCCCAGTTGTCCCTAATTATCTCTAAAAAGATTGCAAAATTCTGTTCAAAAATAATTTTAATTTTCTTTAACTTACATACACGCACACACACAAATATAAACAAAAATGCTGTGTATTTTGACACGGAGCTGAAGAGCTACATGATGCTGTCAAACCTAATAAATGAGGATAAAGATCAATGATTCAGAAATGTTTAGGTATCATACTAAACAAGATCAGATTTTAGGATTCTGCATAGAATAGGGTTAACTGCATAGCTCTGATATCAGACAATTTGGTTTGAAAACTGCCTCACCAGGTAATAGTTTTGAAGCTCTGGGCATATTATTTTATGTCTCTATGCTTCAGTTGTAAAATGGCTGTAAATATCATAGCATAGTTTACCTCATAGGGTTGATGTGGGGATAACACGAGTGAATATAAGTAGAGCACTTAGAATAGTACCTGGCACGGGGCGCCTGGGTGGCTCAGTCATTAAGCATCTGCCTTCGGCTCAGATCATGATCCCAGGGTCCTGGGATCGAGCCCCGCATCGGGCTCCCTGCTTAGTGGGGAGCCTGCTTCTCCCTCTCCCACTCCCCTGCTCGTGTTCCTTCTCTCGCTGTGTCTCTCCCTGTAAAATAAATAAAATCTTTAAAAAAAAAAAAAAAGAATAGTACCTGGCACAAATTAACTCTGTATATGTGTTTTCTATTGTAACGATCATTTCCTATAATAGCTACACCAACCCAAGCAATAGTATCTACACCTATTCTATTTTCGATTGGACATGACCTCTCTTCCTAAATATCACTGAAACATTTTTTTCTTAAAAAAAAAAAAAGCAACCGACTGAACATATTGGGCTTCATGGACCTTGAGAAATAGGGAAAGTTGGCTCAGTTTCTGAGCCATCCCACCACAATCATCATAACAGAGGCAGCCCCTCATTCTTTGCTTTTCCTTTCCTCTCCGTCTCCCCGTTATATTCTCACTTCACCTTTTCTTTTTATCAACACAGACCTAAGCAAAAGGTGCAAAGGAGGGAGAGATGTTATCATTCTTATTTTATTTTTATTTTTCCATTTAATCACCAACCCTCAAGCCAGGCATGAGGATAATCATACTCTATAACAGAACAAGTCTCTTAAAGTCTTTGTGAGGCACTCTTTGAAAAGGTCAAGTGAATTAATGGGAGTAGCATTTTTTCCTTTTATCAGGTTCTAGAAAGTTTCGTCGGATGGTGACCTTGTTTCTTCCTCCCGTAACAACTGGTTTTCATTAGCTTGTGATAGGACCAGATGCAAGAAGAAATATATCCAGGAAGTTGAGAATACAAGAAAGGGAAGAATGAAGGGCAAACCCAGAACCCAAATCTTGCCATCATGTCAGCACTGCAAGTCAATGCCCTGACCTGTTGCCATGGAAACAAGACCTCTGTGTCAGACTCCCACAGGTTCCAGGGGCATACAGCATACCTCAGCCTGCACTTCATTCAGCTTCAATCCATTTCATTTCATTCAGAAAAATCCTCATTTGGGGAGGTCAGTCCCAAATCCTAAAGAGCGAAAATGTCAGATGCTCAATATACTGGGGTGGAATGCCATTAGCGAAAACTCACTAACCTATGTCACAATCAGCCTTATATCATATCAGTGTACCATCAAAGCAAGACCAAGCTGCCCTGAAATAAAAATTTTAAATATGTATAAAACTGAAAATAGGTACCACAATGTTTGTTTATTTTTGAAGATTTTATTTATTTATTTATTTGAGAGAGAGAGAATGAGCAGGGGGGAGGAGCAGAGAGAGAGAGGGAGAAGCAGGCTCCCCGCTGAGCAGAGAACTCGACAAGGGGCTCCATCCCAGGATGCTGGAATCATGACCTGAGCCAAAGGCAGATGCTTCACCAACTGAGCCACCCAGGCGTCCTGGTACCACAATGTTTATACTAATGTTATTCCCTTTAGATTTCCTTCTCTTGATATCTAGCTCATCAGGACCTCTCTAGTTGAAAAATGACTTTAAATACTTCTTTACATGTTCTTTACATCTGCTTTTTTTTTTTTAAGATTTTATTTATTTATTTGACAGAGAGAGACACAGCGAGAGAGGGAACACAAGCAGGGGGAGTGGGAGAGGGAGAAGCAGGCTTCCCGCGGAGCAGGGAGCCCGATGCGGGGCTCGATCCCAGGACCCCGGGATCGTGACCTGAGCTGAAGGCAGACGCTTAACGACTGAGCCACCCAGGCGCCCCTACATCTGCTTTGAGAGCACAGTTATGAAGTGACTAGACTCTAGGCACAGATGCACTGGGTTTGGATCTCGACCTTGCCACTTATTATTTTACCTTAGTCTAAATCATTAACTCTCTATGCCTCAGTTTTCTCATTCGTAAAATAAAGACAAGAGTAATTCCTACCTCATAGGGATCATTGTGAGAATTAAATGAGTTAATACAAAGTAATGAGTCCCTGGCACATTACTAACACTATATAGGTGTTTGTCACAACAAAAATCGTTATTTTGTTATAATTATAATTATTTGATGAAAGTCTTAAATGCTCAGTTTTTATTTTAATTAATTGTCAAAAATCCTATTTGCAGTGCTTTAGGCACTAAAAAATTACACTTTCATTATGTGCAATGGCTAAATGAGTAATCAGAACATGAAAAGAAGGAAAAGGTGAATCCACTTAGGAGGATTTTCTATTTTCCTTCATTTCTTGTTTTTGGGGCATTTTCCTACATCCAGTCACAGTTCAGGACAACCCCTAAGGAATGAATGAATGATGAACGAATGGTTTCCTGACCAACCAGAAGCCAGGCCCATTCATTCTAATTGTGGGACTGGATCGGAAATTACCTTGCAACCCCTTGAATGGTGGTAATTGGTGGGGAAGACTCTGCAGAGCAGTTTCCATCCAGCAGTTTGTAATCAAGCAAACATCATTAAAGACTTTCTCCTGCCATATTTCCTGAGCTCTGCTTATGTGCAAGTCATCAGAATAAACAGGTCCAATTAAAGAAAACAGGGACATACTCCCCAGATCATGGATGCTGAGAAACATGTGATCTTAAAGCCCTTGGGAGAATGCTCCATAGATCCTTTGACTCATCTGAAGACAGATAGAGTATTACATAGTGGAATCCTTCCAGTTGTAAATCTTTACGAGGACGTAGGGTTAGCATCACGTACAAGTGTATTTAATTCCTGGGTAGGACTGTCACTTGAATATTTCTTTCCTATGCCACGCTGTGACATAGTTCTGACTCATCTCATAGTTCTACCATCTACATCTGACCTTCTTAAGGGCCTAGGGTCAGAAGGATCTGAGCAAATGAGTTCAGGCTCCTGGTGGTTTTTCTTCTAGATGGTCACAGGTCCAGTGGTAAATCCCAACTCCCCTTGAGGCAGCTCACTTCCTCCATACACATTTGTAGAGCACCGACCCTGTTACATATATTGGGTTTTGTGTTAGGAATACAAAATCAAACGCAATGAATTCCTTGTTTTCCAGAAGCCTTGTTATCTGCTGAAAAGAAAGGCATGAGAAAACACAATGACAGAACAGCGTGAAATGTTTCTAGGGAAGAGATACCGTGCACTATGTGAGTATATAATAATAATGGTTGTAATAGCTCACACTTATTTCTAATCAAGCACTGTTCTCAAGTTCACACGTATTAACTCTTTCATCCCCATGACAGTCTTTGCCGTAAGCTGAGGTGCTGAGGGGTCAAATGACTTACTCAGTCACATAGTAAGTATTACAGCAAGTTGAGGAGAAACACGCAACCCACCCTGGGAGAACTAAGAAGGGTGCTTGGAGGAAAGACGTGGAATATGAGATGATCCTTGAGAGATGAATATGAGTCAATTAGATAACTGTCCCAGGATGAGCATCCTAGGAGGATGGAGAAAATGTGTGTCAGTACTCCCCTTAGACCCAAAAAGAACACCTCTGCTCTGGTGCTCCTCCAGCCGTGCCCCGCCCCATAGGTACACAATCTGTAGCGCCAAGAGGTCATGTCCACCCAGAGCCCAATCCCACTCCTTCCAGGCCAGACCATGTGCTAGAAACTAGGAACTCAGAAGTCCTTGCTCCAGCAGCTCCAGGCTCCCCTGCAGAACCTGTATGGCTTCTTCCATCCTCCCACAGGTGGGCCAGCCTGCGTGTGTGCTTGCTGCTAGGGAATGGCCATTTGCAGGTGGTGTGGACACACCTGGATGTGCAGTCTGGGATATCCACACACCCACATGCAACACATGTGCTGCAGGACAGACAGATCAAGGGGTGTGAAGAGAAGGCGGGTGAGCTGTGTGCCGGGAGCTGGGACATTCTACCGTGGAATTCTGAAGGGTCTGAGATTTCAAAGTCAAATCCTAGCTTTCCAGGTGGTGATGAAGGTATTTTTGCACAAGATAGAGGATAGAGGGGTCCCTGGCTGGCTCAGTCAGAAGAGCATGTGACTCTTGATCTCAGGGTCATGAGTTCGAGCCCTGTGTTGGGTGTAGGGATTACAAAAATAAATAAACTTAAAAAAAAAAAAAGGATAGAGGATTGAACATATTTTATATAACAGTGTGTTATCTTAGTCTATACATGTTAAGAATTCAGAAATATGGCCCGTACCCTCCATTTGTACTCAAACCCCAGGCCCTACGAATGTTAGAGGCAGACCTGCTGTGTGTGAGGGATGAAGACGTGAGAAAACAAAGCTTGCTTGGCTAAAAGTAGCTTGGCAAAGCCGGAGCCTAGATAACGAAGCAAAGGGTTCAGGAAAACACTTGCCTGCCTGGCAATTTGAACTTAATTCCGAAGGCGGCAGAGATCAGGAAGGGTTTTGCGCTGGGGAGTAAGCCGGCAGCGGGTTCCGAGTCCTCACAGCACAGGCGTCAGTCTGCTCTGTCCCCCAAAGGAGTACGCGAGGATTTTTCTCTTCTCTCTTCTTCCTTTGCCCCAATCCAGAAGCAAGAAAGAGAAAGAATGGTGTTATCTGCTATAGCTGTAGGCGTCCAGATAGCAAAGTCTGGCACAGTTAAAAGAACAAACATCTGGGAGAAAAAATAGCAACCCGACATTCTTATCTGGCCTACTCAGCTGGACAGAGCCTGAAGTCACAGACCCCGAGAAGCCAGGTGGCCATGCTAAAGCCCGAGAGCCCTCAGACATCAAGGACGGGACATTTGGGAATGGTACAAGAAAATGGGTCAGCGCTAGGTAGGCATCAAAGAGCCACCATAGAACAAGAGACGCACGGAGCCCTTGGAATGAGGCTTGCTTCATCTCCAAGCCTTGTAACTCTCCTGGGGGCAGCAGAAGACTCTCAGTTATGGATTATTTCCCTGAGCAGGACCAGCTGGGCTGGGGGTTCAGATCTACAAGACAGGTCTCTTGTAGCATCGACCATGCATGACTGCATGGAACCGTAAGTCATGGACACGGGACAAAGAGAATCAATCCCCCCTCAGTAGGTCTCAGTAGTAGGTATTTATCAAATTTTATTGCAAGGAATAACCTGACTTCCTCATGGGGAATTAACCGTCTGCTACTGTATGTGATTCGGGGGAAAACAACAAAACTCCAACTGAACCTCTCACCAGTAGGGCAGATCTTTTGGTTACGGTCCTCGTCGCACTTATAGCCAGGTGAGAGTGATGTGACCTCAGCTCAACCTATCAAACACTCGCCCCAAGACCTTAACCTGTGAGCCGGTGACAGGGGAATGTGAGAAGAGCTAGGGTGCAGCAGCAGCCTCTGGGGCAGCAAGAAACACTGCTGTGATGGCAGCAACTGCTCCAAGAGAATGGCCCTGGAGGAGGGAGATGCTGCCCACCCTTTGCCAAGCCCCCTGTGCACTCCCTTCAGTCCTGTCAATAAATCCCTCAGCGCTCCCATAAAATCAGCTGACTTTCCTTCTCTGTCATGAGTAAGGAGCTCTTGCCCCCTCAGACCAGCAAGTCCTTTTGAAACCCTGGAATTGCTGCCCAAAAGTACTCAGGAAGAAACAGATGTTCACATAATCGTGGCTTGAACTGGCGAGCCAGTGGCTTCTCCACTTTGGTGAAGTGTGTTTAGCACAAGGCTATGTTCTGTTTCTATGCTCTCTCCCCACATTCCAGGGTGTGCTAATTGTCACAGAGCCCCTGGGCTGTTGGCTTACTGTGGGACCGTGGTCCCCAAAGAAAGAGGAGTTATTTTTTTATTTCCCTGGGGCCCTATGATTCCTGCTACTATGGTGAAAAGTGAGGGGATGCTGACAGAAAGTCAATTTGCTGAGGCAGAGGGGGAATGCTTCCACTGGCCCTGCTCTCTGCACTCGGGAATACTCTTGAGCTCGAGCAGGGAGAGAAGTCAATGCATGGCGGGGGTGGGGTGGGGAGGAGGGGTGCTGGGCCTTAGCTACCGGCTACTGATCACATTTGGGCAGATCGATTGCCATTAAAAATGTCATTTTGAAAGATAGAAAAGCATACACACATATGCAACTCAACAGATGTTCATATCCCTCCTCCTCTTCCTTCTACAGCACTCACAGGAAACACATGTCTGTGTTGTCCTAAGTCCAGTTACTAATTAGCACGTTTCAGTAGCACATTTCACGGAGGATAGGGAGGATTTCAAAGGGATTCCTTCCTTTTAAGTTGAGACAGCTGGTGCTAATTACCAAGCAGGAAAAGAATGTGCAAACAGAACATTGAGAAGCCCTTGGTGAAACAGAAGGCTGAGGGGTCTTTTGGTCCTATTGTAGAACTTTTCTCCAGTGGTTGGAAGGGGCTGCAGATTACCTACATCTCCACCTCACCCCCCAGGAAGCAGCTGTCCAGTTTCATCACCCTGCAAGTAGGTGGGAAACACAGTCCAAGAACATGGACTCAAAGGTCATTTCACAGTATGCATGTAAATTTCACAGAGATCTAGTCAGAGCTCTTGTAGTAAACCAACTTTCCCTCACTCAAAAATACACAGCAAAATAAAAGCTAAGCATGGCTTTTTCCTTTTTCAGTAACCCAGGGGATTAGCGATTCAAAGTTCATCTTTATAATTAAGTGTTGCTATGGAATGAGAGCAATCCAGACACTCCAGATGATGTGTGGTAGGGAAAAAAGGAATCTTGATTCTAATTCAGTCGTACCTCTAATGGAAAGAACACTAAACCAAAAATCAAAAGATTTCTGATGCGTACTAATTATAAGACTTTGGGAAAGTTATTTAGTTCTTCTGAGCCTCATAATGTGAAAATAATGGGGCCCACCCCATGGGCTTTTTATGAGAGTTTTAGAGTATGATGGAAGTACAATGTGTATTTATGTGAATCTCGAGATAAAGGTAAAATTAGTGTAGATCTTTGGAATGTGATTTCCAGCAAAAGCCAACCAAAGTACTCTCAGTCCTTTGGAAGTATATGAGTACCTCATTGTGGGAGGTGTTGCCCTGGTTCTCAGGCTATCCAGAGACTATAGAAAGCTTGCAGAATGACTAACTGGATATCAGCAACTAACTTCACCATCAGGAACAATTCTACAAAGACAGTGAAGCAGAGTGCCTAAAGGTCAACTTTCTACAAGTTCTGAAATTCCACTGCCTAGTTTCAAATTCTGTGCCACCACTTCCCACCTGGGTGACCCTAAATCACTTGACCCCAACTATAAAATAAGAGTAACAGGAATGACACCAACTCGTGGATGGCTTCACTGTGAGGATTAAATGAAACATAACATAGGGGCGTTGCTTGACAGATTATAACTTTCATCTCAAAAAACACCAGTCTTACTATTGCAAAGACAAAATTAGTATTATTATAATTACAGAGCTGAGTAACAAGTTCATTTTGCTTTATTTATCTTTTAATGATTACTATTAGCTAACATGTATACAATGCTTACATTATGCAGCTTTTATGCATGTTGATTCATTTAGTCCTCATAACAACCCTATGAGATATGCTAGTGAGGAGCAGAGTTGGGATGTAAACCCAGGCGGAAGGCTCGCTCTTAATCACTGCACAAATTAATGTGGGCTGGTGATTAAGGCCGGGGGGAAGGGTGAGAGTGGATTACTTGCTGCAGTGGTAGTTTGTACAGCTGGACTTGAATCTGAAAATATTCCACGTACTTGCTGGGCTGAATTTCAGCCCTGCACATCATGAGGGCAAGTATATTTAGCTGCTTCATCATTAAAGTCCTCATGCCTTGACTTACTTAAAGCAACACCATTTGTTCTTTTATCTCCTTCGTTATTTCTACTTTCAGAAACTGAAAACACTCTGAAAGAACAAGGAGGTGTTCCCCCATTCCAAATACTCTACCTTTAAAGACAAAAATAATAACTCAGAATAACAGCAAGATAAATTTGATGAATCAAATACCATTGAAAACCCTTTTAGGGGTGCCTGGGTGGCTCAGTCATTAAGCATCTGCCTTCGGCTCAGGTCATGATCCCAGGGCCCTGGGATCGAGCCCCGCATCGGGCTCCCCGCTCAGTGGGAAGCCTGCTTCTCTCTCTCCCTCTCCCCCTGCTTGTGTTCCCTCTTTCGCTGTGTCTCTCTCTGTCAAATAAATAAATAAAATCTTTAGAAAGAAAGAAGGAAGGAAGGAAGGAAGGAAGGAAGGAAGGAAGGAAGGAAGGAAGGAAGGAAGGAAAGGAAGGAAAGAAAGAAAACCCTTTTAACACCTACATTCACTGTCTGTCTGAAAAGTCCCAAGTTCTATCATTTTCAACAAAACCCAAAGATTTCACTTGGCTCTTTTTATATCAAAGAGAAAGAAATTTCTGAATCATTATGAGTGCTTTTTATAACACCTAATTTTTAGGAATAGTGCCTAGACCCATGCCCTGTGCATCAAGGAACTCACTAAAGGCTTGTTGATTGCTTAAGTGCTGACGAACGGTGTCTGGTTGATATTACATGCTATTGCCATAAGTTGGAAATACACCAGTTTTTGTGCAAAGATGCCTTTGAACCTGGGAAGGCATACTTGGAAGATAATTAGGTAGTGGCTGGCAATGAGACTGTGGATCAAATACAAGCCAGTTGTGTGAGACCAGAGGAGAAAATTGTTTCATGTTTAAGAAGACATACAGAAAGCCTGAGAAGCGACACAAAGAGAGACAGTGACAAACAAGGTCACCAAACAATGCCTTGGGTCATTTACAAAACAGAGCCCCCCTGAGAACTCCGAGGTCATGCCAGCTTGTCCAAAAACCTGCTCTCTTCCCTTCTCTGGCTCTCTATCATAGATTCCGGTTCTTGTCATGTTCATCGCTTGCCAACCAAGTTGCTACATCCTGCATCTGTGCTCTTATTTACACTTGGCTTCCTCTCCAACTTTTCTTCCGTTTCTAATAATCTGCATCTTACAATTTTCAGACACCTGACCAAAACTCATGTGCCAACTCCTAGAGTACAGTTTTAGGGGTTGTTCTATTTATTTATTTATTGTACTCAGTAGACCTCTATACAGTGAGCCAGTACTATATATATTCCCTTGAAATTAAGTTCTTGCTATTTAATTATTTACCAGGTCTTCCACACCTATAACAATATTTTCTCACTAAACTGCTTGAGAATAGGATCCATGATTTCCACATCTTTTCTGTTTGCCAATGAACTGCTTCTTGTGTAATGCATCATACCCAATAGATATTCCGTTACTGTGGTAAATTGTCGGTAATCCCACTATCCTCAAGTTGTCTGCCATTGAGATGACTATATGAAAGAGGTATAGTTCTTGGTATTGTGACAACAAAATGTAGAACCATCAGTAAGTATTGACTCGGCCAAAATCTTCAGATAACATCTGCTTCAATTCTAGAAGCAGGTGTAAAGCTTCAGGATCACAGTTGATACATGCCAGGCCAGCTAACATGGTGGTTATAAGCATGATTTTGGGAGTCCAACTCTCCATCCTCTGCCATTTTATAGCTGGTTGAGCTAATTAACCTCTTTAACCTCAGCTTTCTCTTCTAGAGGATAAAGTAATCATAGTATTCGTCTCATAGAGTTTTTTTTTATACAGAAGGTAATATAGATAGCACAGCACCTGGGACAGAAAGCCCTCCATAAAAGCATGCTATTAATATCATGATGGAAATAATGAACCAAGAACTCAAATACATTTGAAAGACAAAATAGACTATTGCTAGTGATAATCAGTGTATCCAGTTTTGAAGTTTAACTTTTACAAATATGTACATTGAGTATTTAAAATATTCATAATTAATAGCCCTAAATCTTGAAAGCAATGTGGCATCCGGATATCACCAGGGCTTTATAGGCATTCAGATATGGGTAAGAATTCTAATTTTCCACTTATGGGCAAAATGGCAGAGGACAAGTTCGATAATGTCTTGAAATTTCAGTTTCCTCATCTGATATGAGGAGAAAAGGTAATTCCTACTTTGCAAGATGGTTACAATCTCATATAAATCCTCTAGCAGGATTGACCCCTGTCATCATTGCTGAGCTCTCTATTTTCCTGATTATTGTAAGGGACAGCAGCTATGCAATCTTCAGATAAGTCTGTAGCAGAAAACCCCCCACCAGGACATTTCACAGAGCTCTGCCTCTCCATCTCCCTAGTAGCATTCTCTCAGAATTAAGAGGTAAGTATTTCTTTGGGAACAGACTCACGTGGGAGAGCTTAGAATAGGCAATTTGCAGACTCATTTTTTATAGTGTTGGCAGAATGTGGGTTGTCATCACAGGCTGGGCATTGTCTTGCTTCCTGAGGTCTTACAATTGCCACACTGTGGCATGGTGTTATTTTCATCTCCACGATGGGCTGATTATAAGGTAAAGCTGCACTGCCTGACCAGCGTGCCAGGTGTCTGCTCTAATAACGCCAAGTGTTATTACTTTAAAAAGAGAGAGAGAGAGAGATGTGGAGGGAAAACAAGGAGCCACCAACCAGCATGCACCTCAAACCTCACCACAAAGAGACCAGCTGTTGCTAGACTCTATTTTGTTTGGACGAGTTCTGCCTCATCTTCCCTGGGATCCAGTGAGGAATCCACCAAGGCCTGCCCAAGGCAATAAAACTGACAAGGATTTAGCAACATCTGGAACTGAGGGGAGTTCCTTTTCCTTTTCTCCGCTGAGAAGACAGTAAAAAGGCAGAGGTATACACAAAGCTATGAAACGGCCAGACTAAAGTTATAGGTGATTCAATTCATGCTTTCCCTACATAAAGTATAGGATTAGAGCCATTCACTCATTAATCCAAACTTCACCAGGAACTGAAAATTTCAGGGGATATAATTATGACAAGGACAAACATACACATACTGTCCTTGACCTCAAGAGGCTTATATTCTAGGGATTTAACAAACAAACAAAAAAGCAAAAGACAAACAAACCACACATAATTACAAATTAAAATAATAGCTTTAAGCTTTAAAAAGAAAGATGAGAGAGAATCACAAGGAAAGGGTAGTTATTGCAGGAAAAGTCACCTGACGGAGTAGTCATTTCAGCTGAGATATGAAAGGTAGATAGAGGGCTGGATGAATATCCCAAGCTAAGGGTAGAGGATGTGCATAGACCCGGAGGCAGGTGGGAACTAAATTCGATAAAGACTTCAAGAAGAGTGAGTAATGGGGAAAGTAACAAAGATAAATGTGGAAAAATAGCTAAGGGCCTGCTCATGCAGGTCATGATTCATGTTTTGTGTAGAATAGAAACCATTGAATCGCTTTTATTTTATTTTATTATTTTTTTTATTTTTAAGATTTTATTTCTTTGAGAGGAAGCGCGAGGGGGGGGGAAGGGCAGAGGGCGAGGGAGAAGCAGACTCCCCACCGAGCAGGGAGACTGATGTGGGGTTTGATCCCAGGACCCTGAGACCATGACCTGAGCTGAAGGCAGACGCTTAACCAACTGAGCCACCCAGGCGCCCCCATTGAATAGCTTTCAGAAGGAGAAAGACCTGATGTGATTTAGACAATCTGACGTAACAGAGGACGGGCTCATGAGACAGATAGTATACTAAGGTTCAGATCCTGGCTCAATCGTGTATTAGCTGGGCGATCTTAAGCAAATTACTTTGTTTCCTCATCTGCAAAGAGCAATAATAATAGTGTTTACTCCCTTGTTTTGAGGTTTAAATGAACTATTTCACGGAAAACCCGTAGAACAGTGGCTAAGACATAGTAAGTACTCAATAAAAGTTACATATATAACACTATTTTACATATATAAAATTCCAAAATTGATATGTTGAAATCTTAATCCCCAGTATGATGGTATTAAGTGCTGGGACATTTGAGAAGTAATTAGGTCATGATGGTGGACCCCTCACTAATGGGATTAGCACCCTTATAAAAGGGACCCCAGAGAATTCTCTCTTTCCACCATGTGGGGATACAATGAGAAGGGGGCAGTCTGTAGCTCAGGAGAGGACCCTCACCAGAACTTGACCACATTGGCACCCTGATTTGAACTTCCGGTCTCCAGAGCTGCGAGAAATAAATTTCTGTTGTTTATAAGCCACCCAGTCTATGGTCATTTGTAGTAGCAGCCCAAACTAACTAAAACAATATATAAAATAATTTTCCATTTTTAAAGGTCACTGCCCTTGTTGCCCTGTGGACAAAGAATGAAACACAAGAAAAAGTAGAAACAGGGAGACACACTGACAGAGTGTATTTGGTGATACAGGCTGGAAGTACTGAAGGCCTGGAATAGGAGGGCAGAGCCGGTGAGAATGAGGTGGCTATCAAGACTTAGCCTGGGCATGAGTAAACTGGACTTTCTAATACATGGGCTACAGAAGTGAGGAGGGGGCATCTGGGTGGCTGAGTCGGTTAGGTGACCGACTCTTGATTTCGGCCCAGGGTGTGATCTCAGAGTCATGAGATAGAGCTCCAGCATCAGCAGGGAGTCTGCTTGAGATTTTCTCTCTCCTTCTCCCTCTACCCGTCCCCCTGCTCACACGTGTACTCTCTCTGTCTCTCTCTCAAATAAATAAATAATTCTTAAAAAGAAAAGTGAGAGGCAAGTAGATCAAGGATGGATCTTAGACTAGTTACAATATCTGAAGGATGGCAACAATTCAAATGTCCATCAGTGGATGATTGGACAAACAAATTGTTAATATACATGTGATGGCATATTATCTAGCCATAAAAGGAATGACACACTGAAACACTCTACAATATAGATGAACCACCAAACATTATGCTCAGTGAAAGAAGGCAGACACAAGAGATCACATATCATATGATTACATTTATGTGAAATACCTAGAAAAAGAAAATCCATAAAGACAGAGAACACACTGGTGCTTGCCAGGAGCTAGAAGGAGGTGAGCATGGGTAATAATTACTTAATGGGTACAGGGTTTCCTTTTGGGGTGAGGAAAATATTTTGGAACTAGATAGAGAAACATCATGATTACACTAAATGCTGGCAAGCTGTTTACTTGAAAATGACTAATTTTAGGTTATGTGCATTTCACCTCAATACAATTTTGAAAAGAAAGAATAAATCTTAAGGTACCTGTCTCACTCAGTGAGAAGAATGTGTGACTCTTGATCTCAGGGTTGTGAGTTCAAGCCCCACAATAGGTGTAGAGATTACTAAAATAAATAAGTAAACTTTTAAAAAAGAGAAAAATAACACTCTTTAAGGGGATCTGAGTGGCTCACTCAGTCAGTTAAGCATCTGACTCTTGATTTCAGCTCAGGTCATGATCTCAGGGTTGTGAGATTAAGCCCTGCATCAGGCTATGCACTGGGCGTGGAACCTGCTTAAGACTCTCTCTCTCCCTCTGCCCCCACCTCTAAAAAAGATAACATACATACATACATACATACATACATACATAAAACAATAAATCTTAGATTTTGTCTTATCAACTGGATGAAGAGTTGCTCGAGTCAAATGAGATCAAGGAGCTCAGTGTTCTGTCTGGGGCATTTGAATATGTGATGTTCATAATTTATACAAGCAAAGGTATAAAAAATAAGTTAGATACCCAATGCTGGGGATCAGAGGAGAAGTCAGAAATCAATGCATAAAATTTAAAACAGTGGAAATGAAGGATATAAGTAAAGAGAGAATTTGGGCAAAAGACAAGATAATGATGTTGGACAAGTGCTGAGAAATGCCATCATTTTAGAAAAGAACCCAACGAAGGAGATTGAGAATTCGAATAAAATTAAGAAAGTAATCCTGGAAGCCAAGAGATAAGCATACTTAAATCAAATAGAGTGTCAACTTGGACAAATATTGCTGAAAAGACAAGTTAAGAAAAACAGGGAAGAAGCTCATTAGATTTGGAAACCTGAAGGTTGTTGTTGACCTTACCAAAGAGGGTTACAGATAGAAGAAGCACTTGGACCGGGTTGAAGAGTGGAAGAAAGATGAGGAGGTAGAAGCAGTTTGTTTGGATACTCAGGAATAGGATTATAAAGGAGAACAGAAAAATAGGGCAGGAACTGAAACAGTATGTACGGTTATGCAAAAAAAAATGTATTGGAAGATGGGAAATACTAGAGCATATTTATATGATGGTGGGAATGATTAAATAGTCAAATGTTATTATTCAGAGAAAGCATGAGTGAGTCAAGGCGCAGGTTATACCTTTGATAACCCAAGAGATAACGGGATCCAGAGAATAAATGGAGAAATATCCCTTCTTGGAGGAGGAAGAACACTTCCCTCAATGTGGAGGAAGAAGTATTGGGACACAGATGTACCAAGTTGACAGGTTTTGTGGTGGGAAGATGAGTGAGTTCATTTCCAATGACTTCTATTTTCTCAATGAAGTATGAGTCTGGGTCATCAGTAGGAGGAGGGTGTGTGGGAGGTTTGAGGAAAAAGGAGATGATATGGTACAGTCATCTCATACAGATGAAGAAATTTAATAGAATTCCTGAGCTGTCCTGAGTTCCTGCTTGAGGTTTCTGAATTCTGAATCAGTCATCTTGGCTTGTGATTTTCTCCAACAAAGTTGCTTCTTGGGTTTGGGCAAGGCAAAAGCAGGGAAGAGTCCTGCAACCTCAGAATAGCCTTTATGATTCAACCCAGACCTATCATCTTCCATTTCCTGCTCATTGGCTAGTGGGCACTGAAGGAAGTTCAATAAGCCCATCTGTTAAATATAGAAGGGGAGAAACATCAGCATCAATGTATTCTGTGCCTGGACAGCTACCAGAAGTAGTAACAAGGTTATGTCCAAATCCTTGGTCCAATTAGCCAATGCATCCAGTAAGAAACAGACTTGTAGACCTACGTGCACTGCTGATTGGAAAGGGTTGCCATGAAAATCACCATATTAAAAAGGCCAAAGTTGTCTCAGGAGCTAAAGTGAAGGCTCATTAATTCACTGTAGGATATGTCTGGATTAAAGATAAATGATAGAACAAATGTAAAGAATTGTAGGTGTGTTTCTTTCCAAATATACTGTGATCTATCTATGTGAGCCTAAATTGTGTCAAAATAATTTCCAAATAAGTGGGATCCGAGTTAATGACCTGATAAAGGAAAGTGAGAAAAGAAAAAATAAAGAGCCTATAGATCCTACGGAAATCACTAAAATAAAAAGTCAGTTAAGAAGAAAGGATGGGTTTCAATGTCAGAAAAGACTTTTACATGGACTGATTGAATAAGAAAAATTATAGCAACGGATGCTCTTATTATGGACTAGAGAAATCTTCTGTACCATCCTTTGGGAGTTTTCCTGTCTTTGTCTTTCATCACATAATTTAGCGAGGTTCACATGCCCTCCCCTGCTCCTCACCATCTGTCCACACCTACTCCTTCAGGAATCCATTCTGTCTTCTCCTCATCATGTTTCAGGTGTTGGTTTAACAAAATGTCCAGGAAGACTTTCCTATATGCCACTCAGCCTTATTTATGCCCTGCCTTCTATGGAGTATGCTTTCTTGAGAACACTTATTACTGGTATAATTATGTTTGGGGGAGGGGGTAATTGTTTAATAGCTGTCTATGTCTGCTAACCACTGTATTCCCAGTTCTTGGCATATATCCCATCACACAGAAACCAGGACATAATTGTGGGAGAAAAGAAAGAGAGGGAAGAAGGAAGAAGGAATTTTTGTAAAAGGAAGGGAGGAAGAACAACAGGAAGGAATGGACATCCCCCAACCTGCAAAAGTTTTCTCCTGTCTTTGAATTCATAGGAAATTGTTTCTATGTAATACTTCAATATATACTACTCTGATACTTCTTCTCTTGTATTTTCTAACATGAAAATGCTACACCCATAGTAAATATTTAAATGAATAAGAATCATACCATTTATATGTAAGGATAAAAGAAATACCATTTACTAAGAGTGGCACCAAACAGGCCCTCAAACGTGCTGATAATTTGTCATGAATCCTTTAGAGTTTTATCTGAAATATTCTTGAACATGGACCTTTCCATGGAATAATATAATTCTTTTTTTAAGATTTTATTTATTTATTTGACAGAGAGAGACACAGTGAGAGAGGGAACACAAGCAGGGGGAGTGGGAGAGGGAGAAGCGGGCTCCCCGTTGAGCACGGAGCCTGACAGGAAGCTCAATCCCAGGACCCTGGGATCATGACCTGAATCGAAGGCAGTCACTAAATCAACTGAGCCACCCAGGCGCCCCAGGAATAATATGATTCTTAAATGGCCTGCTTGCCACATAAAAGTAGCAAGGGCTTCCTACTTACTTTTCCACCCTCACTGCCCATCCCTCTCTTCACGTTTTAAACTCTAGCAATTCTGAACAATCCATTGTTCTTCAGAGGCTTTTCCTTTCTTCTGACTGCAATGTTTCTTTCTCAGGACCAATTTCTAGTCACTCTGTTCTGCCTGAATTACTGAATGAAGCCCCACTTCACTGCAAGACTATGTTTCTCTCGGGCGCCTGGGTGGCTCAGTTGGTTAAGCAACTGCCTTCGGCTCAGGTCATGATCCTGGAGTCCCGGGATCGAGTCCCACATCGGGCTCCCTGCTCAGCAGGGAGTCTGCTTCTCCCTCTGACCCTCCCCCGTCTCATGTGCTCTCTCTCTCTCATTCTCTCCCTCTCAAATAAATAAATAAAATCTTAAAAAAAAAAAAAAAAAAAAAAAAAGACTATGTTTCTCTCATCTTTGTATTCCCAGGGCTTGGTGAATGGATTGAAATCTAGTAGCTACTCAGTAAACATACACGAGTTATTGTTCATTATGAAACTATAGCTTTTGAGATTTCAGAGGCTTCACTCAGCCTTCCTGAATGTTCTTTCCAGGTCAACATTACTGTAATTTATAAGATGCCCACATTATAAGAGGCATGATACTTAACCAGAAATAGACTTTTCACATTAAACCATTTTTTATTTTAAGTTTATCTTGATTAATGGTGACAGAAGGTAGCTACACTTGCAGTGAACATAGCAATAACATGCAGACTTGTCAAATCACTATGTGGTACACCTGAAACTAATGTAACATTATGGGTCAAGTATGCTCCAATAAAAAAATAAAAATAATAAAAAAATAAGTAAATTTATCTTGGTTATACAGGCCTGCGTCAGATATTTTACAAAATTATCTATTCCTATAAAAATTACATTCAAGAATATCACACCAATTTTCTCCACAGAAAATGGAATCAGCTTCTACCCAACAATAAGAAAAAAATGGCATTAAATGGACATCTTGAAGATGATGTGTGCTTTTAGTACAAGGTAGGGTTGACGTATTTTATTTCCCACCACTTTTGTCTTCCTTCCTCACCCCATTCCTCTTGTCCTAACATTTTGCCTTCCCTTGTTCTTCTCCATTTCCCTTGTGTTCTCCAACTGCCTGTAACATACAGGACTTGCTTAGATCCACTTAGAGCAATCGTGGGTATGATGTTTACCAAATCCTTTCCTAGCATGAAGGCTTAGGCAGCAGGTCCTATAGATTGGAAATGTGGGTTTGTGTGCCCAGGTCCTACCTGACCCCAAATCAGAAAAGAATTGCATTTGTAAGCCTGGAAAATTCTTTATCTTTCAATAACCCCCTATACCATTCTTAGTACCAAATGCAAAAAAAAAAAAAAAAAAAATTGGATGGGTGGAGGGGGGGTGAGGGAAAGGACAAGGAAAAACATAGCACCAGGAGGATTTTCTTCTGGGACAATATCAATAGCGTGAAGGAGGAGGGAATAAAATTTCAGTTGACAGTACAAACCTGCCAAGGGAAGGATGGGAAAAGGCAATAAGAGCTATGACAGTGTCAACTAAAGATCTAGTGAAAGGGTAGGTTGTCCTCCATCTGTTGGGATGGTAAAGGCTGAGCCATTGCTGGGGGAGCCATCCTCAGGGAAGCTGTGACTCAGTGACTTTGCCAGCAATGATGTGTGGGCTAAGCAAAGAATTATGGTAAAGAAAATGACTACTCAGAATGTTGTGGTAACAGCAGAATTTACTGGCACCTGTAATCAGAAAAACTCATTCATTCACCTTTTCAAATGTTATTTAGGAGGCACCTACTCTACCTAGTCCCTAAATAAACCTTTTTTTCCAGATTCTCCTAACCTTATATTTAGAGTGTTCCTAAATGGTCTTTTCCCCTCTAGTCTGTCCCTGTTCCAGTCTATCCTGCACATGAAGTCCAGGAAATTCTTCCTCCTACACAAGAGTGGCTATAAGCACAGGTTCTGGAATTAGACTTCTTAAATTCAAATCCTAGCTCCAGAACTTATTACCCTTATATCTTAGGCAAATTAGCTCAACTCTCGGAGCCCTCATGCATCAGTCAGCCTGGACTAAGTAGCAGAAACAAATGTCCCCAAATCTTCATTGTTTTAGCAATAATAGCTTGTTTCTTGCTCATGTTCTTGTCCATCATAGGTCTGAGGCTATGCTTTGCAATCTCCTTATGCTGTGACTGAGGCTAAAGCTGCAGCCTCACCTAGATCATGCTGGTAGTAGCAGAGGAAAACCATGCAGTGCTATGAAAGATTTTGCAGATTCCTTGTCTGTAAAATAACTTCATTCTTCCTCCTTAATGCCATACTCACCATCCCCCGCATATACAAATGTTCAGCCCTACAAAACCAAAGTACCATTTGCCATCTTCCACCCAGTAATTGTTTGATATTTCAGATACAGTTGGGTCAATTAATATAAAGTAATGAATCCACCCAGGGAAAATAGGACTTTCTACAAAAAAAAAAAAAAAAAAAAAAAAAGTTCTGCTTGTAAAATGGAACTAAGATACCAAGACCCCATTGTTACCATAATATTGAGCAAGTTACCTCCTACACGGGAATGATATGGAGGAAAAAATACCTAAGAGCCTTCATCTTCTCAATGAAAATACCCACACATCATCACAAATCCTCACATTTCCAAACACCTTAATAGTATATCATCTTTTCCATAAAATACATCTAAGTATAATGTCATGAAAGTAATAGCATTTGTGAAGATGATGAATAAAAAAACAGCAATATCACATAGAATGATAGTCAGTACAGATGTCAAGCCCCAAACCCCAAAACTTCACACAATAAATGTTTATCTCCTGTTCTCATCACCATCCAGTGTGGGTTGGTGGTGGCAAGGGGTTGGGGGGACTAGGAGTTCTCCTCTTTACACTCATTCAGAAGCCCAGACTCCTTCCATTTTGCCACATTACTCTCTTGTATCCTTAGAGTCCTCGCCACTTAGCTGTGAGACAGAAAGGCTTAAAGGATCACATCTGGGACAATGTTAAGACCTAGGCCTGGAGGGGCACCTGGGTGGCTCAGTGGGTTAAGCGTCTGCCTTCAGCTCAGGCCATGATCGAGCCCTGCTTCGGGCTTCTTGCTCAGCAGAGAGCCTGCTTCTCCCTCTCCTCCCCACTCCTGCTCTCTCTCACTATCTCTGTCTCTCAAATAAATAAATAAAATCTTAAAAAAAAAAAAAAGACCTAGGCCTGGAAAGAGTGTATATCACTTCCTCCACATTCATTGCCACAACACTGACACAAAGCTGCATCTAACTGCAAAGGAGGCTGAGAAACATAGTCTAGCTGAGTGCCAAAAGGAAGGCAAGGGGGGGAAATAACTAGCCAATTCGTACCACAGTGACCCAGGCTCACTTTCTAGCTAGGTTACGTGAATCGGTACACAAGCCTCAAAGTCAATGATTCAAATATGCGAATTTAGAGAATCAGAAATTACAGCATGTTCTATACATTTGTCCTCAAGTGCCATGTAGCTTAGGAAATGGCAGATGTCTGTTTTGCTATTATAAAGCACCGTTCTGATACAAATTGCTGAATCATTACCTGAGACTGAGGAGTCTGATCACTGAATTGGGCTACTTCTAGGCTAACAGGTAGAAGAGAATAGCCATTCAAATGCTCACCCGCAGAACAAACATGCAGACGCAGAGCACCATCATGCTATGTTTTATGCAAACACACAAACTCCTCCCACAGAGGTTGACATAATGGAGAAAGAAGGAAAGAAGTGAAAGGATGTGTACACAAGGAATTGAACTAAATCAAATATTTTGGGATATGCTTGACTACCTGCCCTGATAAGGAATAAGATGAATTCATAAGATTTGCCTGGCCTCACAGTCAATAATTGTCTGAAAATGGTCAGACCCAAGATGGATGACATCATGCTGGGTAAATGAAGATCATTTCCTTCTGCATTGATTGGTGCTTGGGTTTTGTTTATCCCCTTGCTGCCTGGGCCTTGTAAGTAACCAGATATTGTAGATTTGAAACAGGCTTTCCATTTGCATCACTGGCCAATGAGTGCAGCCAACAGGAAGCCCAGTGATTCAGATAACTTGTTTTTAATTGAAATCAATACCAACACAAGCAAAACTACCTGAAACGGCAGTGCTCTGATGGAATATTGTCATGGCCCCTGCCAATAACAACTGTTATCAAGAATGAACTATTAACTTCAACAGTGACTCATAGTGCTTTCCAGGAGGAAAATTAAAAAAAAAAAAAAGTTTTGAACCAGTGACAGTTTTCAATTAGGAAAAAAAAAAAAAGAAATTTTACTTCTTCAGGTCTCTATTAAGTTTCAGCCATAAACTCAAATTCAATTCCAGCTTGAGCTTCCATTAAATGGAAAGAGACCATTAGCCACCCTAGTCCATTTCCTGCCAGCTCTTTTCCATTCTTTCTTTTCCACGCTCACCTAGGTCTGGTGAGACACAGAATAATTATGATAATATTTATTGAGTATCTTCTAGGTGCAGGGCCATGTTCTAGTCCAGGGGCCAGCAAATTTTGTCTTTAAAGAGCCAGATAGTAAGTATTTTAGGCTTTGTGAGCCATACTGTCTTGATTGTGACTATTCAGTTCTGATGATGTAGTGCAGATACAGAGACAATACATCATGAATGGGTGTCCCAATAAAACTTTATTTATAAAACAAGCAACAGGCCAGATTTGACCTAAAGGCCATAAGTTATGGAACCTGGTCTAGACTTCACATGTATCTTCACTGAGGAAGGTATTACTATTCTTATCTTATTTTTAAGATTTTATTTATGTATTTGACAGAGAGAGAGAGCACAAGCAGGGGGAGCAGCAGAAGGAGAGGGAGAAGCAGACTCCCCGCCAAGCAGGGAGCCCGATGTGGGACTCAGTGCTAGGACCCTGGGATCATGACCTGAGCTGAAGGCAGACGCTTAACCGACGGAGGCATCCAGGCGCCCACTACTATTCTTATTTTATAGATGAAGTTGACACCCCTCAAAGCTTCCCCTCTAGTTATGGGTGAGGTTATGCCTAACACCAAAGCAGCCTATACTTTTCTCACTTTGCCATTCTACCCCTTGACTAAAGAAGGCAGTCAGACAACCCATGAAAGAGCAAAAGCTACACTCCTGGGCCTGATTATCTGCAAATGCAGCTGCTAGTTTGCAGAGTTGTCCAGTTCTTCTCTCTTGGTGATCCAGTGTTGATCTGACCAAATTTTCATGATGCAAGGTCCATAAGGAGTCAGATGTGACCTAAAATAATGTTGTATTTTGTACAAATTTTGTACCAGCATGTAAACTCCTAAAAGAAGTTTTCCCCCTGGGCGCCTGGGTGGCTCAGTTGGTTAAGCGACTGCCTTCGGCTCAGGTCATGATCCTGGAGTCCCAGGATTGAGTCCCGCATCGGGCTCCCTGCTCAGCAGGGAGTCTGCTTCTCCCTCTGACCCTCTTCCCTCTCGTGCTTGCTATCTCTCATTCTCTCTCTCTAATAAATAAAATCTTTAAAAAAAAAAAAAAAGAAGTTTTCCCCCCATGGCCCCTGGAACCTCCAATTCAATATTAAAAAAAAAAAATCAAAAATTGGGTCAGATTTGAAGGGTACTTGAGACTTAATTGGATATTTCACAAGTACCATATTTATAACATTCATGTGTTGAATGCCTATATCCCCAGGACCTTGCCTAGCACCTGACACATAGGAAGTCCTCAAGAAATACTTGTGCCATGTCTTCATGGAATATGGGTGTAATAAAAGTAGATATTATTCCTGCTCTCTGAAAGCTGACACTCCAATAGAAAAGAAAAAAATACACGCACACACACACACACACACACACGCAAATACTGTAATCTGCCCTGCATTCTTGCTTAGAATCAAGAGAATTTAGGGGCTCCTGGGTGGCTCAATCGTTAAGCCTCTGCCTTCGGCTCAGGTCATGATCCCAGGGTCCTGGGATCGAGCCCCGCATTGGGCTCCCTGCTCCGCGGGAGGCCTGCTTCTCCCTCTCCCACTCCCCCTGCTTCTCCCTCTCCTACTTCCCCTGCTTGTGTTCCCTCTCTCACTGTGTCTCTCTCTGTCAAATAAATAAATAAAATCTTGAAAAAAAAAAGAATCAAGAGAATTTAAACTGCTGTCATTGTTCAGAAGAGTAAACAGAGTTTAACTCTTCTCAACAAGCATATCATCATCAGAGCTGGCTCTTGAAACATGAGTAGGATTAGGTAGGTGGAGATATTGGAGGAAAGGCATCTCGGGCAAAGGAGACATGGTGAGCAAAGACAGGGTGATGGGAAAGGTTGGCACATCTTAGTAGAATAAAAGCTGCAAAGCTTTGACTAGAGCATTGAGCAAGATGGGGGGATAGTGGAAGAAAAGTAGGTTGGGAGAAAGCATGACTTGAATAATAACAGAAAAGTTTTGAAATAAAAACTAATAATGGGAGGTGTATAGTTCCAAACAGAAATTATTTTAAAGTTTTCCATCTTTTCCAAAAAACAAAGTTATCTCCTAATTCAAAAGGAAATTGTTAGGGGGAAAAAATGATGCTGAAATTGTAATAAGGTAGACAACACTGTAGTCTTGAGGTAGAATAAATTATGTCGCCAAACAAGTATCTGTAAAGTTAGGATATTCGTTATTTGCTTAATGTGTGAAACTACATCTCTTTTAATTTAACTTATCATATCTCAGGAGGTACTATAACCTCAAGAGGTGGGATGTGACCCTGTTTTTCTCACTGTTATGTTCTCACCACCTAGCACAGTGCCTGGTATAAGACAAATGCCCAATAAATGTTTCAGGAAGAAATGTATGAAGTAATACTGTCCTCCATATTGATAAGAACAAGGTTTTTGTTGTTGTTGTTTATTCTTTGGTGTGGGTAAATATATGTCAGCTATTTGAAAGTCAACTAAGAAATTCACAAATACAAGTTCTATTTAAACACACACTAAACCAACCAACATTACTTAGGTTAAGATCCTTACCTTGATTTTAGTGTTGATCAATAAAAGAATCAATTAAGCCTGGGTTCTTATTTTAAAATCAAAACCCTTTGAATTTAGCCATTTGTGAGAGGTCCATGTAGTCCATTATTTTCTGATAGCTACAAATAATTTTAACCCGGACAGAATCCTATGCTTAAATCAAAATAATGATTACCAGCCTTCTTTTTTTTTTTTTTTAAAGATTTTATTTATTTATTTGACAGAGAGAGAGAGCATGCACAAGTAGGCAGAACAGCAGGCAGAGGGAGAGGAAGAAGCAGGCTTTCCTCTGAGCAAGGAGCCCGATGCGGGGCTCGATCCCAGGACCCTGGGATCATGACCTGAGCCGAAGGCAGGCGCTTAACCGCCTGAGCCACCCAGGCGCTCCACCAGCCTTCTAATTGTTCTTCCATCCCCACCACCATCGCCTCCTCACGTCTGACCTAACTCTAGAGTTTTCTTCTTCAAGTATGATGTGTTTTTAACACTCTGTAATTACAGACTAATTGGTCATTTTAAATTAAAATATTTGCCAAATCTTACTTAGCCGTATCCTAGCAAAAATATGACAACAACATAAGGTAAATTATGGCCTGCAGTCTAGGAGGTTTTCGTGGGAATTCCTATGTCTGTCTGAGCTAGTCTTTGGGGTCTAGACTGAGGGAAATCACTGCCTACATTTCCTAATCACTGAAGCTAAAGCAGGATTTCCGTGCCAAGTAGGCAAAGCATAATCCTTAGAGACACTCCTGCTGCAGAGTAAGATGATGAAACCCCCAGATGGTGGCTTGTTATTTCCATACAGCATCGGCAAGTGTCCAATGTCGACCAGGAATGAAACCAAAGCACGAGAACGGTAAAGAACAGTGCAAATTTCATGATAAATTCAGGGGACTTTTTCTTTTTCTTTTCCTCTTTCTTCTTCTTCTTTTTTTTTTTTTTTTTTTTTTTGAATCACCTATTGTTGTGTACTTAAGCAAACATTTCTTGGTGGTAATGGTTACAATGGTGGTGGATGTCATCCCACAGCCCTGCAAGCAACAGCTAGCTCCTGAGATTATTACAGTGACTGTCTGAGCAGTGTGGCTTCCAAACCTGGAGGTGGAAATTAAGTGGCATTTATGTAGCAGAGCTGTAGGGATGATTAGTAATTCGACACACAGCCATTCAGGGCAAGGTCAACAGGAGGAGTAACATAGCATCATATGATAACCGTTTAATGGGTGTGTGAAATGAGTGGGTGGTCTAGGCTTGGCTCTGGCCAGGTACTGGTTCCCACAGTCCCAGGCTCGGGAGAGGGTCTAGAGTTCAACTGCATACAAAGAGTCACACAGGCAGCCCTGGCTGAGTACAGTTAGTTGCAAAAGCCCCATTAGGCCGGAGGCTGGAGTTCCTTCTGGATAAATAAAGTCATTCAGTGAAGCTACAAATGTGTGACATTTTAAGTGCACTGACCTAACTAAATTATACCGGTTAGTATAATTTTTCAACTTGAATAGTTTTTCCATTTCTATGCCACAATATTGTGAAAAGGACTGGGCAAGAGTCATGTTACTTACTCCTAAGGAAAATGAGATGTTTGTCTAGAGGAAAGACAGGAAGACTTCATGTTGAAGTTCTGCTAGCAGGAAAAAATAAAAACAGCTTGCAATTCATGAGAAACGCTTCAGAGTGGCCTGACACCCCAGGAGTTCACGAGACTATTGGGCGGACCTCGGTCATTTCTAGTTATGATGTTTTTACCTCTCCTTTGCCCCAACTAAATTCATGAAGGTATCCATTTCCAATAATAATACCAAACTTTCTTTAATGATAGAGTTCACTCTCATGTGTTCGGGGCAAACAAATGAAATAAGCAGGAAAAAAGCGAAAATGTGTGTCACATCACAACAAGAATTGCTAATAACGTTTTTCAACAATAATGCTTTGCGGGTATTTAATTCAATGAATTAAATTTGTTACAGGCCTACTGTGTGCTATTCTAGAAACCACCCACCCTAGGCCCCAGGCTCTGTCTAAAGAGAACCCAAGCATAGGTCAACATACAGATATTTTTTTCAAATTCTTTACAACAGGGGTCAGTAAACTTTGCCTCTGAAAGGCCAGCAGTAAGTACTTTTGGCTTCACGGGCCATATATGAGTCTTTGTCACACGATTTCGCTCTTCCTTGGTAGCCTGAAAGCAGGCATGGACAATGTGTCAGTGAGCGATGTGGCTGTGCACCAGTAAAATTCTCTTTGTAAAGCCAGCAGCAGACCTGCAGACTGTAATTTGCCAATCCTTGCTCTAGAATGTGTAAAGTCACCTGAATATCAAACTGAGAGGGAAAGGAAGGAACAGCCAGAGTTCACCATTCTTTTGAAATGACGCTCTAACTTCTCTCAGTCATGACCGTGGAGACATTAACTGAGCCCCTCAGGCAGGTGCAGAAGCAGTTTCATGGTCACAATATGTGATTAATTCATCATTTATGCTTCATTACTTTCAAAAAGGACCTGAGCTGGCTGTCATTGGGAATGCATACACACAGGCTTACCTGCACGGTGTGATTGAAAAGACTTCCCTAACCAAGGCAATTCTAGGGAGAATTACATGACATCACTTAGAAATTCATTTGAGGCAACAATTCGCCTTCCTCTGAAACTTCATTAAAATGGGCTGTGCCAAGCTTGAGCAAACAAAGTCAGCAAAGAGAGAAATTACTATATGCCAATCATGGTATTAAGTATTTTAAAATGGGCTATCCATTCCATCTTTTCAGTGTTTCAAAGTAAGTATGGTTAGCCACATATGACAGAAAAGAAAAAAAAATGAAAACATTTTTCCCAAATTTACACAACTAGTAGCTCTCGGAGTTGGAAGCGGAACCCAGTCTCCTCTAGTTCCAAAGTATATGGTTTTCTGTTACACAATAGTGCCTCGAGCACAAAGACCAACATTTTGCCCATCTCAATTCAAGAATTCTCTTACTTCCTCCTAATTCCTTTTATCTATGACATGATTTTATCCTCTGCTCATGGTTGAATCAAATCATAATATGACCTTAAACAAAACCCAATCTTAGGACTGTAATATAGTTCCTCAGGTTCAAAGATATTTATTTGGCCACCGGTAATCTAAGAATAGGCCATATGTCAAAAACATTTCCCTTTACTCAACTAAAAGGGGCTGGCTTCCAAATAGTCCATAACTCTCATGTATTTAGCTACAAATCAGGCCTGATCGTATAATAATAACAAGCAGAATAGGTAACATTTACTGCATGCATGCGTGCACCAGTGACATCATTCAGAATCCTGTGATAATCTTATGAGGAGGGTACAATTAGATCTCCATGGTATGGAAACTTTCTCTTAATAAAGGTTAGAACAATTTGCTTTGGATCACCCAATTAATAGGTAGCTGAGCTGGGATTCAAATTCACATCTTAAATGATTTCTAAATTCAGATCTCAGAGAAAAACCACAAGAATATTTTTCCTGCTGATCAGCAACAAGACCCCCAATGGGGTAGGTCCTGTCTCTCCTATCACTACCCGAGTGCACTTTTGAGCCCCAGGAAAGGACTTTGAGGAAGAGTGAACAGCTGTCTTGTTCCAGTCTGCTCACGCTTCCTGCCAGAAGAACTCTTACAGAAACTGGGAGCTGAAAGTAGTACCAAAAAAACCGAGAGGGGACAGACATTTTTGAAGAAGGAACAGCTTAGTAATAAAATCCTTTCAAAAATGTTCTCTGGAGGATTTACATGTATGTATACATTGGTCCAAAAGTGATCACAAGTAAAATTCAAATACTGTGCTTGTCAGAACCTTTAACTTACACAGAGATAGAATTTGTACAAAACATAAATGATAACAAGTCAGAGTTCTTTCCCTCTGCTTTACTTTCTAAAAACCGGCTCTCCAGAGCACCCCATGATAGGTTTTCCAATGTTACTAACCCATGACTTTTTACTGAATTTCAGCAAGCCCACATTCTATACGCGTTCAACCTAAGGCTATGAGGCAAATGACAAACTGTACATTTTACTTCCAAGTAAGAGCATTCCAGTTTCTCTGACATTGTTTCCATATATTGTCCTTTGAGCCTTTCGTTACAACAGAATACAATGATAAATCGCTTTGCCTTTGTGGAATCAAGATATAATTCTTAAACAACAAAGACTGTAATTGTATTAGCAGCACAATGAGTCACCCTATCACTTATATCCTGAATAAATGTGAGATGCATCTGTTGAAATGGAATCCGTGGGCTCCCTTTAATGGGCCAAATGTCTCCAAGGACAGAATAGTGGGAGGAAGTGATCCAGCTGCTCAGACTACAGATCTTTTGTCCTTGAAAGAAAAAAATCAGGAAAACATTATATAAAAAATAGATGTACATGCTTTAACTTGGGAAAAGATTAACAAAGCTTAATTAGAACACTGATCATTTGACTGCTTATGTTTTATTTATTCCTCACAGGGGATCTGGCAACAGTGACTTTTCCTCCCTGGAATGTTCCTCAAACTATGATTTTCAAACTTTTTTTCAAGGTCGCCTCAGGGAGGCAAGAGATCATATAATCTACCTGTCCTACCTTCTCTGATTGCTACTGGAAAAAAACAAAACAAAACAAAAATAATCTCATCAAATGAATGAAAAAAAGTGTACTGTTGCTGATAAGGCACCAAGAGAAGAGATGAACAAAATGTCCCATAGTGTAAAACACAAAAATATAGCATAAAAATTATTATATGCAGGGGAGGCACCTCAGTTATCTAAACCCCTCAGGGCACACACGAATGGCCTTGGGGGATTTGCAAATGCGCAAGGACCATGACAAGACCACTTTGTAAAAGGAAAGAGATTTTCCTCCCGAGAAAAAGTTGGCTTAGAAGTTGAGGGAGAAAAAGAAAAAAAGATACGTGTTCTAGAAAGGAAGTAGTTGCTCCAAGTCTCCCGGAGTGGACCATTTCTCTGTGTCATTCTCACTGCCCCCCGTCTCACCGATGTAGGGTGAAATGGTCGCCATCTAGACTCTGTGGGAATACCACAACACTGCTTGCCCCGGTCCTCCCACATATGCCCTGGAGAGAGGGAACCTCAAAGCACAAAGGACACAGTAGAAAAGCTATGCCTCACAGATCACTCATCTTCTCACTCTGAGGGGGGTCGGCTTAATTTCTCTTTTTCATTCAGCCAGAGGCAATAAAAAAAGAAAGGTCCCAACCCTGCTGGGGAAAGGAAGTGCCAGGGGCAGCCCTGAAAATGACAGAGGAGCTCTGGCCAAGGCCAAGGCAACTGATGAGGTGCATCGAGGTGCCTACCTTGTGTGAGCCACAGAAAACAATAGCAGGCAAGCTGAGCAGCTCAGACAGCAGACAGCAAGACCGGGCAAGGGGGAAGAACAGACTCAGACCAGCGTGTGCAGCAGACATCTGAGGCACCTTATTCTCCTTGCTGTGAGGAAAGATGGCGGGGGGACATGACTGCACTGTTGAAATTAGCCACTGAGAAGACTGGGGACCTCTAGGGAGCTTTGTTACCAGGAGGTATCATCTGCATCACAATGAAGATGTAGTGGGTATTTGCTTTGGCCCAGGCATTGTGCTAAACTTTCCATGTGCATTATCTCTTTAATCCCTGTAACAACTGTGTGTGGTAGATACTACACTTCAGGGGACTAGCATGCCTCTATTCCAGATGAGGAAAGGGAGCACCTTGGAGAGTTAAGAATCTTGCTCAAGATACCACAGCTGGCACATGGCAGAACGAAGACCGGTCCTTGAGTCTGTCTTACTTCAAAGCTGGACGCTTTAAATAATGCTGAAGTATGCCCAGCAGCCCTGCTAAGTCTCTCTCCTGAGGATTTTCATGTATATTCGTATTTGTTCGTCATTCATGCAACAAAGACCATGTGCCAGGCCCAGCGTTCAGGGAGGGAGAAACATTTCTGGACAAAAAAAATCAGCCGTCTAGTGGATGAGACAGACATTCATCAAGGCCCGTTGTACAGATAAATGTAAAATTACAACTGTGATAAATGCTATGCAGGATTTTAAAGGACATTTGCTTAGTCTGAAGCTTCCCCACAAAAGGGACCAGTGGGCTGACAATAGAAAAATGACTAGAAAATTACTAGGCTAAAGCGTGGTGTTGAGAAAAGCACTGCATCTTGTACTAAGGCCAGGGAGGGGAAAGGGAACAGAACCTGTTGGAGAAAAGTATTAAAAAAAGGAAAAGGATATTGTTGTGACTCCAGAAAGAGAGAGAGAAAGGGTCTACAGAGGATTTTTTTAAATAGGGGAGTCTTGCATGTGTGTCAAGGTTGATAGGAAGAATTCAGTCATAATAATAGTCAACACATATCTTGTTGGTCATATGCAAGACAATGTTCTAAATGCTTTACATATATTTACTCATTTAATCTTTCTTATCAGCCTCTGGGGATGAGCTGTTCTTATTATTCTTATTTTACAGGTAAGCAGATGCAAACACAAAGTTTAAGTAGCAACCCACCTAGTAAATACCAGAGTCCTTGATCTTGACCAATATGGAATCCTACTACTATCTCTTTGTTGGGGCAGGTTATCAAGAGGACGTAACTGCCCCTTGAACTGTGAGCTGGACCCTGGCAATGGGAGGCTCCTCAGCAACTCCCCGCACCCCCGTCCTTGGAATGTGCATTCTGCTTGCCTTGCCTATTCCCAAAAGCTGCCCCAAGGATGTAGCCTTGAGATAGTGATGTGGTATTGAGACCATCTGGATGAACCCAGTTAAGGCCTCTATATAAACTTTTAAGATTTGGCGGATGGGTGCAGGGATCTGCTCATTTTCTGGTCTCCCAAGACAAGTCTCATATGTAAGTTCCCTTGTCTATTAAACCCGCCGCCTGCCAATCTGGAGGGGCCTGCCTCTTTCTTCAGTCTCTCTCTGCCCCCTGTGTTTGGGGGCCAGTTTCAGATTATTCAGATTCAGTTTCAGGAAGCTCCTGAGGAGCTTGTGAATGAAGATTCATAGAGAAGGGGACGAATATACTAGAGAAAGTATAATCAATAGTTTAAGATGGTAGTTCTTAAATATCAGGAGGATGTACATGAGAATCCACAGAATTGAAATTCAGATTCCCATCTACATGCCGGGTTTCTGAATTAATAAGTTTGGCTTTTTTCAGCACTCAGTCCAAATGATTCCAAGGCAAGCGATGCAGGGACACAACTTTAAGGAATACTGCTTTGCTTTAACAACTGGGAAAAATAGGCATAGATGCAGGTAGGTAGGTATGTTTGGTAAAGGAGCTTGGGGGAATACCCCTTTAATGGCTTCTGTGAAGTATGATAGAGCACACACCAATAGAACCGGCCAAACCTGGATGTCACCTGAAAGATCCACATCAACTATAAAAGAATTGAGAACAACCCACCCCTGACTTTGAGAACCACCATCCCAGGGGATTACTCTGTGACTTGTCCATTCTTGTCCCCAAAGTGGTTAAAGAACACTCTATGTCTATTCCTTAAGCAATTGCAGGAAGAAGTATGTATCCTAAGAGAGTGAAAGGAAAGCCAGGTGATTGAAGAAAGACTAGATGAAGAATAGAAATAAACCCAGTCTGTCAAGTTTGCTATCAATTACAAGTCCTAGAAGAGGGAACCAATAAGATCCAGAAGAAGAAAAGATGTATTTTTGGCTGAAGGGGAAGCAAATGGGAGACTTGGCTTATTTATAGTGTCCTTGTGTTTGCAATGAGCATTGTTTAAAACTTAACTTTATTCCAGAATTACTTCCCAGAACTTCCTACCAGGCTTTCCGGAACACTGAGATTCACATATGAAAAATCGACAGGGACAACAGGGGACATCTGTGGTCTTCAACTTACATAGCTAATGGCCTTTCCCCGATTCTTACACCCCCAAAGAGCACCAGCCAACACATGCTGTAAGGATGTGACCAGCTGTAGGGAAAACATTCATTATCAAGGAGAATTGCCCAACTCCTCAGTCTTCCGTGATGGAGGGAAAAAAAATTGACAATGGAAATATCAAAAGTTGACTTCTCTTAGTTCTTTCATGGGTCATTGTCATTGCTAATTCAGTCACCCACAAGAAACAAATCCACGGGTTTGAAGTCATATTTGAACTGCCCACTATCTGTGTATTTCACAATTTACAATCCACATATAACCCAAATGCTTCACTTAGCCAACAGTTTCCACCGTTCCCTCCTCCTCACCCATAAATAACTTTCCCATCACCTTTAACTAGAGGAAAATGCCTAGCTTAAGTTTAACCTTGTCTCCCTTCAGCCTGCTATGGTGAACTGAAATAGTCACCATTCAGATGTGTATAGCAGTAAGACCTCTGGCTTCTGGTTCTCCATGTAAGGAGCTTGCACCATTTGATCCTCACAAGTAGAAAGCTAACCAGACTGAAAAATCTCATCTTGTCCCTGTAAGAGAGGGGAGAACATAGGGCAGACCACTCCTCTGAAGATGGGAGAGATGCACAGGTGGCTACAGGGGGTCACAGCTTACAGGAGAAAGGCTCGGGTGTGGAAACCACCTGGGGAAACAGTGCTGGGCCAGGAAAACCTGAACTGCTTTTGACAAATTGCTGGAGGCTCAGTGTGGACAACTCTGAGAGAGAGAACTCCAGAGAGACCCAGTCATGGGGGGCTTATTACAATATCCACAGTATTTTAAGAAGTAAAAGGAACACCTGCTACCCCGTGAAAGTGGACTGGGTGCAAAACGTGGCATCCCCATCTTCAACGCCTCATGAGTTTGGCGGAGGAGGGCATAATTCATTCACTAAATTGAACTGGAAACAGAACTTCCCTAGGTAACCAGGGAAAAATGTCCATGAACTCAGGCCAAGCCAAAGCTACTGTTCCCGGCCTCGTGGGCAGCTCGCCAGCCCCCCCTTTCGGAAGTGCCTCAGACAGGACTGGGCCATGTTTCTCCAGCAAGGAAGCTTCCTGTAGGTCACAGTGGCCCCTGGCCTGACACTAGGAGAACAACCAGAGCTCGGTCATCTGTGCCCCTCATCCTGTCAAGGGCAATGGTCGTAGAATTTCCGTTTCAATGACCTCAGCGGAGCTGATGGAAAAACAGGAGGAGAAAGAGGAAAACTGCAGGACAGTCCAAGGGGTTATGGAGAATCATTTAAATGCACATATACATAATACATCAGTTACGTAGACCTAGAATAGAGATATGTACCTAATACATAACATACATAATGGTATATATGCATGTGTATATGTCCATGTGTATATGAGGATGTGTATATTTTACATATTTTATATACAGGCATATATATATATAAAAATACATATATATACATACATAAAAATAGATATATTACACACATATGTGTATATAGAATATTGCCCTTCCTTTTACCCAACACATATTGCCTCTGATTTCAGTGCTCCAGAGCATAACCAAAAGACTCAAGAGAATTAAAATTAAAAACACAGTGCAGGTTTCTAGCAGGAGAGATGGTTGTTGTCGAAACTTGATTTGCAAGGCCAGGCTTAAAAGCTGATCCGGCCCACGGCAGACGGGTGCCTGAGGAAAGAAATGATTTGGCAGCATCTTCCAACATCCTTCCATCTCCAAACATACAAGTTCAACAACCCACGCTGTTCCTTCTTTCTTCCTCCAAATAGGAAGAAACACTTCTGGTAAGACATCTGTTTTAGCTCCCAAATGCCCTCAAAACACACTGAACAGACTAGGACCTGCCTGCTGGGAGGAGGCTAGCGTGGAGACGGACAAGCTCAGGACCTCTTGGGTGGCAGGCAGTTACTTCTGTGCCGCAGGGCACCTGGCCTTTGAAGTTTGGAACACTTTATCCATGGCACATTGATTTTCATATACTTTGATTCTTTGGGACATTAAGAGATGTGAAGAGGATAAACTCACCTCCCCAAAGGAAAAGGGAGAGCAGAGGAAGGAGTTATGGATGTGCACATGTTCCTGTCACCACAAATAATCCTGTAATGATCAGAGCAGTTTGTGCTCAAGCAGGCCTATGGCTGCAGAGACAAAACTCCTTGCCTCCTTTATGATAATAACATTCCTAATGGTAGTGGGTCTGTGAAGCATAAGTCTCCTTAGACGGCTGAAAAGACCCTTGTTTAAACCGCAGAACGGCATCACCTGTCCCAAAGCAAACATGACAAGCACACTGTGGTTCCTCTCCCAGCTGTTTTTGTTATTTTCTATCTCAGAGGAGCCCAACCTGGCTACCGTCTCTCCCGGCTGGACTGTTCTCCTACTGTTAGAACGCAGATTTAACTGAAGGTAAAAATCACCAATGCAAACCATGGGTATGTGCACAGTTCCAAAGAGAAGGCTCGTCCCATGGGATCGCATGTTGGAAGCTCAATGTGACATGACGGAAGCCAGCTGAAATAGAGAATGGGGAGGCCCTTGCTACGAGGATGCTCATAACTGCCTCCATCAGCATGGGAGGCTCCCAGCGACCTGCCTCGGTCGCCCCGTCTGGGCGCTACACTTCCCATCAGATGGTCTTCTCCAGTCATATAGTAGGCTTCTTCTTGCCTCTTATTAACCATGAATTTATTGCCTCCCTGGCTCTTCATGAACTGTCTCCCTACCCTCCCTACTGCAATTCTAACCAGCCTGAAGAACCTGGCTCCTTGTACACATGAGACTCTAGACCACTGGATTTTCCCTCCTCCGACGTCTGCTGTATTCTCTCTTGTGACAATTAACTGACCCTTCAAACTATCCTGTTCCCTAGTTATCAGCACTATACAAGCAATTGTCTCCTCAAATATGTGTAAACAAATATGTCAATGAACAAAAAATATTATATGTGGTCTAAAAAAATAAGACACATTGATGGGTTAAAGGGGGACTAAGGTGGGAGTGAAATTTTAGGTAGGCAATCAGGGAAGACACCATGGAGAAGGATACATGTGAAACGAACAAAGGAGGCAGCCATACACAGGACCAGGGAGGGTGGGGATGTCAGAATTCCGGGTGGCAAGTTAAAAGGGCCTAAGAGGAAACTCACCAGTGGTCCCGGGAGGAACCAAAAGAAAGCTGGTGCACGTTGGAGAAAGTGATAATGATGAGAGCAGAAAAGAAGGCAGCAGGAGATTGTGCGGGGCCATGTTGGCTGGATAAGGAGCCTGGGTTTCATGCTAAGAGCAACGGAAAACCCCTAGAGGACTTTAATCAAGGAAGAAATTGAAGCTGGCTTACGTTTCTAACAGATCTCTCAGTTTGCCGTGTGGTGAACAGACCAGAGCCTAGAGACTGACCAGTTGGGATTCCAGGCAAAAGGTAGGGTACTACCCTATGCTAGGGTGGTAGCCATGAAGATGAGAAGTGGTCCAGCTAGGGATATATTCTGAAGATATGGCTGGCCAGATTTGGGTAATGGATCAAATACAGGTCATGAGGGAAAGAGAGCAGTGAAAAATAGTTGCTAGAAAAAATAATAATAATTGCTAGATTTTTGGTCTAAGCAACTGGACGTCACGTGACCCTGATGGACTGATTTTCTATTACATCTCAGTCAATAAACATTATTATTATCTATCAATCACTGGGTATCTACTATGTATTGTATATGCTTTAGCCATTACTTATAAGTTCTACATAAGCTTGAGAGGTAGGCATTGTGACCAGCATTTAACAGATGAGGAAAGTGAGCCTCAAGTGGTTAATTTGCCCAAAATCACATAGCTGAGGCAGGTTTCAAACAATACCTGATGTGTCTTCAAAAATCTGTACTGGTTCCATTCCATTACAACTCCCTTTACTTTTCCACTGAGTGCATTAGCACAGAGAGGAGACCAGACAGAAAGACCGGGGAAGTGAACTTCATTTCTCTCTGGGTAGTGGGATTACATAAGATTTTTATTTTTCTGTACACATTTCTCAGAAGTATTTTTCTTTGGTTCGTTATTGGTTTTGTTTGTTTTTGTTTAAATTTTCTGTAAGGAAAGTTGAGGAATCTAAAGTCAGGTCTGAAGACAAGCAGATTCAAATTCCTGTACTACGCCGTAATAGTTGTATATCTTCCCGCCAATGTCTTAGCTGCTAAGAATGTTAATTTCCATGACTCTAAAGTAGGTGTAATAATATTTACCTTGGAGGGGTGTAAGGATTAAATGAAAAATGCAGGAAGCATTTAACAGAATATCCAGCAAATAGCAAACCTTCAATAAATAAGTGGTATTTATTTTAGTGGTAGCTTCCCAAAGTGGACACAAACAGAACAATTATGCAAGTCAGTATTTTATTCACTGTGATTTATTTCTATCTCACTAGATGAGGCAAATTTGACAAAAGACAAAGTGACCTGCCTAATAGTCAGGATAAATTAGAGCTAGAACAAGAATTCTCATTTCTCAATTCCTGAACGTGTCCACTAAATCACTCAGTGTCTTGAATATCATCTATTTTTTAAACTACTACCCAATTAATTGCTTCTGGATTCTGTAGGCATCCAAACCATAGCTGCTACAGACTAGCCATTCAAATGAATAAACTGTAAAGTCATGTAATCATACTTAAGGAAGACTCCTACATCAAATTTCTACCAAGAACACACCCTGCTGAAAAATCTACGCTAGCAGGAAAATTATCCAAGGTATTTTCATTTGGGACATCTACAATCTGTTAAATGTGTCCTAAAAGAAGTACATTTTCTAATCTACTTTATCAAGTCACGTGACACAAAGAATTCTGAAATCTGCAACACAGAGGTCACTTCCTTGTAAGGCTAAAACAATTCCCTCTAGGTAATTGCTAAAATGGGAAGCAGTTCTGATAGCTGGCTAATTATCAAAGTCACAGAGTTCTCCAAATCCAAATTCTCAGAGATTCTGATCTAGTGTACCTGGGGTGGAGTCTAAGGATAAATGTTTTCTAAGAGCTGATCATCGGTAACCAGGGAAATGCAAATCGAAGTTGCAATGAGATGCCATGTCACAACCATTAGGAGAGCTATAATCAAAGGACAAGTGTTAGCGAGGATATGGAGGAACTGAAATCCTCATACACTGCTGGTGGGAATGTAAAATTGTACAGCAGCTTTGGAAGACAGTCTGACATTTCCTCAGCAATTTAAACATAGAGTCACCATATGACCCAGTAATTCTGCTTCTAGGTACATACACAAGAAAATTGAAAACATATGCCCAGACAAAAACTTGTGTATGAATATTCATAGCCATATTATTCATAACAACCAGAAAGTGGAAACAACACAAATGTCCATCAAACAATGAAATGATTGATAAAATGTGGCCTATTTCTACAATGGAATATCATTTGTCCATAAAAATTAAGAAAATACCGATAAGTGCTGCAACATTCATGAATCTTGTGCCAAGTACAAGAAGCCTGTCACAAAGACCACCTATTGCCCGACTCCATTGATATGAAGTGGCCAGAAAAGGCAAATATATAGAGGCAGAAAGTAGATTGATGGTTGCCTAAAATTTGGGGATGCGAGGGTGGGAATGCCCTCCTAGTGGATATAAAGATTTTGGGGAGGGTGATTAGAATATTCTTTTTTTTTTTTAAAGATTTTATTTATTTATTTATTTGACAGAGAGAGAGAGCACAAGTAGGCAGAGCGGCAGGCAAAGGGAGAGGGAGAAGCAGGCTCCCCGCTGAGCAGAGAGCCTGACTTAGGGCTTAATCCCAGGGCCCTGGGATCATGACCCGAGCTGAAGGCAGATGCTTAATTGACTGAGCCACCCAGGTGCCCCGATTAGAATATTCTACAATTGCTTGTGGTGAGGGTTGCACCGCTCTGTCAATGTACTAAAGCCCCTCAATTGAGCGAAGTGTACATATATTAATTACATCTCAGTAAAGGTATTATATTTTAAAAAAATGTTGCCCAGTTAATTTCGTTGTGTAGACTGTTCTAAATCCTGACTACCTAAAGTATGGACCATGAACTAGCCATATCTGCCTCACCTGGGAGTTTGCTAGAAATGCAGAATCTCAATGTTGGGCTGAAACCTGAGATTCTGCATTTGAACAAGAACCCTGGGTGATGGAAGCACATAGTACCTCTGCTCTGAGGTACTATTTTGAACCTTCTTCGAACATGTCTCCTCAGTCCAAATAACAGACCAATGGCTTGGACCTCCTTAGTGCCTAAACTAGATGAACATGCAAATATCAACGGTTCATTCAATTATTGGAAAATTTGCCAAAACATTCTTGGCAAAGTGAAGACCTTCATAACTAAGTCTCCTTCATAGGTCATAGGAATTTTCTTTTTTTTTTTTTTAATTTTATTTATTTGAGAGAGAGAGAGAGCGAGAGAGAGAAAGAGCACAAGCAGGGGGAGTGGGAGAAGCAGGCCTCCCGCCGAGCAGGGAGCCCAATGTGGGGCTCGATCCCGGGACCCTGAGATCATGACCTGAGCTGAAGGCAGATGCTTAACCGACTGAGCCACCCAGGCACCCCTATCATAGGAATTTTATGTGTCGCTATCCCACGGGAGAACAGAATGGTGTTTCTGATTTGAGTGGAAGGGAGAAAAAGATTATGTTAACTTGATAGCCAATGAGAGCAGAGGTAGAGCAGTTTAGGCAGTGAGAGTTGAGGGGAAAGCAGATGTTTGCAAGATTCGACCTACAACATCAGTCTCTCCCTCATTGCTTTTTGTTTGCTTTCACTTACTGTAATGAACAATTTGGGATGTTTTTTACACTGTCACAAAACAGCCGTGATTTTCTTTCACAATTGATGTTGCCACCACATGTTTTATCCTATCTCCACCAGTTAGGGGGCCTTTTTCTTTTTTTCTTCTTTCTTTTATTTTTTATAGCCTTGTTGAGGACATTATGCGAAGAGATACAGGCCAGACACAGAAAGACAATTACTGGATGATCTCCCTTTTATGTGGAACCTTAAAAAGCCCAACTCCTAGAATCAGAGAGTAGGGTGCCCTTTTCAACATTTAATTCTGCATCCCTGAGATATTATGTTGGACCCGAGGGGCGATGTTTTTACGCAGACAAGCACAGCATGTTCACTTGACATTGCAATTAACACTACAGGGTCAACTTCCTTCAAATGCAGGTCATCACACACATACACACAGAATTGTAAAAGCCACAAAACATTGCAGTAAGGGACCATTTTTATGTCCTTATTCTATTCACAGTGGCTGTATTGCACAGTTATTGGTAGATCAACCTCGTTTGAATCTCAGGAATACCATTTAATAGCTGTATGATTTGTGTAGGATATTTAAGCATTTTAAGCCTCGGTGTCCTCTTCTCTAAATTGATATAATAGCTTCATAAAATTGTTATAAGGAAAAGATGGCATATAAAGTACTTAATACACTTCTTAGAACATAGTAAGCTCACGATAATGTTGACCTAGCATTATTATCATTGTCATCAAGATTCTAAGCAGGGATATCAGCAATGTATGATAGTATATTTGCTTTTAAACCATTTTCTAATCTGACCATAATGTAGTTTAAAAAGATGAAATGTATTTATGGTAAAAATCTGACAATCTGTAAGGCAAAATGAGTTCAGACGTAGGCTGTAGGACATCAGGTAAGATGTCTGAACGCCTGAGTTAAAGACGCTTCCCAGAGAATAGCCAGCCTGTGTCAATCTTCTATGTCCATCAGACAAGTCGATCATCAATAACACACTTCTTGTTATGCATTGATGGGTTGAACTGTGTCTCCCTCAACATTCATATGTTGAAGCCCAGCCCTAGTCCCCCAGAAAGTGACCTTATTAGGATATAGGGTCATTGTGGATGAAATTAGTTACATTAAGATGAGGTCATACTGGAGTCAGGTGGGTCCCTTATCCAATATACCTAGTGTCCTCATAAAAGGGGGAAATTTAGACACAGACACTAGGGAGAACACTATGTAAAGATGAAGGCAGAGATTTGAATGATGCTTCTACAAGCCAAAGAATGATGAAGATTGCCCATAAACCTCTGGGAGCTAGGAGAGAGGTGTGGAAGAGACTCTCTCACAGCCTTCAGAAGGAACCAACCCTGCCACACCTTGATCTAGAACTTCTAGCCTCCAGAACTGTGAAACAATACAGTTCTGTGGTTTGAAGCATCTGGTTTGCGTGCTGTGTTATGGGCAGCCCTAGGAAACTAATCGAGTGTCAAATGAGTGGCTCGGTAGCAAATAATGCAGGCCAATGGTTCCACGTGTTTAGCCAAATTCAAATCACTTGGAGGGATCCTTAAGACATATACAGCTGGGCCTCCCCTCCAGAGTTGCTAATTCAGTATATCTGGGGCAAGGGGATGGAGAATTTATATTTCCCATAAGTCCCTAGGTGATACCCAGGTTGCTAACTTAATCTCATCATGAGTCAGTTTTCTCCTATATGGCATAATAATGGAAGATACCATCACAAAGATGCCAGGTGTATTAAATGAGTTAGCATATGTAATGTCATGGTAAAATGATATCTAGCACTGTGTAATGACCTGCTTTATTATTATTATTATTAATTATTATTGTTAAGCTTGTAGGTATTAAGGGGATGCTAATAAGAGGTTGGTGTTGAGAAAAGTTTTTTCTCTTTTTTTAAAGATTTTATTTATTTATTTGAGAGAGAGCCAGCACAAGCAGTGGGGGAGGGCAGAGGGAAAGGGAGAAGCAGACTTCCCACTGAGCAGAGCCAGCACAAGCAGTGGGGGAGGGCAGAGGGAAAGGGAGAAGCAGACTTCCCACTGAGCAGGGAGCCTGACACAGGACTCCATCCCAGAACTCCAGGATGGGATCATGACCTGAGCTGAAGGCAGACGTTTAACCAACGGAACCACCCAGGCACCCCGAGAAATCCTAGGAAAAGCTTTTTAGAGAAAAGTGAGTTTTGAACTGTTCTCATATAAAGAAATAAAAATCAACTGTGTTGATTCACCCACTAGAAACTTTTCAAAGTCATTATAGTAACCGGTAGGAAAAGTGATTAGGAAATCGAATCCTCTAACGAGTCTAGCTGATCAACACTGACATGTGGTGACATGTGCCCAAGCCTGCATTTTAAAATAAATTAAAATAATACAGATCAGGCAGCAAGAAAAACTGAGACTGTCTTTCTTGGCCAAGCAACCACCATGTTCTTCAATATTCATTCGGATCTGAGCTGGGTCTGTGTGACATATGGGTGAATATTTACAAGTTACCTCAATATCCTCATTTCTCCAAACATAGCAGAGCCCTCCCTGGTTTAATATTGTTCATTACACCATGGCTTGGCAATATTATTTGGCCTATCTGGACCCTCTTGGATTAAATAAGAAAATATATGGGAAACATCTAGTACTGTAACAAGCACATGAAAAATATTCAATAAGAGTTAACAGATCCCAAAGAAAACCATGTAACCCAGGTAGGAAATGAGTAAGCAAAACACAGAAAGGAGGTTCATGGGTGCTGTCATTGATATTCCAGCTTTTCCTACAGTACCTTCTGTAGGGCAGATGAGTTATAGAGAAACCCCAGATATTGCTCAATTTGTGCCTTTTCTCCAGAAGAACAAAGATGAACTCTGAACCTTAGCTGAGTAAATGCATAATCTCAAAGAAAGTGTGTGGGCTTGTCTTTGCTCTCTGGCTGACAATGAAAGTCCTATCGAACACAACAGACCTGGGTTTGGTTCCTGCTTCTGTCGTTCACTCTGTGCCATCTTGAGCATCAACACGTACCTTTTGTGTGCTTACTTCGTGCTGGGTAATGTTTGAGGCCCTGAGGATCCAGTGGTAGACAAAGAAGACAATTCTCTCCCCATGTGAGGACACAATGCGGAACTTACGGTCTGACTAGGGAGACAGTAGCAGAGCAGAGAGACTGTGGTCCAGACCTGTTGCAGAACCCTTTCCTGTTCTGGCCCCACTCAAAACGAGCAGCTTCTCAGGTGATACAGCACACTCAAATGAGGTATATATTGTTGCCATCAATCCAAAGAGGCCCTATTATAAGTCACTTTTTAGTTGCAGGAATGGAGAACTTAACCTTCAAAGGGGTCACTTGATGTGTCTCAGACCATTGCACTCCTAGAAATTTCACCGAGTGGGGAGGCCCCCGAATTTCTGTGGGATATACTTCCTACCTCCTAGCAGACAAAAGTCTTTACCATGTGGCTCAGAGTTGCTACTTCTCACCAGGTCCAATCAGCATAATATCATCACTTTAATGAACCAGTGGGAGGTCTTCTGGAGGCAATTCTGACTGAATTTGTCACATTATGGGGAGTGTTTAATGATACACGTGCAAAAGGTGCTTAGTGCAGTTCTGGACCTGAACAAATCCTTGACAAATGTGACTTATTGTTGCTCTGCTCAAGATCGATCCCATACATCAGGATGCTAGGCAGGGACCAGCAGCCGCAGCAGCTGAGGAAAGCTGATCATGGAATTAGCTTCTCTTCTACAAACTGCTCTCACTTGTCTTTTCCTTATTTACCATGAAATTGTTTTTCACAAAGATATGAATGAAGGTTTTACATGACACCCCAGTAAATATTTCTAAAATTAAAGCACTTCTTAATTGCATCTCAGCAATGCTCCCTTGTGACCACCCCATTAGGCTTAATGAATAATTCACTGGCTTCCTAGGGTATGTTGTGTTCATCTTAAGAGCAAGAAGAAATCATTTGCTGTTTGCCTTTCAGCCCCGCTTTTTTCCTCTTCACAAATGTAGGCAAACAGGTGTCTAGCAGGACAGACGTGCAGGCTGTGGAAGGTACGGGTCACCCACGCCAGCTTAGGTAGGAACCTAGACCGCCCCCGACCCCTCCTGGTCCTGGCACAGCAAGGCTGTTTGGGGGCCTCCGCCTCCTGGGCGTTGTGGCTTACGCCATGCTGGGCAGAGGGCAAAACAGACCTCAGGCTGTGGGTGAGCTGCAGGCAGTGGAGATTTTGCTCAGTGAAGTGCAGGCTAAGGGAGGATGCTTGGGAGCCACAGGCTGCAACTGCCCGGCGCCAGAGGGTTGGCTGATCACAGTGGCGGCCGGAAGCCTCCTTTCTCTCAGCTGAGCTGCCAGGGAGGGGTGAGGGGGAAGGATGAAAGGACGTTCCTTCTGACATCTTTCATCCACCCCAGGGCATCACCTGTTTGGAAGCAGTGCAAGTCACAGTCATATGTCCATCTGATTTATTCCTTTTTTACTGTTTCCACTAAAGGCCAAGAATTTCCTTCTACTGCGACTTCCTCCCCCATTCCTGAAAAGAAGCCCTTCGAACTTGCCTGTCAGACTCCAGTGGACCGGGGCGCCTGGGTGGCTCAGTCATTACGCGTCTGCCTTCGGCTCGGGTCATGATCCCGGGGTCCTGGGATCGAGCCTCACATCGGGCTCCCTGCTTGGCGGGAAGCCTGTTTCTCCCTCTCCCACTCCCCCTGCCTGTGTTCCCTCTCTCGCTGTGTCTCTCTCCTTCAAATAAATAAGTAAAAAATCTTTAAAAAAACAAACAAACAAAAAAATGACTCCAGTTGACCAAGCTGGAGAAGAGGGAATGGACCCTGGCTCTTCCAACCAGAACCATTGCCTGCCCCTTCATAGTGAAGTTATATTAGCTATCATGGATACAGAGTCCACTCGATGTCTAGCAGGATTATTTCATCTGATACTCACAAAGTAGATGCTATTATTATCACAAATTTACAGATGAGAACACTGAGGCCGATAGAGGTGAGTCGGCTTGCCTGAGGTCACATAGCTAGACAGCAATGAGGTTGGGTCTGAAACTCAGGTGAGGTAGCTTCCCCCACTTATCTGCTAGGAATCCGTTCCAAGACCCCCCCCAGCGCACACCTGACACCATGGATAGTCCTGAGCTCTATATATATTATGCTTTTTCTACGCATACATACTTACGATAAAGTTTAATTTATAAATTAGGCACAGTAAGAGATTAACAGGAACAACTAATAATAAAATAGAACAATTAGGATATGTTGTAACAAAAGTTACGTGAATGCAGCCCGTCTGTTTCAGTCAAAACATCCTCCTGTACCGTACTCCTCCTTCTTGTGATGACGTGGGACGATAAAATGTTTGCATGATGAGACAAAGTGAGGTGAATAACAGGCACTGTGACAGTGTCAGATTACTACTGACCTTCTTAGTATATGTCAGGGGGATCATCTGCTTCCAGATGGGTTGACCACAGGTAACTGAAACCCCAGAAAGCCAAACTTCAGATGACTGTAATCTGATTCCAGAACCAAATTGTCAAATTTCCATATTCTCCAACCCCCTCCCACCCCTTTCTTTGGCTGGTATCTTCTCTTTTCAGTTCTTTTTTTTTTTTTTTTCTTTTTAAATTTGGGCCCCAATTTGTGATTTGACCTACACGAATGACAAGCCCTTTGTCTTTGCTCAGTTTGGTGATAAGAATAGGGAATGCATGGGAGTTCGTAAACTTGGTTCTTTTACCCTTTCAAGTTCTTGTTTTTTGAAAATCTCCTTGGTGCCATTTGGACCATAACAACAGCACAAAACCCAGTATGGGCTAGAATGCCAAGAAACTGAGTAAAATCCTGTGTTAAGAACTAGTGTGCCACCAAGTGATATACTGGAGACCTTTGGACTTGACGTTGGGTACCTGGGTTTTAGTGTTGCCTCTGTTCCCTGCTATGTAGGTGACCCCAGGCATGTCATTTAACTTCCTGAGCTTAGGTTCCTTTTCAAGAAAATGAGAGAAATCTATAATATCTCCCGCAGACATGCTGTTTTGTGGATTACACACGGTGCGGTATTATAGTTGCTCTTCGCTCTGGCCCCTCCTTCTGCTGCCTTTCATCAATGCTATGTAACCAGGGGAAGGACGTGGCAGTATGAGGGATGAGGGGTGAGACAGATAAAGCTGCTGCCAGTAAGGAAAGCAAGAAAGCTCTTCTCGCTTCCTCTGGGACCCTCCTGAGAGGTACCTCTCTGCCCATCACTGGCTCCAGCAGCTCCCAGGTCTGAAGACCCAGCTTTGAGGGAAGGTCACATCCTGGTTCCCACAGTTTCAAAACTCAGCTCTAAATCCTAACCATTCTCCCTCACGTCCTCCCCATAGGCAGCCTATAACAAATGGACATCAGAAAATGCCCAGTGTCGGGGCGCCTGGGTGGCTCAGCGGATTAAGGGTCAGATTCTTGATTTTGGCTCAGGTGGTGATCTCAGGGTCATGGGATCAAGCCCCACCCCCTTGTTGGTGCTCAGCGCTCAGTGTGGAGTCTGCTCGTCCCTCTCCCTCCCCCATGCCTCTTCCCCCTCTCGCACATGCACGTGCTCTCTCTCTTTCTCTCTAAAATAAATAAATTAAATTAAATATTTTAAAAAGTAAAAATAAGATGCCCATTGTCGGTTCATCAGTAACATGAAAAAGAAAATGTGCATCTTATTTGAGGAGTAAATCCAGATTAGGGGTTCCCATACATTGCCCTCAGTACTCCAGACATAATTAGAAATGGAGGCACACAGTGAAATTATGCCTTTATGGGTTCGTTTGTTGTAGGTAGGTTGGAAAAAAAAAAAAAAGACACTTAAAAACTTCTGGAAAGAATTACAGCCAAGGAGAGCTTCTCAGTGTGTCTCTGGAGAATGACTTTGCCTTTTGTTTCCTCGCTGCACTCCTTACTCCCTGCCAAGGAGTCACGCATCGTCGTGAAAATCAATACCGGGCATCGCCATCTTTGCTCTTCCTTCCCTGGGCGTGACCACGTGGGCCGCAGCCCCTCGGACGCCTGGCTCCCACTGCTGTCGTTCTCCTCCCTTCCTCCGTATTTCATTTTTCTCACTATTGCACTGCTTCCCCATGTGATGCTTGCACCGTTTCCAGGTCTGTCTCAAATAAGAAGACATCTCAAGACCTCTCAGCACCCTCCGCACCTACACTGGGACTTCCTTAGGTCCTCTCTTTTTTGGACCTGAATATCTTTTTAAATGGAGGAAAGAGGGGAGAGAAGCCAGGCAATTTGTGACAATAAACACACGCGGCAGCAGGACAGGGTGGGGTAGGGCTGTGGGAGAGAAAGCCTAAGGCCACCTGTTTGGAATAGATTAGTGAGATTTAAACAAAAACATCCCTAAATCTCCACTCTACCCCCAGGATAAGGGTGTATTTTCCAATTCCTTACTCCCACACTTTACCCTGAAAAGGGAGAAATGAAGAGAGATTGGCCTGAGACCAAATGGGGCCAGGCTCTCCCAGAGTAAAATGGAGCCTCGATTGGGGCTCACGGGGTGGTCCACAAGTTTGTACACAGCGAAGGGAGAGGAAGAGACAGCTGCAGGAGCTTGCCTCCGTGGGAAAACTGCCAGGTGACCCAGAACTCAGGATTGCCTTTCATGAAGGGGGGTGCCCAACCTTCCTGAAATTGGACATTATTTACTCTTTTAGGACAGTGGCTGTACCAGAACGATGGTATTTCCCAAGTTAAAAAGGCAAAACAAATAAGCTAACCAAAGACTTTGTAAATTGGTAAATGCAATTATACAAGTAGATTCTATAATACATCTTATATAAATACATGTATTGAGATTTAAGTCATTTTATTAGAAAATAATAAAATTAACATTGTCTTAGAAAAAGCTTGAACATATATTTGTGCTGTACTTATACTTGTAATCACTCCCTGTAGGGCTCCCTTTAGGTATGTGCCTGAATACAAACACACACACACACTTACACATATGCCGGCTTGCTATGTGAGTATTTTGAAACGACTTAACCGGATCATTGATGTATTTCAATCAGGTTCTCCTGGAGAAAACTCTAACCCCTAAGAAGGTCCTTACTAGTGAACTGGTAATGTCTGGCTGATGGGGAAAATGACCATACCGGGTAATGGTTATGCTGACATTTAGACAGATTGGCTTGACCTTCAGATTTCACAGTGTGGACCACGGCACTGGGACTCATTGTTGACTGAAGTCAAAATTAATACAAACTATTCGGAGGCTACTTGGTCACGTTATTAAATGTCCATTCCTTTGACCCAGAGATTCCACTTTTAGAATGTGTGAGGACTTCTGTAACAGTACTGTTTTCAGTGTGAAAATTGAGAACAACCTAATGTCCATCAATAGGAGATTGGTTAAGTAATTTGTTATTCCCATTAAAAACATGATAAAGATCCATATGTATTGACAAAGATGTTCACAATATATAGTTTAAGGGGAAATGGAGATTGCAGACAATATACAGAACAATACAGAACATGGTTGGATTTTATGTAATGGAAATACGAATTATATATATGCATATATAATACATAAACATGCAAACATCCTGATTATGCATGGCAAAAAATCTGCAACAAAATATTAACAGGGTTATACGTGCATTGTGTGATTCTATCTCATACTTTTTTAAAAATTATTTTTTTGCAATGGGAAAATATTATTCCATAATCAGAAAACATAACAAAGCTATTTTAAGCAAATCCTTCTAGGAGGAGCTTCCTTACCTACAGGTGCATAACCAATCTTCTCCTAAGTACCTGAGCCGAGTTCCACAGGGATGGCCAGTTGTCCTCTGGGGCCAGTGGAGGGTGCCATGAAAGGGACTCATGCTGGAGCCACAGCCAGACTGGCCTCTGAAGTCTGTTTCACATTGAGATTCTGGCATTTTGGCAATGCTGCATGCCAAGCACCAAGACGGTGACCAGGCAATTAATTGCCCAGATTCATCTGTGACTAATCTGTGATAGATGAGTTGGCTCTTCAACTTGAGAGTTTGGGGAATATAAAGGGTCATTCACTGAACATTGACTTGGGATCATTTACTATGATATTTAGGTGCGCATGTCCGTACATAAGCCTGTGTAGCGTGACTGCATTTGGTATGTTCATGGATGTGTTGTTCATTCCCGGCAATTTCTATTACTGCATATCAGGCAGCAGTTGGGGTGTTCAAAGTTTTCGTGTGGACAATGATTCAACAAAGCAAAGCAGTCAATTCTTGACTTTTAAATTTAAAAAAAAAAACCCATGTTTGATGCTCACAACAGGGACAGCAGTATCAGAGGGGAAAAAAATCAAGCAGCTGAAGGACCCCTGGCATGCTATTTTTTAGCTCTTAATGAAAAGATGTATGTGAACAATTCTTTTTATAAGAGCAAGTCATCCATCCCAACTTCTCCCCCACCCCAATGAGAGATAGAGTCCTACAGAGTGAGGAAGGTAAAAGAGAAGAAGTAAAGAAAAAGTAAGATGTTTCCATGCTGTTCAGTGCCTCTAAGAAAAGGCTGTGCATCCAGGCCCTTCCCACAACCCAGGTCAGGGCAGTCAGAGGACAACAGAAAAACCAGAAGTCTGTTTGGGATTCTGAGAGCAGAAGAGAAGGTGCCTTGTTTCCCGGGTGAGGTATGGGGCCAAATAGGAGCTGCCCCAGCATAGCACGAGAACTGCAAACAATCAATGCCTGTGAGAGATGTATAAGCAGGAGGGTCTAGAACACCTTCATGGAGGCTCGAGCCCTGGTGACATGGTGTGCAGCCAGGAGCCACACGGACATGGTGGCAATGGGCTAGAATAAACCCCTGCAGTTAGAGTAAGAGGGGGCATGATACCTGCTCTCTCATGCTTTGATATTATGCTTGACTCCAAAATGTAAATGCAAGATCAAGAAGAAAACAGGAAGGAAAGAACACGCACGTACTGAGTCTACCTTGAGTTTACTAAGCTTAAATTGCCACCACTTGGGAGATCTTGTTAGAAATAAGTTCAGTTGCTGGAAACTAAAAAAAAAAGTTAATGTTGTGCATGATAGTGTACTTTGAGCCACATAAGCTGAGGATCTCAACTGAGGGATTCTTCTCCACCCAAGGAATCCTTGGCATTAGCCAAGGCCACTCTCATTGTCATATCTAATCTTGCTGACCTGCCCCACTATGCTATGCTGATCATTCTGGCTGGCTACGCACTTAACCAGTGTAGCCTCACACAGACCTCTGTATTTTTTCGGGGACCCCCTCCATCCCAGTACATGTATCCTTGGGTAGACCCTCTTATAATTGCAAGGACCTTTACATCTGCCCTTTATTTGATAGGAAAAGAAATTATTTGGAGTAGAATGCCACTATTCTGAAGGACTTTTTCTATTTCCTTTTTAAAAACTCTTTCCAATCCTCCCCCCTCCCCAACACACACGCGCACACACACACACACACACGCACACACGCACACACACACACACATATTTCTTTCAACACGCATGTGTCTTTCCAATGACTAGACATAAACATCCCGATCTTGGCTGTCCAGCTGAAACCAGGAAAGGCAAAAACAAAACAGTCATTTCTGTATCCCAGTACAAATTCTTCAGTATTCTTCATACCTTCTAGTCCTACATCACCTCTAGATGCACACCAAAAATAAGAAAAAGAGAGATCTCCAGCCCATTTCTGTGGAATGGGAGAAAAAGGGCTGCCAGAGGCCATACTAGTGCTCAAGTTCAAAGATAATATGTAAGAATGACCAGTGATCCCTTCATAAACCTTCAAAAAATGTTTGGCTCAAAAAGATTGGCTCCAGCCGGTCCAGTGAATAAAAGATGTGGTGCAGAAAGCAGAAAGGGCTACCTCTTATAGTCAAAACTTCAAGAGTGATCATTGGAAGCAGCCAAAATATAATGTAGACAGAAGTAAATTTAACTTGAAGAGTGCTTTTGAGAATTTCAATTCCTCTGAGTGCCCAGAGGTTTGTATAGCTTTTCTATTTGATTAGAAATTTCACCCTGAGAGAGAAGAAAGAGACACAAAGGAGTCACATTATATGGAAAATGCATCATTTTTATCCTCCTTCTTACTCCAGGGGGACCCTTGAGAATCTGCAAAAGACTTACCTCCGTGCCCCGCTGGCTTCCAGTTTAACCATAGAGTTCGACAGTCGTTCCACAACACAAGTACGATTTCAATATCCATTCTACAGGGAATTTCCAGCAACATGGGAATCTGGGGCTGCACATCTCTTTGATGGAGTACTAGTGTTTTATTATTTTGGCAGTTATGTGCCAGACCAGGAGGGACCAATTAAGACCCTCTAAAGCTGATCACTCTGCAATGTATTTGCTTGTTTATTTGGCTGCCTGCACACTAGAATGTGATCTCCATTTGGCCAAAGACTCTGGTTTTTTTTCCCCCTTATATCCTCAGCCCCTAATTGCCATTAAAAATTTGAGGAATACATGAATGAGTTTCTTGGAGGTTTCAAGATCCAAGGTGATGAGGAGCCACACTCAGGGAATAGCAATGGCCAAATGCAAGTATTTCCCATGGGGGCCCCTCCAAGAGGATCAGAATGGGATCATACACAAGCAGAATGGCCTTCAAAGAAGGCATCTGATTCTAGTACACCTGGCATAGTCAAGGACCAGGATCTGCTAACTTTTTAGTCATCAGGTATAAGGCATAAAGCACCAGAGAATTTTTAAAGTGGAAATAAGCCCTAGAATGTACACCACCAAGAGAACCCTAATGTAATCGATGGACTTTGGATGATGATGTGTTAATGTAGCTTCATCAATTGTAGCAAATATACTGCTCTGGCGGGGGGTGTTGATGATGGGGGAGGCGAAGCATGTGTGGAGGTAAGGGATAGGTGGGAACTCTCTGTAACTTCTGCTCAATTTTGCTGTGAACTTAAAATTGCTCTAAGCAATAAAGTCTATTTAAGGAAAAAAAAAACAGGAAAATGTAAAGAGAGGAGGCAAAACGTAGGGGAAGAAGAATAAAGAACATGGGAGGTCACATGCAAATAAGAGCCTGTCCTTCCACCTCCGTGGCCCTCAGATCACAGGCTGGCAAAGCTGACCGAAGGACGGACTCCACCATGTGCACGTACAGGCTGGGAGCCCTGACCTATGTTTATAGTAGGATTATTGCTCAGACACCAAGACTGAGTGCTGATGCACATTTTCCTATGCATAGAGAAGAGGCAATCTGGAAAAATCTAGTTAATTCAGTTATTTCCATGCCTTTCATGACATTTTCTGATCCAAAACTCAGAGAACATTGTCTGATAGCCATCCTGATATAAGACAGATATTGTATACTAAGACTATGTCAGATTTAAAATATATACAACTTATTTTGTTGAAACTCCAGATGATGGAGGTGAAAAAGACAAAAGGCATCTAGTATTGCTCCCAACTGCACTCTTATTCTCCAATCCAAAACTCAAGGTGGTTTATGGCACATATAGCCAACTCTCAAATAGAAACCAGAATTAAATTTCACAACTGCAAAATTCTGACTATACCTCCTATAATCTCTATGTCCTCTTGGCATCTAAGTTATTTTATGAAAAAGCAGTCTTTCATGAAGTTTACCTATGCTGGTTTGATTTCTTAAAAATAATTTTTCTCAGGGCGCCTGGGTGGCTCAGTTGGTTAAGCATCTGCCTTCGACTCCGGTCATGATCCCAGGGTCCTGGAATCGAGTCCCGCATCGGGCTCCCTGCTCAGCGGGGATCCTGCTTCTCCCTCTCTCTCTGTCAAATAACTAAATAAAATCTTTTAAAAATAATAATAATAAATTTTCTCTCAATTTTAACTCTCAGCTATGGGTGAGAGAATGACAGTATTAATAATTTAGGAAACCTCTGTTTCCTAAACAAAGAAAAAAGACAAAAAGAAATGCTGAAGGAGTCTTTTTCCTTCAGTGGATTCCTTCCTGCTGAATGGCTACTGTCTGACTGGAAGGCCAGGGTGGAGGAGATCACTGTGTTCTGCACACCTCCAGAGTTGAATGAGAACTGGTTGTAGAGTTGCTCCTATGACGGATTAAGTAACATGCTCTACAAAGATACACCCTGCCGGTATCTTGGAAGCTGTTATCTGCATCAAAACCAAGTCAAAGTCAGTACAACCAGTGGAGTTAGGACAAAATACCTGAGGAATAGATCACCCTCGGAGGAGGAGTTAGTGTGTTTACGGGTACAAAATCTTCTGTCAGTTGTTATCAGTAGAGTGCTTGAGCATCTAATAGCAGAAAAGATTAGAAAATCCTCAGGGCTTGTGAGCTGCACAATATCTACACATTTGATATATGTTACATCGCATTTCCTCTCTGGGGGATTAAAAAAAAGTATACATTACAAGGACAGTTAGGAAGGTAAAACTCCTTTTAACCACTAACCATGTTCTATTTCTCTTTCCTCTCTCTTTCTATCACCTCCATAGATCACATGTCAGGAGTTTGATTTTTATTATTTTAGGTCTTTCTATAATTTTCATTACCTGTTATTATTTTATTATTTCATTGTTATATGTTATTTTATTATTACTTTTTGGCTTTGGGTTTTTGCTTTGTTTTGCTTTGTTTTATAATTGAAGTATATTCTACATGCAGTATACAAAATTTTACATGCGCTACACAAAAAGGTCTACAAAATTTTAAGAATTCAGCTCAGTGAATTTTTACACGTGCAACCGCTATAGCAATTAATATATTAAAACCTTCCACACCCTGAAAGGCTCCCTCATGATCTTTCCAAGTCAACATCCCCCAACCCCAAAGGCAGCCACAATTCCCACTTCTGTTCTCATAGGTTGGTTTAAGGCCAGATCCAACTCTTGGGCCTAAAGAAGCCCCTCATCACTGTTGTTTGTGATTATGGATTTTCAGACAATTTGAATATGAACAATTACATAGACTGGTTGCAAAAGATATGAGACAGTTTAGATGGTTCAGAAAATCCTTCAGTCATTTCTTTTGCTTCAGGGTCAAAGTGGTGAGGAGCTGGGCAACAGAGGTTTCCTAAATTATTAATACTGTCATTCCCTGATCCACAGATGAGAGGCCAGGTTGACCTACACCTGAGAGAAAAAAAGCCTCTGTAGGTTTCCAGAAGATTGGGAGAGCCTCGCCTCATAAAGAGAGGCCAGAGGTGGGGAGGAAACGGTACTGCCTAAGGGCCCTCCATCACATGTGCATCCTGAGGAACCGAAAAGGGGCTTTTGATTACCTGGACTGCACTATTAGGTATATAACATCAGAGTCTAGGAGTAGGTCTGCCCATAAACTCTCGTGGAGAGCAAAAGAGACACACCGAACGTCCCACCATGCTATGGTCCTATTCCAGACACTTGGGCATGTTCCAGCTGTGTCCACTTGAGACATAATCTTTTCAAAACCAACTAGCATTTACTGAGCATCTACTCTGGGTCAGGCACCAGGGGCTATTTTGTATATGTTAATTCAATGGATCCTCAACAACTATCTCATGTTGTAGGTATTATTTGTATTGGTACGGTTTTGACACTTATTTTATAGATGAAGAGATCATGAATCAAAAAAGCCAAGTAATTGTTACAAAAATCACATAATAGGAAGTGTTGGCTGGACACTGGACCCAAGTCTGCCAAACTCCAGCTTGTGGTTAATTCATGCCTGTGGTGAATTAATTATAATAACGGCTGCCAATTCTTTACCCATCCCTAGGTCTATGCCCCTACCATGTAACTCTACGGTTCCCGCCCGTTCTCACTCTGCTCTCAGACACATGTGTCTTGTATTGGCAGAGGAGATGACACAGACAGACTTGAAAAGCACTTTTCCAATTGGGCTTCCTGCTCTCAGTTGTCTATCATGGCCTGAGACCATGGGTACTAAATAGGAGCAGTGCCATCTCAGTGGGTTCCACTGAGGCCATCATAAATCAGTTAAAGCCCACCAATTCCCTGGCACGAGGGAGTCCAGCCCAGATCAACTGAGCCCTGTAAACTTGTGAGCTAAACAAATGCTTCTTGTTGTGCTGTGTGATTATTTCTGCAGGCTTATTGTGACACTGGACACACCACACTGCTCCTCTGGTCAGACTGGGTTTGAATCCTACCTCCGATACCAGCTGGGTGACCTTGGGACATTACCCAACCTCTGTCTCAGTTTCCTCATCTGTATAATGTGGATCATAATAGTATCTCATGGGGCTAAAAGTTTAAAAACTTGTTTATGAAGTATATATTATATAAAACATTGCATAAATCTTTAGCACACACCTTAGCAGATTTTTACATATATACATATGCATATGCCCATATTGAAATATTTCTAGGTCTTCAAAAAGTCCCCTTATCCCCTCACAACCAATAACACCTCAAAAATAACCACTAGGCTGATTTCTATCATCATAAATTAGTGTCGCCTGGCTTTGAAATTCATATAAATGGAATCCTAAAAAGATACTCTTTTGTGTTTGCTTTCTTTCACTTCATATAGCCATGAGACCATCCATATTTTGTAAATGGTACTTGTTTGTTCTTTATCATTGCTATATAACATTTCATTGTACAAATATACCACATTCTATTATCCATTCTACTACTGTTGATGGATATTTGAGTTGATTCCAATTTGGAGCTTTTGAAGCATTATAAATGTTCTTGTATGTGTCTTTTAGTGGATATTAGATCTCATTTGTGTTCCACTCAAATACCTTATGAGAACTTCTGGATCATAAGATATACATGTTTTGCCTTACGAATATTGCCAAAACAGTTTTCCAAAGTTTTGTACCAATTTACAACCTTACTAGCAACACATGAGAGTTCCAGTTAATTTTCATTCTTGCTAGCATTAAGAGTGTGAGCAGTCATCATAGACTGAGAGAAAATTCTGTAATTACAAATAATTGACAAAAGACTTTCTGGAGAAAGAACTACAGATCAACTCTACTATCAAAAATTTCTGCAAAAAAAAAAAAAAAAAAAAAACATAGACAACCCAACTAAGAATAGGCAAATGACCTGATCAGCTCTTCATAAAAGAAGATATTCCAATGGCCTATAAATAGATGTTCATCATCACCAGTTACCAGAGAAATGCAAATTAAATCACAATGAGGCAACATTACCACTAAGAATGCTAAAATTAAAAAGATTCGCAATGCCAAGTGTTTTCTTTTGTTTTTAGTAAATGGCATCTCCCTCTACACATCATTCAGCAACTTGGGTTATTCACTCAACAAATGGGCTTAAAGATCTGAACATGTTGCTACGAATATCACCAACTCATCCCTTTTAATTCCTTAGAATTACATAGTATGAAAATACCATAGTTTGTTTCAACATTTCTATTTCAATGGAAATTTAAGTTGTTTCCAAATATTCTCACTGTTACAAAGAGTACAATCGTGAACATTCTTCTACGTTCCTCCTTCTGTAATGTGCAAATACTTCTCCACAGTAGACAATAAGAGGTAAAATTTGGTGTCACTGGGAATATGCATGTTGAGCTTTAATAGGTACTAACAAATTACCTTCCTTATCAGCTATACTGATTATCACTCCAATCAATAGTGTATGAGAATATGTTGTAATACCTCCTTACCAGTATTCGATGTCATCGACTTTTTTTCATTTTTTTAAAATTGATGTTTAAAATGGTATATTATCTTAATTTTTATTCCCTTGATCACTAGCGAGGTCATAGCTTCTGCCCCCACTCTGTTTTTTCTAGCATTTGTTTTTCTTACCAGCATGTATTTCTAATATGTATCCTCAATATGTTACATGTGTTGCAAATGTTTTCTTCCAATATACTAGTTGTTTTCTAGCTTTTTTATTGAGCTTTGTTGTATAGGGGTTTATAAATTATGATTAATGAAATTTATTAGTATTTTCCCTTTTGACTTTTGCTTTTATCTCTCGTTTATGAGTGTCTTCCTTATACTAAAGAATTTTTTGTGTTATATAGTTTTAGTGTTCATGTTTTTAATCCATCTGAATTTATGGTGTGAGAAGTTTGTTTGTTTGTTTCCCCAAATAGAGAGCCAATTTATTGAATAACCCATCCTTTCCACTCTGGTCTACACACCAGAACCATAATAAACCACATTTGTATGTAAGATAATATGTATTTCTAACTTCTGTTCTGTGTCACTGATCTGCTTATCTATTCCTGCAGCAACAGCACACTGTTTCGATTAATACAACTTTATTTTATTTTCTAGCAAGTGCTGTTGGCAAGACATCGCTCTATAATTCCTTCACAAAATTGCCTTAGCTATTCTTGCACATTTACCCTCATAAAATTTTTAGAATCATCCTGTTACATTCCATTTAAAAATCCTTTTTGTATTTTGATTAGGATTACATTGAATTTGTAGATTATTTGGAGGAAAATTGACATTTTGAAATATTATTTCTTAATCCTTCAATGGTCAATCCTTCCATTAATTTGGATATTTTTTATATGCTTCAGTAAAGGTTTGCAGTTTCCTCCACAAAAGTCTATGGAGTCTTTTTACGGTATTTTAATTTTTAAATGAGATTTTTCCCCCTATTTTATTTTCTAATGGGATATTACTGCTGTATAAGTAAATTTTTGATTTGTTTTGCTTTTACATAGCTTTTTCTATAAAACGTCTTAATATTCCTGAAGTTGCCAGTACTGGTAGGAAAGATGAAGGAAATATGCCAATTAATAGTATCCCACAAAATTAATTACCTGTGGAGAATTCATGAAAACATCTTAAAATAAGTGTGACATAATGAATTCAGTATAAAATGAGTGTCTGTTAAACCCTGTAAAGGAAATGTGGTTCCCAAAAATATATCATGATAATGTAGATATTATTACCCATGAAATCATCTAATATCCCATTCCATGCACACACCACCTTTAAGCTTTGAAAGCAAGTCCTTACTGTCACAGCTTCTTACTCTTTTCCTAGTTAGCTTCCCTCCAAATGTCTTATCTCAATCCCATGAATCACCACACTTCTTCCTGTCCCTCTATTCATCATCTCTCCTCTCCTCCCCGAGGTCAGTGTCCCATTAATCCGGTAAGAAACGGTTCATTTTTTCAGATGAGCAAAGCAGGAGAGAAAGGTTACATTGGCCTTTCCCATCCTAATAGTGTCTAAGGGCTGGCTGCATCTTTTTAAAAGAGGGAGAGGGAAGAGCCAGAGATAGAGAGAAGTTTAAAGATGCTTCCCCCCTGGTTTCCTCTGGTTTCATCTTCAGAGCAACAAAAAGCACTTAGTATGCATCATATTTAAGTCTCCCAACATGCCTGGAAGGTAGGGACTATTATTACCCCAATTGTGAAGAAAAGGAAACATAAGTCGCATGTAGGATGAATAACTTTCCAACGTGCATAACAGGTCAATTTGGCTAGGAACTAACGCCACCCGTCTAACGCAAACCTGTGTTCTTAACCCCGATACTAACCCAGGAACAGTGTGGGAAGAAAGTATGGGGCAAAATAATAGCAATCCTCCTTCTATGTGTCATATATATGCCTGCCTTTATGACATTAAGGCCCAAAAGGTTTTACCCACCTCACTGCTCGCCACAGTAATGATGGTTTCAGCCAAGAAGTATGCCCATATTTTAGGCTAACTACTGGGTGGAAATACACAGCCTCTTAGTTACGTGGAAGCCCAAACTGGGAGTTATGATCCCCCAAAATGCTCCTGGGCCCATGACTGCAGAGAAAGAAGAGCACAAATGGAATTACGATATGTTACCACTTCTATCTTTTGCCGGATTCTGTGATCTTCAGACTGTGTGACCTTGGGCATACCACTCCACTTCTATCTCAGGTCAGTGGTAATATAGTGATAATAAGAGGACTGGTAGAGTTGCGAAAGGATTAAGGAAGCACATAGATGTTGTTCATGAGAGTCGCCGGCACATTTTAAGCACCATATGGGGGTTTCCATCATCCTTGGAGCTTTCATAATTCAGGGTAACAAGCTCAAATTTATTTTTATTCCAACATCGCAAACTGGTTTCCTGCTGGGGGAATGGTACAGAAATCCAAATATTGGGCTTTTTCAAAAGCTTTAAGAATCTTTCAGCCCTTTATTTTCAGAACTATACACTCTTCAAAGACAGTGTGATGGATGTTTCTGGCTCACTGAAAAGGATATTTGTTTTGCTTCACTTTCCCCTCCCCTCGCTAAAAGCCACTTCATTTTCGTCTTCTATGAAACTTTTAGGAAAATAAATATTTTTTTAAAGGCTTTTCCTTTGAAGTCAAGCATGATGTTTTAGCCAAGTACAAATCTTCAACAGTATATGCGTCCTTCTGAGGCGGGCCTCCTGTGGCTGAAGGGGCTTTGCTACCATCTCTAAGTCTGTAACTGACTCCCTGGGAGCCCAGCTGACCCTCACGCTAGCCTGCCTCGTTGCAGCTCCTGGACCCACTGCTGGTTCGCATTAGTGCAGTCCAGACCAGCTGTGACTGAATGCAACAGAACCACTGCTGAAGAAAGCCTCAGAAGAACAGGTAGCCTATTCAGGGATGGAGTGTCCCTGATACAGATCTGTCCTTCTGGGCTGCCCCACCTGATCCCTCACCCACCTTTATTTTCTTACTCCCTGTAGCCTTAATTCGACTCTGACTCTTTGACTTTGGGTGCCCTTGAGCTAATCTCTCTCCCGGAAGTTGATTTCTGCTTTTCCAAGGCCCCGCCTGCTCCTGTGACTAAAGCCAGCCTGCCCCAACTGCCTGCCACCTGTGCTCACCTTTGGCTTTGGACAATTGTCCTTGGCTCCAAACCCTAAGTAGTGACTTCGGTCACCTGTGCCACAAGGCTGACATATTCCAACCTTTTCTCTTTGTGTTTCTGTGAAACGCCTTGGCATCCCAGCCCAGGAAGCTCTCTGGATAAGGAGGCTCAGAAAGATTTGTTTCCTCTACCAGGGTGTGAGTGATGTATTGTGCCATTGCAGAGCCAGAGAAAACACATTCAGAAAGCCCTGTTTATTCTTTTTATACATAATCTTGGTATGTTGGAGTTTCTAAAACCAAAGTATGCAAATTTTCTTTTTTTTTTCAAAGTATGCAATTTTCTAATGTTATTTTGAGGAAAGGACCTCAGATATTCTGTGCTTATTAGTGTCTAGTTTCAGGACCAGCATATATATGACAAAAGGACCAAAACCTATACATAATCTAGAGGCCAGAGTTCATATTTTTTTTGTGGCACCAGCTGTTTGACTTTGGGAAAGTCTTTTAATTCCCCCAAACTTCAATTTCTGCCTATATAAAATTGTGACCAAAAAAGCCACTAAACCTTATTCTTTGAGATTATGAAAAATGTCTTATTTTTATAAGACTCTTGTCCTCACAACTGACTCAGAAAGTGCTCCAAAAATTGATATCATAAGGCTGATAAAAGAATCCAATAAATTCAGGTATACATAATCCCTTTGAAAATTGCAAAGCACAAGATAAATATGTTTTTGTGATTGTGAATGAGCTGTATGCCAGAAGTTTTTATGGAATTCAGAAATGATTTTCCCCAAAATCCATCCTGCAATCCCCTTCATTCCTCGGGGCTCAGATCAGACGGGACTTGAATTCCTTTGCTTCCGCTCCTTTGTGCCTTAATCAGCTTTGTCCTGTCCTCATTCTAGTATCTCCTTGTCCAGATTCCCCACTAGACTATAAACTCCTTGAGGGCGACCTACATGGCCCATATCAGAATCATTGTACATACTAATAATATAAGAAGTGTTCAGTATGATTGAGGCTTCATCGTAAGTGCTTTATATATGTTAACTCATTTAATCCTCACAGATTCCTGTAAGATAGAAATTACCGTGACATCCATTTTATAAATGTGGAGACTGAGGCATGGAGAACTTAAGTGGACTTCCCAAGCACACACGGCCAGCAAGGGGCGGAGCTGGGCTTTGAATCCAGATAGACTAGTGTCATGGTCCCTGTTGTTACCTACCATATTATATCACCTTGGTTGGATGGGTAGGTGGGTGAGTAGATTGGCAGGTTATTACATTTATTATTGGCGTTTATTATCTCTAGTCACAGACGAGATAACAATGCAAAAAACATGAAGATATAATTAAATACATATGAAGTATCAGAGTAGAGTTCTCCACTCAATACACAAATGTTTTCAGTGGGGATCAAACCTGGATGGTTATCTAACCCACACTCTTTTTCCATTGCAATCAAAGGCAAAAAAATTATTTAATTTTCTATATCCAAATAGCAATTATTGCTTACATTTAACTATACCTTTTTCCTGTTTTTAAATAGAATTTTAAATTTACTGTGAAAGTGTAGGCTAAAGATTTGCAAACATCTCTGTGGTTATATATAGTGATGGGGAAGGGGAATATGAAAGGATTATATTTCCCTCTTCCCAGCTTATCTGAAAACTAACTGCTCAAGGTCTGGGTCCTTCAAGGCTGAGGTTTTGTGCCCAACCCTAAAGAACCTACCCAAAAGATTCTGGTGAGCCCAGAAACAATAGCTTTAAAGTAAAAATGACTCCTGCAAACACAGACACATTCACCCCTCCACCCTCGCCACTCTACACAACCCCCATACATGGTAACTATGGTCTAGAAACACCATCACTGTGATCTAGTTGGTTTGCTTGGGGATTCTCTCCCAGATACCTCATTCACTCCCATGTTCCAAATATCCTCTAAAAAACATTAATTCCAATACTTTTTGTCCAGTTCAGATCTATATATTGAACTGTTTGCTCGTCAAACATTTTTATGGGCATCTCAAAGTCAATATATCCAAGCCAGAACAAGCTTCCTCTTCAAATGTATTCCTTCTAAGAGTAAATGGCACCACTATGACCTGGGACGCTAAACAGAAACCTGGAAATCACATTAATCATTCTCATCTTCACATCGTATACCTACCAAAGAGTCACAAAACCCAACCATTCAATCTGTTAAGTATCTTAAAGCTCCATTCCCACTACTCCCCAGCTCTGAAATCTAAGCCACTATATCTTATCTAGACAACTCTGGGAGCCTCCTAAATAGAAAGCTCTCTTCCATTCTTGGCATTTGTCCAATCGATTCTAGCCCAACAGAGTCAAAAGGAAAATCTAACTACAGTTGATCCTTGAACAATGTCAGGGATGTGGGCACCAACCATTGTGCAGTTGAAAATTTGCAAATTATCTTTGACACCCCCAAAACTTTACTACTAATAGTCTGCTGTTGACCTTACGGATAACACAAACGGCCAGTTTACACATATTTTATAGGTTATGTGTATTTTATACTGTATTCTTATAGTAAAGTAAGCTAGAGAAAATAAAACGTTATTCAGAAAATCGTAAGGAAGACTCCAGAAAACAGTATGGAGGTTCTTCAAGAAGTTAAAAATACAGCTACCCTATGACCCAGCAATTGCACTACTGGGTATTTACCCCAAAGATACAAATGTATTGATCCAAAGGGGCATCTGCACCCCAATGTTTATAGCAGCAATGTCCACAATAACCAAACTGTGGTAAGAGCCAAGATGTACATCGGCAGATGGATGGATAAAGAAGGTGTGGTATATATATATATATATATATATATATATATATATATAAAATATAATATAATGGAATATTACTCAGCCATCAAAAGGATGAATATTTACCATTAACATCCATGTGGATGGAACTGGAGGGCATTATGCTGAGTGAAATAAGTCAATCAGAGAAAGACAATTATCATACGGTTTCATTCATATGTGGAATATAAGAAACAGGGCAGAGGACCATTAGGGAAGGGAGGGAAAACTGAATGGGAAGTCATCAGAGAGGGAGAAAAACCATGAGAGACTCTTAATCATAAGAAACAAACTGAAGGTTGCGGGAGGGGAGGTGAGTGGGAGGATGGGGTAATTGGGTGATGGGCATTAAGGAGGGCACATGATGTGATGAGCACTGGGTGTTATACACAACTGATGAATTATTGAACTCTACATCTGAAACTAATGATGTACTATATGTTGGCTAATTGAATTTAAATTTTAATAAAAAGAAAATCATAAGGAAGAAAAAATACATTTCCAGTACGGTACTGTATTTATTGAAAAAAGTCTTGTGCATAAGTGGGTCTGAGCAGTTCAAACCCGTATTGTTTGAGGATCAACTGTGTATCATTTCCCATCTATGTCATTTTGGTGGAGAAGCCATGCTTGATCACCCACTCCTGCAGGCTAGGTCAGATCCCCCATCATGCACTTTCATGACACAATATACTTCTTCTTCACTAAATTTGTTGTACAATCTATTTTCCTTTGTTATTTTTATTACAGCTTGTTATTTTTACAAGTATTTGTTTTGGTCTATCTCTTCTATAAGTTCCCTGAGGTCAAAGACCAGTGTTGTTCACTATTCTGCTTACAGTGACTAAGGCACATCCTTAAGCGAGTCAGTGAATGAATGAATTGGGTAGCTTGGAGGAACATAATAACAGACAGTTGAAGAATATTTTTTCACTCTATCCTCATAACAACTCTGTGAGGAAATATTATCATCGCCTTTTCATAGGTCAGGAAGCCAAAGTTCATGGAAGTAAGGTTATTTGTCCAGGATGTACAGGATAATTCTTCTTCCAGGAAGAAGGATCTTTGAGATACTCCAAGTTTTACAAAAATAAGCAACTGCCTACTAATAAATCTCTCCAACTGCTTTGTCCTTTGTAAATGCTAAATAGTATTGATATCTCTTAGCCATTTCCAAGGAGTTCTTCAGGATAAGCAAAACCAGTTAGGGCAAAGCCCACTAAAGCCTTCAGGGAAAGTCCTAATAAATGAAGAAAGCATTTCTCATTCATTGAAATGGAAAACACACAGAGAAAGGAGCTGGGTGGATTAAAGCAAATCAGGTAGAAAAAAGAAGCTTGTGTGATAATGGCAGGAACAAAGAAAATGGGCGAGATAAAGAAAGAGAAGGAGAGATAAATACAAGGACACAGGGAAACAAAGAAAAACAGACTTCTCAAGTCCTCGGGAAAGTCCTGAAGAACATACAGAGAGGAAGATGCCCTTTTGTTTGAACAAAACTAATGGTGTTTCTGAATACCCAGGTGTTTAGGAGCCAATAACCAGAGCACCTGATGGCTACCTGGATTGTTCACACGAAGATTTTAGAGTTTTCCTAGTAGATCAAGATTAATGTAGCATTTTCTATTTGCTCCTAATATATTTGTTTCAATATAGATGAAAGTGAGAGGAAATTAGAGGAATAAGATGTCCTCCTCTATCCTAGACCAAAATATGTAATGTGTCCCCATCTCCTATGCTCTGGTTCCCCCTCTGGCACCATTCTGAGGTTTGCCCTGACTCCTGTAAAATTAATTTAAAAAGGAGGCCATTAAATTGACATGGCTCTCAAGCCATGGTGGCCTATGTAAGCAAACCGAAATCTAAGCCTATAAAAGCCTCAAGGTTATGAAATCTAAGGACAACCAATCTCAAACAACCCATGAGGATTTAAGTTCCAGCCAATCAAATAATTTCCTTTCTTTGCTTCCACACTTTCTCTGTAAAGGTCTTTCCCTCTGCTCCTGTTGGCAGTGCACCCCCGACCACTCCCAGGGCGTCGCTGCCAGGTTGGAATCGGTCTTGTCTCAAATAAACTCTTAAAATGTGTCATGTGCCTAGGTTTATCTTTTAACACTCCCTAACTGGGCTCTTCCATGAACCAGCCATGGGAAAATCATTTTACTCCTCTGAATCTCTTTCCTTTTCTATAAAGTGGAGAGAATCATTCATGGCTCAGGGCTTGTCTCCCAGAATCTCAGTAGGGGAAGGAGTTGAGGAGAGAACTTCTAGCACAACCTCAAACTGGATGTGTGAATCTCCACTGCATTATCCTACCTATCCACCACACTTTGCTTTTTCACCCCTCAATTTCCAACACTTTAAATTTTAGACTTTTGATATGACTTCATCTATGAAATAGTTTTTCTGGAATTGTGTTCTATGAACAGAAAAATTTTGTGGCTTTTAAAAATTGAGGTGATGTAGTTTCTGTTTTACGCATTATATATAAATGAAATATAAATTGAGGATAAGTGAAAATGACAACGCCACGTTTGGAAAATATTTTTAAAGGAAATATGGATTTTTTAATGTTGCTTTGGAACCAATGTGGGGGAGAAGTAAGTCTTAAAGGTACATTCTTGAGGATGCTATCCCTCTATACCAGGGGATCCCAAAGTGTGATCTTGGACAAGCCGCAGAAGCAGCATCTGGGTATTTGTTAGGAATTCAAAATCTTGGGGTGCCTGGGTGGCTCAGTTGATTAAGCATCCAACTCTTTGTTTCAGCTGGGATCATGATATCCAGGTCTGGGGATCGAACCCCATCGAGCCCTGCATCGGGCTCCACACTCAGCTGGAAATCTGCTGGAGATTCTCTCCCTCCCCCGTCACATGCACTCTCAATCTCTCTCTCTCAAATAAATAAATGACTAAAATCTTTAAAAAAAAAAAAAAAAGAAAGAAAGAAATTCAAAATCTCCGGTCCCATTGCAGACTTACTAAACCCGAGACTCTAAGGTTGAGGTCCAGCAATCTGTTTTCTAACAAGCCCTGTCCTTTAAAGTTTGAAAACAATTGCTTTATGCTATAAAGTGGGAAGCTTGGGTAGAGGGTGGGGGTAGAAGATAGGAAACAGAACAAGTGTGAATTGATGGGTTTTCGTCATTAAAAATGAAGATAATATTAGGCTGAAGCCTGTGAAATTGCCAGCAGTCAACTATTTTTGACCTACATAAAAGCAAAATAAGATTCAATCAAAAATGTGTATTTGGGGGGTATTATTATAAAGATAAGATACTTATGTAAAAAAAAACCTTGCACAAAGTCTGGATATGAAAGTTCAATAAATATTAGTTTCTCTTCCTTTTTCCTGATGCTTGAAAACATACTGATCAGGGCCTCTAGTCTCAGAAACAAGCTCTAAAGTAATTATCAGGTGTGCCTTCCAGTGCCCAAGAAAGATCAATGGCAGGCAGTTCACCCCCATACTCACCAGAAGGAACTGTGTGGTTAGACAAAGAATGTGCCACCAGCTCCTGTTCCCTCTAAGAAAATAAGTAGTTGTCACTCTCCAGTAATTAAGACAATTGAAGTAATAAAATGTCTAGATGTTTACCTACACATACCTCTGGACCAATATAGCAACTAGATTTCCCCTTAACTACCTGTTTTTTTTTTTTCAGGTATTTGTATATGCCTAGTCCTTCCAAAATGTTTTCTTTCCAGCTACTTACCTGCAATTACATTCTTGTAAAATAACTGGCTTCCAGGAAGAGATGGAAATGAGCACTGGGCCCAGAAGCAATTCTGACTGTTGGCTGATGTCAGTGCAAATTAGGAGTTAAGTCCCAGGTTTCTCTTGTCATACTGGGTTTGTCAATGTGGTGCAATAGGTTGTGTTATTGGAAATTGCCAAGAAGGAAAAAGAGCACATCTTCTAACCAATCTATGTTAACTGAATGAGTAATGATAAATCTGCATGATTAAGCTAAATGCATTTTATAATCCTTGATAGCTTCAAAGGAAAAAGGTGGAGATGAAGTTGGAGGAGGAGGAGGAAGAAAGGAGAGGACTGGGAAAGAGAATGGAAGACTTTTCTTGGGTAAGTATACCCTTTCCCCAAATTAAAGTGCATAAAGGATCAGAATTCTGTCATATGCGTCTTTAAATAGTGCTCTCTCCCACAGAGGGGAGGGAGAGACGGTCAATAAACAGTCAACACTCATGAATGACTTCAGGAACTAAAAAGAGTAAGGGATCTACAGACTTCCATATAGTAGAAGGTTGACAAGATACGTACTTTATCGGGTGCCTTAGTGAAGACTTGCTGTGAACTGAATGTTTGTGTCCCCCAAAATTCATATGTTGAAACCCAAAGGTGATGGTATTTAGAGATGAGACCTGTGGAGGCTAATTAGGTCATGAGGATGGAGCCCTCATAAATGGAATTAGTGTCCTTAGAGTGAGAAACCAGAGCTCTTCTTCTTGCCCTGCCATATGAGGGTACAATGAGAACATGGCTGTCTGTAAATCAGGAAGAAGGTCTTCACCAGAACATGACCATACTGGCACCTTGATCTTGGACTTCCAGTCTCTAAAACTATGAGAAATAAATGTGTGTTATTTAAGCTACCCAGTCTATGGTATGTTGTCATAGCAGCCCAAACTGACTAAAGTAAGACTTTATCTGCCATTCAGATTTTGAAATAATGATGCCCATCCTTACCATCTGCCCCCCTACTTCAAATTGATGTATTATTATCAAAGCACCTGTCAGTGTTGGAAATAATCCGTATGTTCAAAAGATCGCTTTTTTTTTTTCCTTTGGTAGAATATTAATTAGTGCCCTGCCTCTTTGTTGGTTCCCACTTAATTGTTTGGGGAAATGAATCTGTCCTTCTCAGTTCATTCCCAGAGCACACAGCCAGATGGATAATAACCTTACAGCTCAAATGTGAGGTTACAGTGCACTTGGGAGTTTGTAGTTATGTGTTTGCTTCCTAATGACAGTCTCTATCTTGCCTACCTAGTCCAACACATCTGACCTCAATCTTTCAGATTTATCACCTGAGAGCTGAGGGCAGGGCCACTTTGCAACCAAATTGGGGTGTGATATAAACAGTACAAGTCTAAAGAGCCTGACAATCTTGAGTTAATTGGAACTAGGTAAAGACCATCTGTTATGTATTCTGTTCTTTCTTAATTATTCTTATGCACCCTCCTTTCACATATAATTTTGTTTTGAATATTTATGTGTATCTGATCATAAGAGGAAAAAAAAATAAAGCTAGTTGTGTTTTACTGTAAACCAAAGATGCCTTCATCTGGTCAGTTTTCTCTGTCACCTAAGTATTAAAATTATATTCCCCTAAATAAGATAGAAATGTTTCTTTCTATTAACCACAAAAGCCTGAGAGTAATTTTTTTTCTCTTCAACCTGGCCTTTCTCACCTAGTCAAATACAATGTTAAAAAGGATGAAAATGTACTTAACTGGAAGTTACATAAGGTCAACATAATGTTTTATGCACACGCACACACACACACACACACACACACACACACACACACACAGTCTTTATGTTTCCTGAGAAGACTAAGTAGCTTTTCCTTCATTTCACCTCACTCTCCTCCCACATACAGGCCCCTACAGAATTGTTAGCCCAAAACACAACACAGAGGATCTTGTCAGAGAGGTTCAAGACAGCATCATCCCTGCCAGCTGTCATCGGCACACAGTCCATTCTCCCTGTTTGTGTCAAACCTATCGACATGTAAGTACCCTTAGCACTTTCCCAGTCCTCCTCTTGTGTGAGTTTGCTAGGACTGCCATAAAAAAGTACCAAGGACTAGGTGGCTTAAACTATAGCAGTTTATTTCCTCACAGTTCTGGAGGCTAACAGGTGTCAGCATGGTGGGGGTCTTCTGAAGGCTTATCTCTTTTCCTGTGTCTTCACCTGGTCTTCCTCTGTATGTGTCTGGGTCCACATTTCCTCTTTTTATAAGGACACCAGTCCTATTGGATTAGGGCTCACCCTAAGGATTTCATTTAACCTGAATTACCTTAATTACCTCTTTAAAGAACTGTCTCCAAATATAGTCACCTTCTGAGGTACTGGGGGTTAGGACTTCAAGATATGAATTTGAGGTGGGGGGATATGAAATTCAGCCCAGAACACCTCCTTATAATAGCCAAGATATAAAAACAACCTAAGTGTCCATTGATAGATGAATGGATAAAGAAGAGGTGATATATATATAGATAGATAGAGAGAGAGAGAGAGAGAGAATAGAATATTACAGAACCATACAAAAGGATGAAATCTCATCATTCATGATGACATGGATACCTAGAGGGTATTATGCTAAGTGAAATAAGTCGGAGAAAGACAAATACCATATGACTTTACTTATATGTGAAATCTAAAAAAAAGCAAAACAAATGGACAAATAAACAACAAGAAAATAGAAATAGACTATAGACTCATAAACAGAAAACAAGCTGGTGGTTGTCAGAGGGGACGGGGGTCAGGGGGATGGGTGAAATAGGTTAAAGGGAAATTTAAGAAATACAAAACTCCAGTTATAAACTAAATAAGCCACGGGAATGGAAAAGATACAGCATAGGGAATATAGTCAATAATATCATAATAACTTCGTATGGTGACAGATGGTTACTCTACTTATCGTGGTGAGCATTTCCTAATGTGTATAATTGTCGAGTCACCATGTTGTACACCTGATCTGATACAATATTATATGGCAGCTATGCTTAAGTAAAAAAAAAAAAAAAAAAGTAAATCCTGCCATTTGGGACAACATGGTCTGACCTTGAGGGTATTATGCTAAGTGAAATAAGTCAGACAGAGAAAGGCAAATACTGTATGACATCATTTATATGTGGAATCTAAAGGAGCTGAACTCATAGAAACAAGGTAGATGGCTGACTTCTAGGAGTTGGGGATGGGGGAAATGGGAATATGTTGGTCAAAGGTATAAACTTCCAGTTATAAGATAAATACGTTCTGGGGAGCTAATGTACAGCATGGTGATTATGGTTAATGCTATAGTACGTACTTGACAGTTGCTAAGAAAATACAGTTGACCTTTGAACAACACATTTATAAATGTATTTTCTCTTCCTTATAATTTTCTTAATAACATTCCATCTAACTTAAGTTTTTAAAAGGATCATTCTGTCAGCTCTTTGGAGAACAGAATGTAAATGGTGTTTGGCATAGACTGTGAGTATCATTTTATTATGTTCAGTAATATCTGGGCTAGATCCTTTATAAGTAAGCATGCTTAATATCTAAAAACACTTTTAAATGGGCCAAAGGATGAGGAAAGGCCAGTGTAGATAAGCAAGTGTAAGAACGAAAGGCAGCCAGGAGTTAAGCTGGTATTGTAAAATAGAACAGAATATGATATTTCAACGAGTTGGCACGGATTAAGATCTTGGACCATTTGGAAAGTTTGAGAGCAGAATGAATAAATGTTGACCCTGTATCAAATAAGTAAAATATGGGTGCCTGGGTGGCTCAGTTGGTTGAGCGACTGCCTCCGGCTCAGGTCATGATCCTGGAGTCCCGGGATCCAGTCCCACGTCCGGCTCCCTGCTCAGCAGGGAGTCTGCTTCTCCCTCTGACCCTTCCCCCTCTCATGTGCTCTCTTTCTCTCTCTCTCTCATTCTCGCTCTCTCAAATAAATAAATAAATAAAATCTTTAAAAAAAAACCAAATAAGTAAAATAGTTCTTAAAGTTAAATTATGATGGATCATGGCTTTGTAGTGTTCAATTATCAAGTATAATATAATCACCCCAAAATTAGTAGTTTAAAATAATAATAAAATTTATTTTGTTCATGGAACTGCAATTTGGGCAGAACTCGGCAAGAACTGCTCTATTTCTGCACAGCATCCGCTGGGAAAATTCAAAGGTTAAGGGCTGGACTCATCTGCAGTCTTTTTCACATATCTGATGGTTGATTCTTTCTCACATGTCTGATGGTTGATGCTGGAAAACTCAAACAGAGAGCTGGCACAATTGGGCTTCTGTTATACTGTGATTTATAATAAGAGAAATATGTATTTGGTTCTTACTCATTTCTTTCCCGGCACAGAGGACCTAAAACCCTTGGAATTTCCTGTGATGAGAGCGATAGAGGTGTCTTTTGTTATGTTAATGAAGCACCTAGGGATGGGGGCTGGTTGCCAGGGGAACCAACTGTGATTAAAGGGTTGGCAACTTTCAGTCCCACCCCAGACATCTGGGGAGGGGAAAAGGGCTGGAGGTTGAGTTTAATCACAAATGGCCAAGGATTTAATCAATCATGCCTATGTAATGAAGTTTCCATAAAAACCCAAAGGCCAGGATTTGGAGAGCTTCCAGGCTGGTGTACACAGGGAGATTTGGGAAAGAGTGGTGTACTTGGAGGGGGCACAGAAGCCCCACACACCTTCCCACATACCTTGCTCTATGCATCTTTCCCATCTGGCTGTTCCTGAGTTATATCCTTTTATAATAAGTTGTGTGAGCCGCTCCCACAAATTAATCAAACCCAAAGAGGGTGTCCTTGGAGCCTCCAATCTACAGCCACTTGGTGAGAAGCACAGTTAACAGCCTGGACTTGTGATTGGCCTCTGACAGCTAGTCTTGTAGTACTGAACCCTTAACCTGTGGGATCCAAAGCTGTCTCTGGGTAGTGTCAGGACTGAGTTAAATTGTAGGACACCCAGCTGATGTCACAGAATTGCTTAGCGGTACGGGAGAACAAAACAACGCGCACGTCAGAATTGGTGATCAGAATCCTAGCTTCTGTAGGTCTATGTGAACTCTACCTGGTCTCTCTCATATGGCAGTTTCAGGGTTACTGGAGTTCTTATATATTAACTTGGAAGTCCCAGGGCAAATGTCCTGAGAGATAGAGAGAGCCTAGCAAAAAGCTATATCACCATTTATGATCTAGCCTCAGAAAGCATACAGCTTCTCTTCGGCCACTTTACATTTGCTACAAACTAGTTATATAATAAAGCCAGCCTATATTCAAGGGGAAGAGATTAGGTTTCCCGATTATATAGGAAAAGTTTCAAATAATTTGTGTACATGCTTTAAAACTACTACATAAATGTTTTACTTATAGCTCTTTAGATACCTAGAACACCCTTGCATCAGCCTCTGACCCTGATGTCGCCAGCCCTCTGAGCATGGCCCCTTTCATAGGCGTGCTAGCCCCTGCTAATCCCCATTCTGGAGAAGAGGCCTGAAAACCGATGAACCTCTGGGGGTCCTCCTATTTGTGCCCACCAAGGACAAAAAGGAATAATTAAGTTCCTAGAAACCATTTGGTGTTGTTTGTGATGATATAGAGGAGGTCTAAGGAGAAGATGAATAGACAGTCTGCAATGGCAATCAAGCAATATAAAAAACTACTGACTCCTGGGCATCTCCACCCAGTCAACATCTGAACTCAATATATCCAAGGCTGACTTCACCTCTATCCTTCCTCAACTCTACACACTTGTATTCCTTATTTTCATTCCCCTGCCCACCACCCACTCCCATTGCTCAAATTAGAAATCTGGTAGTCGAGTGACATCCTCTCCCTCTCTTCCACTACCTGTATTCAAAAAGTCCACCCTCTAAATACCTCTTGAATCCATCTCCTCCTCTCTACCTCCATTGCTTCTGCCTTAATTCAATCCTCAACGTCTCTCATTCATAGTAACTAATAAACTAGCTATTTAGCGTCTCTTATCATTTCCTCTTCTACACTGTCAATTATCATCTTTCTAAAACAAAGATCTAATAAGGACATTGAATAAAACAATGTTTCTTCATTACTCTTACGGTTCCTTATTACTTATAGGATGAGGATTCCAGTTTTCTGCAGAGCAAAGAACGCCAGGTTTCATTTTTCATCTACAGATGCAACCAACACTTTAATCACTGCATCCTTCTCCCACACATCATGTCCTCCCTTGCCTCTATACCTTTGGTTTGGTGTTTCTTCCAGGAAAGTTCTTTATGCCTTGGATCCATCAGTGAAAATCCTTCGTTTTTCAAATCCCAGCTTCAATGTCACCTCTGTTAGAAAATCTTCACTCTAAGGCCGTGTTCATTACTTTTCTGTGTTCCATAGTATCTCATACTCACTTTTTTTTTTCATAGTACCATATGATTTCATAACTAACAATTTTCACACCACTACCCCATGAAATCTGTAAGTTCCTTAAGCGTACAAGACATTACCTTGTGGGCGCCTGGGTGGCTCAGTTGGTTAAGCGACTGCCTTCGGCTCAGGTCATGATCCTGGAGTCCCTGGATGAAGTCCCGCATTGGGCTCCCTGCTCGGCAGGGAGTCTGCTTCTCCCTCTGACCCTCCCCCCTCTCATGTGCTCTCTCTCTCAAATAAATAAATAAAATTTTTAAGAAAAAAATTACCTTGTCCATCTTTGTATCTTACCAATCCAGCACATAAAATATAGTCAATAAATATATATTAAACTAATGAATGAATAAATTAATTAGAATTAGTATTTTTTAAGCTAGCACAAACTTTATACTTGCTCAAAACTTTCACTGATTTATACCCCAAAATTACTTCCCTTGTAGGTGATGTTTAAAATCGTGCCATTCCAGAGAATATTAGATCTGGCAAGGGATTCAGAGAATATTTAGTTCATTTGTGTCAATTTTTAGATAAGGAAGGTAGGCTCAAAGGAGAAGGAAAGAAACAAATTACTGACCTAGCCATATCTACATATATATCTTATTTAATCTTCATGTCAAACATGTACCTCAAATGTTGTTAATTTTATTTTTTTATATTTTAAGATTTTATTTATTCATGTCATAGGCAGAGAGAGAAAGAGTGCGCACAAGCAGGGGGAGTGGCAGGCAGAGGGAGAAGCAAGGTCCCCAGCTGAGCAGGGAGCCCGATGTGGGACTCCATCCCAGGACCCTGGGATCATGACCTGAGCCAAAGGCAGACACTTAACCAACTGAGCCACCCAGGTATCCCCAGATGTTGTTAATTTTAGAGAGACTGTTTAATTTCCCCCTCTGTCACACAGTGAACTGGGCTTCTAACCCTGTTTGCTTGTTGTTCTTTCCAATACATTATAATATCTTTTACCTTTTTTCCTTCTTATTATTTATTTATTTATTTATTTTTATTATTATGTTATGTTAATCACCATACATCATTGGTTTTTGATGTAGTGTTCCATGATTCACTGTTTGCATATAACACCCAGTGCTCCATGTAGAACGTGCCCTCCTTAATACCCATCACCAGGCTAACCCATCCCCCCCCCCCCCCCCCCTACAGACCCCTCTGTTTTTTTTTCAGAGTCCCTTGTCCCTCCTCGGCTCTCCCCCCCCCCCCCCCGTTCCCCCCCCTTCATCCTTCCCCTCCTGCTATCTTCTTCTTTTTTTTTTTTTTTTTAACATATAATGTATTATTTGTTTCAGAGGTACAGGTCTGTGATTCAACCGTCTTACACAATTCACAGCGCTCACCATAGCACATACCCTGCCCAATGTCAAAATGGTTGAAAGACCTAAATGTGAGACAGGAGTCCATCAAAATCCTAGAGGAGGACACAGACAGCAACCTCTTTGACCTCAACCGCAGCAACTTCTTCCTAGAAACATCGCCAAAGGCAAGGGAAGCAAGGGCAAAAATGAACTATTGGGACTTCATCAGGATAAAAAGCTTTTGCACAGCGAAAGAAATAGTCCACAAAACCAAAAGACAACCGACAGAATGGGAGAAGATATTTGCAAATGACATATCAGAGTCATGTCTGATATGATATGTACATACATACATAGCAAAGGGCTAGTATCCAAAATCTGTAAAGACCTTATCCTACTCAACGCCCAAAGAACAAATAATCCAATCAAGAAATGGGCAGAAGACGTGAACAGACATTTTTCCAAAGAAGACATCCAAATGGCCAACAGACACATGAAAAAGTGCTCAACATCACTCGGCATCTGGGAAACCCAAATCAAAACCTCAATGAGATACCACCTCATAGCAGTCAGAATGGCTAAAATTAACAAGTCAGAGAAACGACAGATGTTGGCAGGGATGCGGAGAAAGGGGAATCCTCCTACACTGTTGGTGGGAATGCAAGCTGGTGCAGCCACTCTGGAAAACAGTATGGAGTTTCCTCAAAAAGTTGAAAATAGAGCTACCATACGATCCAGCAATTGCACTACTGGGTATTTACCCCAAAGATACAAATGTAGGGATCTGAAGGGGTATATGTACCCCGATGTTTATAGCAGCAATGTCCACAATAGCCAACTGTGGAAAGAGCCAAGATGTCCATCCTTCTTATTTATTATTGAGATATAATAAAAACCTCCATTAATTACTAAAACCACACTCAATTTTCTAATTCATTCAGATCTCATTTCTAATGTATTAAAAAAGGAATGATCTGATCTTCTCCCTAGGGACAAGGATTTGAGTAAAGGTATGATACCTGCCAAGAAAAGGGACACAGAAGTAAATCACAGGAGACAAAATAGTAGAGAGGAGGGGTCACAGGCTTCGGAATCAAGTGGAAATGAAATCAATTCCTAATTCTACATTTGATTTGAAGCATCACTCTGACCAAATTCCTAAAAGTCTAAGAATAAGTGTACCTCAGAAGATTATAAAAAGCATCAACTGTAATTACTTTTATAGGTTCCTCGCACCTCTTACAGTGAGTATAGAAGTTTCTTAATTCCCTCCTGAAGTCTTAGAACACACAGCCTGATGGCAGAATTGGCTAGGTAAGCATTAAGATGTACCATATCTTAGAGACCTAATAAAATAAATTAAAACATATTTTTCCATTAAATCTATTTTCAAATTGATTTTCTATGCAGGATTTTTTTTTCTTGTTTTCTTTCTTTCTCCTTTCTTTCTTTCTTTCTTCCCTTTACTAATCAGAAAGAACTATGTTTTCTCAAAGAAGTTATATAGTGACCATTTTAATAAAAGAGAGAAGCAGTAAACTGTCCTTGTAAATAAAATCCTTGTAGATAAAATATGTGAGAGTCAGATCTAAATAAGCTTAGAGAATCCAAGAAATCACTCTTTTGTGAAAAGAAATGAGAGAGAAGTAAATGTAGATGATGGATGGATGGATAGAGCCCCAGGTAACTTAAGCCATAATTAAATGATTCTGCTCAAGAAAAAGTAACTCCTCTACCTGAAACTTGCCCAGGAAAGTGAGCTACAGGAAATGTAATAGTCCTTCCACCCACAAAGTTTCAACAGAAAAGAGAAGTGGTCAGTAACAGAAACGACCAGTGACAGAAACATGCTCATCAACACTGGCAAAATACAACCAATTCCTTTCATGACAGAATGATTGTAGAATTTGATAATTCTGGCTAACAATGGAACCACAAAAAATGTACAGAATTGCCCAGAACTTATGTATTAGATTTTCAAATAAATGCCTCCTCATTTTTATCGCATAAAATGTGACCAGTTTCATTGTAGCCACCATTCATGCTACATGCTTATGGAGGGTCAACATCTTTAAAGCAGTAGACTGAGAGGAGTATGTATATAGGTCCTCAGCTCCCTCCATGTTATCCACAAAAGAGGTGGTGAGCATTCACGAATCCCAAGCTTTGGTAACCTGAAAAGAGAGTTTTTTTTGCAGAACTGAACAGAGAAGTGTAACCACTCAAACTAGAGGGTCAAACAGAAAACTGCAACTCCACGTGTTTCTCATTGCAACACTGATGGAAGGGGCCAACTTGGCATATATGATACATTTTGTTTAATTTTCCTATTTCTTGGGGTTTTTTTCTTCCTTTTTTTTAAAAGATTTTATTTATTTATTTGAAAGAGACCATGAGTGGGGGGGAGGGGCAGAGGGAGAGGGAGAAGGAGACGCCCTGCTGAGCAGGGAGCCAGACGAGGGGCTTGATTCCAGGACCCGGGATCGAGACCTGAGCCGAAGGCAGACGCTTAATGAACTGACCCGCTCAGGCCCTCTCTTTCTTTTTCTTTGCACATCTTTCTCTTATCTTTTCCCTCTTTATCTCTTTCTTTGTTAACCTTTTTTCCCTTCTCTCTCCTTCCTCTTTTTTAAAAATTTCCTTACTCACCTGTCAATTTCTACCTTTATGAGTAGAACCTCTATTTCCACATGATGTCACAGATTTAAAAAAAAGAAAGAAAGAATGGGCCAGGAAAGCTGACAAGTCCTGGCTGCAGAAATGGTGAAGAGTGAACCGTTCTGTGGGAAAAGCACTTGATTCTTCCCCAAATCACCACCATCTGTGGTGACCTTCAGTCAATGAAAACAATATTGGATTACACTGATGGTTGGCTTCTCAAAGAATTTCAGAGTGTATTATGAGGAACAATCTTTGGTTGAGGTTTTTCCCCCTCAAAATAATGATTAATTAACAATTATTGCTTTTTATTAACTGAATAGGAATATGTCATTTCTGAAGATGTTCAAGCAAAAACAGATAACTGCTAATGAAAGATATTTTAAAGAGGATCTTACTGGAGAGATTTCAGTAAAGTGCCCCTTAAGACTCTTCCGAGCATGAGACTGAATTGCCTCACATAACCTACACCATAATGAGAGTACAGAAGGTAATGCAAACCCCACTTAAACTGAAACATGAAGAGGCTATTTGTCCATTGATTTATGGGCTACATTCCAAATCTCCAGATGCCTTGTTATATGTTCTTTCTATTGCAAAATAATAATACCTTCATGCAATATTTTCCAACTCAGAAAATACAAAAGAATAATGACAAAGAATGTGGACAAGAAGTACAACTAGAAATCAAATCTTTCCAGTTCATAGAGCCAACAAATTTTACTGCAGGACCTAGTGATCATTTACCCCAGTCAGGAGGAAAACTGTTGGCTGAAAGAGATGAGAGATTGAGAAATCCTCTGGTGAAATAGATGACATTTCACCCTCTCCAAAGATTAACTCAGTGAATGGTGTAACGGAAAGGATGTGACTTGAAGACCTGCCTTGCAAATACTGAAACTCAATGTCTTCCAAAGACATTACTCCTAATAGCATGAGGAGGGTAAAACATGCTTCTGATTAACAAGAAAAAAAAAAAAACTAATGTGGGAGAGCCTTTTGATTAGATTGGCCATTCCATGCAAAATGTCACAATGACAATCAGAAAAGTCATCCCTGAAACGCACAGTGAAGGGTTTTAAAAAGAATTGGTTTTGCCTGCAGAGACAAGGGAGCAATGCAACTTAGTCCCTGTGTAAAAAGTCTCAGCCAGAGGAAATGATGGGGTGTCTGAACAGTCCCAGCAAACAGAACAAAGAATGCGAAACAGATTATGTTGCTGCTTCCTTCGATTTTTATTACCTCAATGGCTACTCATCCTTTTTCCTACTCCTCACAGTCATGAACAATCGGAACCCATGACAGAAGAGGAAACTGTCATCACCCTAATACTGAGCTGATCAAGTCTGGTCTGGTATTAATTTGAAATAAATAAGGCATGTAATAGGAGGGAGTGGTTATATTTTCATAACATAAAAATTAGTGGTCATTAATTAAAATAGAATTTATTTTATCAGGAAAGTTAGAAAGTACTTAATATCTATCAGTGGGGGTAGATGTGAAGTTAGGCAAGAACCAAGGGGAAGGAAAATTATTTTAAAAAAATGCCTGACAATGAAAATACTAATAGTATATTAAAATTCAAAGAAATAAACATTTTGGTTACATTATAAATGTGATAAATATGAAGAATATTTGACCAAATGGAAAGATAATGAAGGATGATGAAAATGTATGTTCTTCTCTGCTCTAGAGTTACAGACAGTTTCCACTGAAATTGGATAATGTTCCAAAAGTAATTTGAAAGACACTTATTTGGAGTTCAGAATATATGTTCCCATAGAAACATTTTTGAAAAGTGGGAATTAGGTTCCTAAGTTACCTATGAATTCTGTTTAAAACCAATATGTAGCAAAAATATATTAATTTATATTTTGAGTCAGTAGAAAAGAAAACTGTTGCATTGGAATAAGAATTGGTTACAGGGCCATGAAAAAATTTAGGAAGTTTAGTTTTATGGAACTCCTGATAAAGAGCTTCTAGGATATATCAAAGAAACTAGGTGTCAGTTGTACCAGGTCATTATTCAGGTCCACTTTCACTTCTTTTCTAGCTACATCGTCTTCGCTTAGTGATCATATCCAGTTTGTGGCTTTCTATATCACCTATATGCTGAGCTTTCCCAAATTTATAACTCTAGCTCAGACCTCACCCCATGCCTTCTTGTCTGAAAGACAATTCAAACTGAACATGTCCCAAACCAGATTTCTAATCTCCCCACCATCAAACCTGCCCTGCCCTCTCTCTTCCCTATCTCAGTTAATGGCAATGCTAGTCTTCCATTTTTGACTTCCCTCCTCTCATACCCTAAGTCCAACCCTTTTCTATATCCTGTCAGCTCTACCTTTGACATACATCCTGAATCCTCCTTCCATTTCTCATTTTCTCTGGTCCAAGACACCATCATTTCTTGGCTCTGTTACTGCACCTTCCTCCTGATTTCTCTGCCTGACCCTTGCTCCCAAAAGTCTATTCTCAGCACAGCAGCTGGAAAGACCACGTGAAATCATAAGTTAGAGCCACTCAACACCCTCCAGTAACTCTCACCTCATTCAGGGTAAAGCCAAAATGTTTGCATTGCTCTGTGCCCCATCGCCAACCTTCCTGAGCTCATCTTGTAGTCCCTTCCCCTTGTTCATGCAACTCCAGCCTTATTGGTTTCTTCACTCTTTCTTGAGCATTCCACTTCTGATGCTCCCTTGGAGTTTTTGATTCTGCTGCCTGAAATGTTCTCTAGGTAACCACACAGTTAACTCTCCCACCTCACCTCTATTGGGTCCTTATTGAAATTTCACCTCCTTAGGCCTTCAATGGCCATCATACCGTTTAAAAAAATTCCAACTTCCCCAGCTACTCTGCATGCCTCATCTGTTTTATTTTTCTTTTTAGTCTTTATTATCATCTAACATACTATATATGTAACTTGTTTACTGTCTGTCTCCTCCATTCTAGAATATAAGCTCCACAAGGTCAATGGCTTTTGTCCCCAGTACCTAGAACAATGCCAGGCATATAGTAGGCATTCAAATAGTTGTTGAGGAAATTGAATGAATTAGCAAATTAAATACCTGAACGAATAAGTAAATGACTTTATTTCACAAGTGCTCTGTTAGCACTGTTCTTACTTACCCTATTGCCCATCACAGAAATACTTTTTTTTATTACAAATAGAAAAGAGAAAGTCAGTAAGATCCTATTTGTCTCTCCATCTCCAGTCTTGCCCACTCTTCAATCAGTTTTCCACCCATCAGCTACAATGATCCCTGTAAAACTCAAAACTGCTGAAACTGCATCTATGGAACTCCATGACTTTGAAGATAAATCCATCCTTTTAATCTGGCTTATAAGACATTTCATTGTCCACCTCTCACATTTCTTTCCATGGTCAGTCAATCATGTTTCTGATGGGGAAGAACCAAGGCAATAAAGAGATTTTGAGTCCAAGATTTCTCCTGTAGGTCAGTGGCTGTTGATGTTGGAACAGGCTGGCTTGGTGACTGTGAAGAATTTTTTATGAGTTGGCCACCTGCCATCCTTGGGTATGAGGTCCTCATTCATTACTCAGAGTCTCTATGCCTTTTAACGTTAGAGTGCAGTTGGTTTATCTACTCCTTTTTTCTTGAATTAAGTGTTATAAAACACCCTAGTATAAAAACAGTTTAAGTGAAACTGTTCTGCTTAAGATAGGGAGCACTTGAGGGAGTAGTATTTAAGCCCTGACCTTTGATCTCCCAAATACCCGACATGGCCCCTGCAGCCCGTCTGAGCCCCCATGGCTAGTGAGGCTCTAAGCCGTAATGCCAGGCAGCCTCACAATCCACCGACACAGAAGAAGAAAGCATTTTGAAGCAGGCACATCTATTGGTTATTTGTAAAAATTGCCCAAGTAACTGAAATGCACTTTGCTGTTCTCTCCTTCTCTGTCTGGCATGTGACAAATAGCAACATCTCCAAATGGCAGGAAACAACAACATGAGAAACATGGCATGTCTGCATGGTGTGGGAGATGGAACATTATGCAGGTTTCACCTAATGATCGGCTCCCAAGGGAGTAATTAGGATTTGGTGCACTTCTTAACTGGCACTACCTTGGCATTGCTGCCAGAGGATTCTGAGAAAAGATTTGTTGTTTCAGTTTCAAAACTGCATTTAAGACCCACTCTTTGAATAGAGTGCATGTAGGGACACGTGGTGTGAATGTTTAGCAATTCTGTCTCCCTGCCTCAGGTCCAGGACAGGTTTATTTTTCAGAAGTCTAATAAAAAAGTGATATTAAAAAATGGAAAGCGGAGTTTTTAACTGCCAGAAGATATGATTTTTATTCTTAGATATTAAGATGAGGAGGCTTCAAAGGAGGCTGTGTGGTGGGGAAGGGGTCTTTGTCATGCCCTTTGCCGAGGAGCAAGTTTATTTTCAAATTGAGAAATAAGACCCTATCCAATTTTGAAGACCCGATTTGAGCCAAACAAAAGCAACCCGAAGTATTAGTCCACTTGCAAGAAGGGCGATGGCCAGTGCAAATCTAATGATGTCTCTGACTTGAGATGAAACACATATACAAATCAATGAATAATTGTATTTTTTTTTTAACACTTGCACAGCCCTCCACTTCCTCACTTCCTGGCAACATAAGCCAGCTCCCCAGAGGATCGGGGGTGAAGGAAGCCTATTGGAAAGAACTGGTTAGTCACTCCTGTCTGCAACTTATCATGACTTTGGGAGAACCAAGAAAAAGGAGTAGTTATTTCTGTTACTGTTGTATTTAGCTTATTTCGAGACAGAACCAATTGCAATAATGGTTTTAACAAGCTCTTCAATGAATCTGGGACTACTAAAGGCCCAATGAATCTGGGACTACTAAAGGCCCAGATAAATGGCCACCCATAGCTATACCACACACCCCTGTCTCTCTCTCTCTCTCTCTCACACACACACACACACAGACATCATTCAGACACCATACACATAACACACACATTGCATACAGACACATCACACACACACACCGACAAGAGACACCACACACATATACACACCACATGCGAACACTCCCCCCCACAAACATACCACGCACATCATATATACATTCCCCATACATGCGCACACACCACATGCATACACAGGCTATACATACACACCACACACACATACCATTTACAAATGCACACAAATACACATTCTACGCACACCATGTATTTCATACATCTATGCAGACACAATGTACATGAACATACAACTCTTGCAAACACACACCACGTACAAATGCATATGCACTACATATAAATTCACCACACATATACACACTACCTCAGATGTAAATGCACACCCCAACTGCAAATAATCACACATACATATGACAAATATACACGCATAACATACATATGCACATCCAGAACACAAAAATACATACCACCCTACCACTTATGAATACACATACCATACGACAAAACACATACAAACAGCATATGACAAGCACGCATACACCACATGCAAATTTACCACATGCATATGCATACATCACATGGAACTTTACATACACCTATACACCACATACAAACACACCTCCATGCACACATAGACATCACACACACACCACATACATATACACAAACACACAAACGCCACGCACATACTGCATATGAATACAGCACGCAAACACAAGCACCACGTACATACATATACACACACTCATAACCACATACCACATGCAAATACACACAGCCGCACAACACACACTCACACACAACACACACATGCACACCCTAAACCACTTACAAATGCACACACCACACATATACACATCACACCATACACAACGTTCATACATACACCACATACAAATTCATCTTTGTCTTCCCACAGGGGTTCTGGGGGAGCCTAGGAAAGCACATTTAGAGAAGAGAATTCGGACTATGGAACAAAGGGGGGAAGCTGGAATTAGCCTCACTTTTGGCAATCTGACTGAAGAACCGTGTTAAACTGCTGCCTACACATCATTGCTGTTGCTTCCGCCCATGTAGATAGGAGCTCAGAAATCAAATCTTTTAGCGTTTACTGTGTCACCGGGACAGGCCAGCAACTACTAGGCCCACACCTCTTGTTTCATCAGCTCATGTGCTGGCATAAGAAATGCACTTAGCAGCAAAAGTTTAGAGAAGGGATTTACCCCCCAGGAAGACATTCTTATTTTTCTTACAAATACTAGCTCTTACAGTTCAAAAAAAGAACCAAAAACTAAACCAAAATGGTTTAGTTTCCAAACCATTTTTCAATCTGCAAAAAATAGTCATTTCCAGGATGTCCATATTACCCCCTTTCACAGACCTGCCTCAAGGCCTTCCTACACGGAGAAATTACTCCAGGTGCCTGGCTCTGGGATGGCTCAACCTTAACGTACCAGCATTAGTATGCCTTCTGCCCATGATGACCAAGCCCAGACCCAGCCGCGAAAAGTCTATCTTTGCTTCAAAGGCCTTGTTTACTTTAACAGCAGGTCTTAGTGAAACACTAACCTCCTCCCATTGATGATAGCAGAGTTATTTTTAATTCTTATGTCTGTGAAAGGTCTGGCCATCCCACCTGACATTCTGCTTTTGGGTACCAGAGAAAATGCTTGCCCCAAACACATGCTGCATGGTAGTTCAACGTGAGGGTTCTGGAATAAGCCTGCCTGAGGGAAGCTGAATCCAGCTCTCCTGTTATCAGGATGTCCTTGGATGTCCTCAAGCAAGTCATTTAAACCCTTTTCACTGGTCATTTAAAAGTATAGCTATTTCCTACTCCCCCGCTTGTGTTTCCTCTCTCGCTCTCTCATTCTCTATCAAAAAATAAATTAAAAAAAATTTTTAAAAAGTATAGCTAGCTTATGAAGGTTAAATTAAGCAAAATGCTAAGAACAGTCGCTGGCAAAAAGGAAGCCTCAATAAGCAGTAGGCCCAATCAATAGGAAAAAAGGTTACAAGAGAATTAGGAGGTTCCCCTGTTCTATTATTAGCAAGAAAACTGCAGTGTTCACATTTATTAAGCATCTTCTCAAGGTGAGGCTTTGGCCTTCAACAATCCCATGATGCTAGCTAGTCGTGCCTCAATTTTTCAGATATGGAAACTGATGTTCAGAAAAGTTACAGTAACCTTCTTGTCACATGGGTGACAAACTTGAGATCTGAACCTAGGGTAGAATAATCCCAAAGTTCTCTTTATTTCTACCCCTCTACTACATTTTGCACGTCCTAAAAGCTTCTCCTCATTATCCTACCAAATTGTTACCCTATCTCCTAAAGGTCAAGTTAATAATATCAGTTCATTCCTCGCAAAATGGACCGATGATAGTATAGAGCCATAGAATTTCAGAGAGATCTGGAAAAAGGATCCACAGCCATCCTGATTATGGAACTTAAGGTCTATTATGGAGCAGGGAGAGACTTGCAGACAGCCTAAGTTCCTGAGTGGCTTCATAAAAACACATCTTCCCAAATTTGTTCTGAAATGCACAAAGAACTCAAGACAATCAAGACTTTTTCCTGGTGGCATGTTCAGAAGGAAAACAAAGGAAAATCAGAGAAAAAATGCACAGAAAGAGGGGAAGGAAGGAAGGAGGGAAGGAGGGAAGGAAGGAAGGAAGGAAGGAAGGAAGGAAGGAAGGAAGGAAGGAAGGAAGGAAGGAAAAGAGGGAGAGGAAGGAGAGAATAAGAAAGAAGAATCATTTCATCCTGAAAGACTTGCAAGGGAAACACAAGAGCCGGCATATCCATGGTACATCCAAAGGATAATGGGAAAGGAAGTGATGTCCCTCCGGAAGCCAGGAGGTGAACAAGTCCGGACACCCCAATAACAGAAAAGCAAAAGCCCTGTCTTCTTTCTCCAGTTCTCTCTGTTCAGCCCAGAGTGAAAAAGTCTCAGAAAATCCGGCCTCTTAGGGGAGGATTTTTCAGAGATGCTATTTTCTAGAGGTCCTAGAAGAAAGAGAAAGAAAGTGCTGCCCGAGGCCAAGGGGGAACACCACCTCCTTGTCTTTTGTCCACTGCAGAAGCTTCCACTCCTTCCACAGGCCACAGAAGCGCGGGGCTGGGTAGGGGCCTTGGGGAGTGGGGGAGGGGTGGTGTGAGGATTGCTCAGAAGTCCAGAGGACCTTCGGTGACAAGGGCCCAGCTTGTCCCTGGAACGCCACCCTCTCAGCGGGACCCTGAGATCTGAGTGCCTTCACCAGCTCTGAAGGTCCTTTGACCTTTAATGCTTTCATATCCTAGAAGAATACTTGCTTTCAGTTCCAAACAGCCAGTGTTCCTCAATTGTCGGTCTCCCACATTCTCATGTAAATAAGGCGAGATTGTGACGATAATTCCACGTTCACGCATTTGGAAGAGAGGCACTGCTTTTTCGGGAGCCAGGAAAAAATACCATGGAGGATAGGCTATTTACAAATGATTAAAATGCAGGCACACACACATGCAGAGAAGCAGAGGGCAGACTCGGTTTGTGGTCACGGAGCCATGGCAGCGAATGAGATCGTTAACAGCCAAGAAGGTGAACTCACCTTCAGAACCGATAAGAGCAATTGTTGAGCTTTCCTTTATTCTCCGTTTTGATCTAAGGCTGCCTCTCCTATCACTTTCTCCTTCAACACAGTATCTCTTTGTCAGCATCGAGACTAAAGAAAATTGGTCATTCCACATCAGAGCAATGCACTCCCCTCCTTTTGTCTTTTTCAGGAAATTAGTAGCTTGTGTTCCATTAACTGCAGTGTTTTGCCTTATCTCAGGCCTATAAGCAAAGTGGAAATTTCAAGGCCATAATTTAAAATTATTCTGTCCAATTCATTCTAAATGCTCTCAATTGCAGCCTTTATCTCTAGACCTTACTAAAGATTATATTCAGGCTCACCTGCAGGCCCACAATTGTCCTCTTTTTGGAGCTGAGGTCTTTAGAAATGTAATGAAATGTGACAGGCTTTTGAATTGGGCCCTAGAAACTGTCCCTTTTAAGACCAAATGGATTCTTTGCCATCTTAGAAGTCAGTCTCTACATTGTTTTGTAATTTATTTTACAGAAGGACCTGGGAAACTGGTTTCCTAGACAGACAATACGAGTTCATTGTTCTAGAACAGTCTTAAAGAGATTTGTTGCTTTTTCTGATAGTCATTTCAATCTTGAGGTTGAAAAATAACATCTAGTCGTCAGACGGAGGCTTCAATGCACCATTTGATCATGGATGTACCAAGGGTGAAGATAAGCAGGCTAATATGGCAGCTTTTTACTGTGTGCAATTCAGTTTCAAGAGAAAACTCATAGAGCTAAAAGCTGGATTACCTTCTTCCAGAATGCACCATCTCCCCTAGTTGAGGTTTTTTATGAATGGCATCTATTCTGATCGGTCGGAACCTATGTTATTATGCCAACAGCTAAGTAGTTTACCATCTAGTCTAATCTCTTATTTTAAAAATAAGTCAGGTCTCAAAGAAGTCCAATGATTTCCTGGAGTCATATAGATAGTAGATAGCTGTGACTAGGTCATGTCATTTGAATTCCAGTTCAATACCCTTTTCACCAACTTGTATGGGCATCCAGAGATGTCTAATCATGAACTGTGTTCTAACAAGACTCCACTGTTTCAGTAACTGAAAGGAGGCCTTACAATTCATTATACTAGCTCAGTTATTCTACGGCACTTAACAGAATTCTAAAAATACATAGATTGTTATAGCTTATAATTAACACAAATATCTCTTCTCTGACCACAGCATGATCAAAACAGAGCTCAAAGGGGTTCATCCAGGAGCAGTAGAAGGAAAATAAAATCTACTGTGTTCTCTGGATTCTAGTCCTGATTGTCACCACTAATTCTGTGACTCTGGGTAAGTCTTTAGTATTCACATGTTAAATTGTGCAAATCCAAAAGATAGCTGAGATTTTCCACATGAATGGTTGGACTAGGTGACAACTGAGATTTCCTTTCAACATTGACATTCTATTATTCCCTGATGTGTTTACCAGGCAATTAGTTGGATGCAGTCCCCTTACTCACCCCTGCAAGGAACTCACTTTCAGCACACATGGCACAGCAGAGTCCACCCACAAAGCGTCTCTGATATGGAAGAAACCAACCTACAATGTCAGATAAGTCATTGTAGCAAAAACAGCTAGCCATCCACCAATATTTACTTCTTCTTTCTGGTATTGAAATCCCCCACCCAGATTTTCAATGGGTTTAAGGCCTTCCAACTATTGATGACAGTTCCTGGCTTCACTTGCAATGAGGTGTGGCTCTGTGACTAAGTTCTGACTCATGACAACTGAACCAGAAGTGGTGTGTATAACTTCTAGGTTTTACCCTTAACTGGAAAGGATGTGTCCCCCACTTCTTATTTTCCCTTCTCAGTGTCTGGGGGACAGTCACAATAGTCAACATGGACAGAGATAGAAGCTGTGTGTTATATATAACAGAACAAATATACTTATCTTGCATTGCCTACTTCTGGACAGGCACATAAGAGAAAAATAAAATCTAATGGCACTGTGAGTCTCTTTATTTTACCAGCTTAGATAGTTCACCCAATGGTACAGCCATTAGTGAATGCTGCCATGGAAGAAAAATGAGGAATCCTAGCAGGCTGCTTCAGCCTTGGATTCTATTTGGTAGTGACCGAGTAGTGACTGATGGTAATCTAAGGCATCTCAAGTTTCATAGTTCATAAGAAGACCAGATGATTGCTAAGGCCAATGATGGTTTTAATCAATGTATCCTATAAAATAATGGTATAATGAATCCTCATCCCGAACATATTGTAGCCAAATATACTTTTTAAGAATTCCAGTTTCAATAAATAGTCTCACACTACAGAAACAGTATAAACTATAAACATAGTATAAAATATAAACACTAGGGCCACCAGTAACAAAGTCATCAGTATTGGGTTTTAATAGCCACCAGATTGTCTTTAGAAAAGTATTTCTTCAAATACATCATCTTCATGAATCCTGAAATCCCAGGAGCCCATGGACCGGGGATCACCACCCTGCTGCCAGTATACTAAAAGAACAATTTCTGAAATTTTTCATTTACTAGTCAGCTCCCTGCCACGTCTCTTTTTCAACACTGGGTAATTCACAAACCATTATGTGAGTATGTAAAACCTGATATCTGATATCTGACCAGCATCTCGCTTGAGAATAAAGAATGAACCACAATTTGGATATGATAACTGAGGCAGATACTACAGACTAGTTCACTCAACAACCATTCCAATCTCCCTTCCTGTAGAATAAAGGCTAGAAAGCTAAACCCCACATCCCCCAGAGAGTTCTGCGTGGGACCCAGGTTCTCCTAAGCCCACTCACATTCTGTAAGCTACCTGAGACCTTATATTAAATCTCTTTCTGTTTACACTGGCTAACCTCGATTCTGTTTCTGCAACTAAGAATCCTGACGGCTACAGTGGTATTTTAATTCTCTGCTTCTTCAAGGATTGAAAACATGAGCTTCTTAGAATTTATTTGTTATGGCTAGCTTCTTATCGCTGGCACATTTAACATTAATTACTTGAATAAAGTAATTTTAATAAGGGAAAGAGAAGGAAGCACCAGTCAGGAGGTGGGATGGTAGGCGCAATTTGTGCTTGTCAGAGAAGCTACAGAGCTGCCTTCTTTCTGGGCTGACTCACTAGCCCTCTGCAGAGACATGGACTCATTTTCCCACTGGTCTCAATGTGGAAGCTGGCAGACTACAGAGGGCAACTGAGCTTCTGGATGGGGCACTTTGATAATGTGTTACACTTCCAGAGGCTGAAGGAGTAAGAAGCAGGAGCTAGTCCTCAGAAGCCCTGTCCATAGAGTCGTTAAGCCTGGTTCATGTAGGTTTGTAGTTCCCAAAGTGTGGTCCCCAACCCGCAGCAGCAGCACCTGGAAAGTTCCTAAAAATACAGATTCTCACCTGCAGGCCCACACCCCAGACCTACAGAGTCAGAAACTCAGAGGACCCAGGAATCTGTTTAGGCCAAACTTCAAGATAATTCTGATGTGTGCTCAAGTTTGAGGACCAGTGTTGACCCTAGCTCAGGTTAAATGGAGTTTAAGAAAAATAGTGGCAGGGTAAAAAAGATAAAAGACAATTGAAGAAACTGGACTTTGATTGCAACGGAGGCTCATGTTCTAATATAACAAAATCTTTTCCCATGTGAAATGGAGAGAGCATCATAGAAAAAGCATTGTGCTGAAAATCTAAGTTATTGCATTGGAATTTGGGATTTGTAACTAATAGTTAAGTAATGTTAAAGTAGTCACTTAACTTTTCTGGGACTCCATTTCCTCATTTGTAAAATGAAGAAATGGGATAAAATATTCTCCAACACTCACAAATTCTGTTTTCTATCAGTTCTGGACAAAATTAACACTTTATCCCTGATTAGCTTCCTGAGTATTGTGCCCTTTTTAGTATAAACCTGATGATAGAAATTTCCCAACATTCTGTTTCTCCACTTAGGAGCCATACCTGGAGGAAAATGATCAAAAGATACATGCAGTTCTCCACCTCAAGTCAATGGTCCAGGCGTATAATCCAGGACTGGTAAAATCCACTGCACATCTGAAAGATCATATGTAGCATAAAAAATACATTGGAAAATAGTAATATTTTAGAAATATATTCAAATTACTTATGTGTATCTTTTATAGTATTGATGCTTTTATCAGACATGAGATTTGAATATTAAGGACTAGATTTGCACAGTTCAAGATACTGTGTGTGTGTGTGTGTGTGTGTGTGTTAATTAAATGCTTTAATCTACTTCCAAATTTAAGAATTGAGAATTGCTGGCATTCAGCCAAGGCTGAGGAAGGTAGTAATTACACTTGGGAAAACCACAAAATTACATCCTTTAACAATGTGGAAACATTGCAACATTGACAGAAGATTGTGTCCACTCAGTGAACTTGAGAACTATAGAGGAAAAAAAAAGCCCTCCGTGTAATTGAAGCCTGAGTGCTTGGAGGAAAGGAGGGCTTGGCCTACACAGCAAGGACCAAGATTTAATCAGTTAATGAATTTGCTGAAGATAGAAATGCAAACACATCGCATAGCTATCAAGTAATAAATTAATAAAGAATGCTAGAAGAAGGTACAGCAAAAATGTGTGATCCTTAAGGCTGAGACTGTATCTTTCTTCCTAACACCTAACTAGGCAAATATTAGGTACTTAGCAAATATTTGAGGTTGAATGGATGAATAACAATTGAGAATGAGAGTAATTTAACTCTTTGTAAATAATTACAAAGAAACCCAAATTTTAGCTGTGTGTTTCAAGTAGCAGCAAGTTGCTTTACTTTTAGCAAACTTAAAATTTAGTATTTTTGCAGTGCCAGTGGAGAGGGCATGAAGATGTAATGTAAGTTATATTATGTTGAACCTTGTGAAATTGCAGAGACTCACTGCTTTTGGCCTACAAAAATGGCAAATTTAAATGGCCCAAAGGGTCCAGGATTTTTTTGGTTTTCTGTTTTTTGGGGTTTTTGTTGTTGTTGTTGTTGTTTTCTATCTAGGAGATACCATCTACATTTTAAAACCTGACTAGCGCTCTGTAAACCCTGAGTCACAGTGAATCCTGCCACTAGCAAGGATGGAGCCAGTATATGTTCTCAAGACCCACCCACCCCACCCCTTAAAATATGTGACTGCCGATTATCTGCAGGGGTAATTTCAGAGCACACATCTTTTTTAAAAATAAATAAAACATAGTGTTATTCTGGAACTATTAGAAGAACGTAAAGAGAAAAGACTCTTAAGAAGGTTTTAAAATGAGATTGTGGGGATGGTTGCCCAACTCAGTGAATAAACTAAAAAACATTTAATTATACACTTTAAAAAGTTGAATTTTATGGTATATCAATTATATCTCAATAAAGTTTTTTTTTTTAATAAAAGAGACTAGAGCTACAGAGAGTGGAAATACAAATGCACTTTGTGGACCATTCTGTGGTTCAGAGGAGGAGGAGGAGGAGAAGAGCATTACTTGCCAAACCCCAGACATCTGCCTGCTTGCTGGCGAACCCTCACCGTATCATCTCTGAGAAGATTGCATGCCACAGCTCATATCCTTGCCAAGTCATGAAAGTAAATATACAAGCAGTATTAATAGCCTCTGGTATTTTCAGCACGATGCTCGAACTCTGGAAAGGGATCCCCTGAACATTGCTAACTGAAGCATGGTGAGAAGTGTCACCTTTGCAAACACCATCTGAATCTTTTGGGAAGGATCTTTTTCAATCCACTTGTCCAGTCAAGTTCACGTGGCTGGTTCTAGGACATAGAGTAAATGTAAGAGTTACCCGTAAGCAATGATTCTTCACCTGGGGGCAGAAAAAGTTAGGAATCCCAGATGAATGGCCAGAACACTCAGAAAAATGTAGAGAGGCAAAGACCCAATTTTACACACAACATCAATGGTTCAAGAGCCTGTAAATCCCTTCCATGGACTCCAGATTAGGAATCTTTGGTCTATTTTCTATACCATGTCCCCACTGCATTCCGTGAGAGTATTTTAGAGAAATTTAACATTGAAAATGAAACACTAGAATCTGAGAGGTACTCTAAGGAGGCCGTCTGTCCCTTTCCTTCGCTATCACAAGAACTGGTCTTTAAGGTTCTGACTAGAACCTATGGCGCCTTCTAATGGGATGTAAATGGCACCTGACAATGGGGGGAGAGAGCCTGGTAGATGAAACTCATAATTCCCTTATGTATTCATTGCCTCTGGCTTCTCTCTGTTTTGTTTTGTTTTTCTTTCACTTGTAATCACATACATTATTATTCTCTTCCCAGTGTTTCTTTAACACTGTGTTGTTCCTCAATACCTGGGCAACTGTATATAGTTTAAAAAAATTGTTTAGAAGCCCTAATTTTATTTTTTTAAGTTTTCATTTAAATTTCAGTTAATAAATAATGTAATAGGTATAGTATATAGTTTCAGGAGTAGAATTTAGTGATTCATCACTTATACAATACCCAGTGCTCATCACAACAGGTGCCCTCCTTAATGCCCATCACCCATTTAGCCCATCCCCCCTGCCCAGCTCCCCTCCAGCAACCCTCAGTTTGTTCTCCATAGTTAGGAGTCTGTTTTATGGTTTGTCTGTCTCTCTTTCTTTTCCCCCATGTTCATCTGTTTGGTTTCTTAAGTCCCACGTATGAGTGAAATCATATTGTATTTGTTCTTTTTTTTTATTGACTCATTTCACTTAACATAATACACTAGTTCCATCCATGTTGTTGCAAATGGCAAGATTTCATTCTTTTTATGGCTGAGTAATATCCCATTGTACATATACACCACAACTTCTTTATCCATTCATCAGCTGATAGACATTTGGGCTCTGCATAATTTGGCTATTATTGCTAATGTTGCTATAAGCATCAGGGTGCATGTGTCCCTTCAAATCAGTATTTTTGTATTCTTTGAATAAATACCTAGTAATGCAATTGCTGGATTGTCTTACTAGATACATCTCTGGAGGCAAGGGAAACAGAAACCCTATTTTTAATAATAGCCATTATTATTAATAATAGATTATTAATAATAACCATTAACAATTGCAATCTATAACAAAAGAAGTTTAGAGAGATCAAGAACTCAGTGGTTTCTTACAACTTACATTACCTCGTTCTGATCATGCGGAGTATGGGTCTCAAGACAGGTTTTGAATGTATTTGAAAGCAACCATTTTTTTAAAAAGGATGAAATCAAAAGTGGTAAGAATTTATTAAGCACCCATTGTATTCTCAGCCTTATGTTTAAATGGCGTGGAGAACACAGAGGAAAAAAATAGCTTCTTCCGTCGGAGAACGTACTAGAAATCAAGAAGACAAGATGGACAAATATAAGGCAATGAGAGAATGAAACAACAACTGGTTCTAAGTATTCAAATTCATAAACCATTTAAAAAAAGTTTCAAATAAAACAGGATGTGTTTTATGTTTTACAACTTGTTTGCACTGAAAACCAAAGACATTATGAATATTGCCCCGAAATAGCCAAATTGGGGGGAGGGAAGCACCATATGTCAACAATCCCCAGTAAGCATTACTTCCTGGCACACACTCTACACAGCTCCATGCCATATACTATATACTTAGAAAATTAACAAATCATGGCCCTTGTGCATAAGTCCCTCGCAATCCAAGTTTGATTTCCAATTGATGAGGAAGAAAAAATTGCTTTCTTTTTTTTCTACTTGAAGTTCCAACAGGAAGTATCCAAGGAGAAATCTGTTCTTGAAAGATTCTCAACCAGAAACAGAAGCATTTCCATCAAAAATATAGCAAATAGGACTGTTCTCCTGAGATTTCTAACCTAATTAGTCAGATGAAAACACCTTTCAGATATTCCTTTGCTAATGTGTTTAGAGATGATAAAAAATCATGGCATGTATTTTCTCCTCTGCTATCTTTGGAACACAGGCTGTGTCACTTGAGGTAAAAGCAGGCTGACGAAAATGAATTTGTGGGTCATTTAGGAAGAAAGCAGGACTGGAATGAAAATAAAGGAGCCCAGACTAACTCAGAGATTCCCAACCATTCTCATATAATTTACATTAATGCCTACTGGTTTGTATCTCTAAACCAGATTGCAAGATTGAGTGGGTAGTTATGAGTTAGTTGAATAAAGTCAATCAAATCAAATAGGATTTTACTGAGGGATCTTTTGTGTGGTAACAACCCAAACCTGGACCACAGTCAGCCAATGACGTTACTTGAAGGGGTGACACCTTGAATCCAGTGCACACTTTGCTCATGGGTTCCAGCCCCGGACTTCCCTCCCAACAGCCCACTTTAGCATCTTAGGCATTATATGGACACTTCCAGTGGACAGTGGTCTCGGAATGCGTGTGTGTGTGTGTGTGTTTTACTTTTTATTGCAGCATAAAACATGCACATAGAAAAGTATCTAAAATGTACCTGTACTCTTTGACAACTACTTAAACAAATAGTCCAGTCTAGGAAATACAATATATCAGCTCCCCAGAAGCCACCTGTGTGCACCTCTCCCCCAGAGATAACCACTGTCTTTACTTGTGTTAGTCATTTGTCTTATTTTTCTTTATAGTCCCCACTACTTATTTATGCATTTCAAAACAATATAGTTTGATTTGGTCTGGTTTTGAATTTTATTGGAAGAGAATCATAATCTAGGTGTTTTTTTATGCCATGATTCCTTTGCTTAACCTTACAATTGTGACAATTTTCGTGGTGTTTGTTCATTTACATCACTGTTTAGTATCCCAATGTATTTATCCATTATCCGGGGGCCCCTAAGCAAACATTTCTCGAGGGTATATTCCTGGAATTGCTGGGCAATACGGTTTATATATCTTCAGCTTTCCTCTATAATTCTAAGCTTTCTTTCAATGTGATTTTACATCTTAATTAGAGCCCATCTGGTCAGTGTATCTGTCATCTCAATTTTCATTTTTCTAATTGCTGATGAAGTTGAGCACCTTTTCCTATGTCTACTGGCCTCCATCATTTCTTAATTTAATAATCAACATCTCACTAACTGGGACTTTTCTCTTTCTTTCTTTCTTTCTTTCTTTCTTTTTTTTTTTTTTGTACACCACATTCTTAGGCAGCAAGTAGCCTGACCATTTTCCAATCAATTTGGAACAATTTCATCACAGTGATTATAAAACTATCATATCAAATTTGCTTCAGTTTTAACCAGTCGTTGAAACAGCCTCCAAAAGATGGAATGTTGGGGGGTGGGGGGTTGTTACATCTACTGCCTGACATGATAAAGAAATGTTTTCAAATCGCAGCCTGTATCTAGTCCTTCAACTTAACCATGGTGAAGTTGTACAAGGATAAATGATGACACTTGAACTCATCTAGATGCCACAAAAAGAAGCCTGTTTAGTACAGAAATTGAGGACTTAAGATCCATCAATGCAGGGCATTATGATAGTAGCTTATTGAGTTGGTTTCTATTTTCTGAGTGGAATTACAGCCTTTGATATTTAGGGTAACACTAGTATTCTCTTCTTCTAACTGAAGGAACCCTAGAATGTCAGAATAAGAAAGATGTAGTGTGCTATTCTGTTTCTTATAGAGGCATTCATTAACTATTTACCTCCCATGCCCCAAATGGTCAAGGGCAAGCTACACTGTCACTGATAAAGAGCATTTTCTGGAAGAGTCTCTATTTTGCAGAAAAGTGGCCTGCTCTGCATAACCTTGAGTGTGCAGAGTGGAGCCTCCCTGTACCTGGCGCTAACCTTTTAATCCTCTTAGATCATTTGGTTTATTGTCCTAATCTACCTGCTTTCATTGTCTTTCTATTGCAACTCAAAAAGAATCTAGAAAGTACTAGAAAATATTTTTATAAAAGGAATTTTGGATTGCTAATTGCAGTAGATATAAACTTAAATAAAGCTGTTTTCATTTCTTTCTCAAATTCCATGGATGTATATCCATCTTCTAGGGGTTTTTTTCTCCTTTATGAAAAAGAAATTTCCAAGACCTATGCACCAAATAAGTATGCTATTGAAGTACATAACTCTAGAGGATACACATGAAAGTCAAACTATTCAAAGTGCATAATTGCACAAACAGCAAAGAACTTGTTCAAAGGCCTGTATCTGCTGGGGGCTTTTTGTTTATTTTGCTTTTTCCTGTCATTTTCAGAGTGAATACCGGACATACCAGGGAGCACTAAATTCAGTCTATAAAGGAAAAACACTTTGTGTGAAATGTGATGTAAAAACAACTAGCCAATTGTCACTTAGATGAAAATAAAACCAATTGTTTGGCCCAAATAGAATAATAAATTCACTCAGAACAGTTGCTTCATCTGGCTGTTGTCTAAGTGTCTTCAAGAAGCATATTAGAGAAGTAGAATAGCCTCAAGTATGTTAAGACATTTACTCTTTATCAGAGGTGTCTGCATGAGGCAATCTTCCTAAATGGGTAACTACTTTTAGATTTCTAGCAAATGTTTCTGACAAGGAGAGTTTTACTTTATTTTGTATCACAATATGTTGAACTACTCTTTTGAAATCTGTTTCACATTTAAAGAAGACACGATACTCAGTACAATATTCCTAGTACCTAGCACAGTGGTAAGCACTTAGTACTAACATTCAAATTTTTGTTGAATAAATAAATGAATTTTGTAGCCTATAAGGTACTTCATTTTGAAGGTTTAATTTGAAAAGTGTGGTATACTGATTGTTTTTAAATAAAGGTATATCAAATTTTCAGTTTAGTCAGGTTAAAGTTTTGCAATCAAGAAGGGTCTAAAAGCAGAACAAGAGAATCTTTCCTGTAGTTTCTCTCCAATAGCTAGCATAAGCTTCAACAATCCAGTCAGCAGATTTTAAATTACAAAAATAAAGACTGAAGGCTTATCTCCCTCATTTATTTGAGGGGGGGAGGAGTCCCTGTAATAACACTTAATGGGAAGGAAAAGTTAGCCCCCTTATCCAAATGCAGAGGGTATAACGGAAAGAACATAGAGTTTCTAGCCCCATTCCCATTTATTCAACAAATATCGATTGAAAATCTATGTCAGGCATTGTGTCAAGAGCAAGCAAAGTAGAAAAAAAAAGGAAAAGAAAAACAAACAAACAAACAAAAAAAACCCAGCTCTGGTCAATCTTAACATTTGTTTTGAGTGTTCCATTCAGTCTTGTGTTCAAAACTCATTTTTACCACTTACATGACTTGATACAAACTAAGGTCCTAAAGTCTCAACCCAACCTGTCATTTGCTTGCTTTTGAAAAAGAAACAGATTTTTAAAATATTGCCCTTGTATCTTAACTTTCCTATATGAAAAACAACAGTTCAACCTGCATCTTAAGCGGCAACTCACCCCCAGTGTCAAGGAGAAATTAAAGAGTGGTGGGAATTGTGTCAGATAGAGCTCATGGCCCAGGGGAAGGAGGTGGGAAGCTCACTACTTAGTTCCTGCCACATGGATATTACAGGTCCAGTACTACAATCCTCTCCATTTTGCAACTTTTCAGAAATTTAGATTTATGCTTTGGTGTTGGAGAAAAAAATTTTAAATTTTAAACACTCTGCAAAGGCAAACAAAACACACTTGTTTTGAATTAGTTGACTGAGTAAAACAAGATCATCTTCACCAATGTGGGTGGGCAACCCCATGAGCCAATTTCTGAAATCAATCAATCAATCAATCAATCAATCCTAGCTGTATTTTTCTGGAGAACCCTGTCTAATACAAATTTTGGTATTTTGATGAGATGAACATTTGAAATGGTGGGCTCAGTGAAGTAGGTGACCCTCCCCAACATGGGTGGGCATCATCTAATTCATTTAGGGTCTGAATAGAACAGAAGGCAGAGGAAGGAGGAATCCATCCTTTATTTTTTTTTCTGCCTCACTGATCAAGCTGGGACATCTCATCTTCTTCCCTTGAATCTGCTCCCCAGATTTTCAGGCCTTCAAACTGGGACTGAATTACATCAACAGTTTTCCTGGCTCTCCAGTTTATAGATCATGGAAATTTTCAGCCTCCATAATGTCATGAACCAACTTCTCATGAGAAATAGATCTTCATCTACATCTACAACTGCATCTATATATCTACAGATACATCTACATCTGTATAGCTACAGATGTAAATATATAGATGTAGAAATAGATCTAGATATAGATCTCCTGTTGGCTTTGTTTCCTTGGAAGACTCTGACTAATACAGGTTCTTTTCTGAACTAAAGTAAAAATGTTGCACATCAGACTGACTCTGGCCAACCCAGGGAGTTTACTGATTTCCTGTCTCCCAGATTGCATTACCTCATATAGTGACTATCAAAATCTCATTTTCACCACTGTTTCACTCTGAACATCGTACATTTTGAAGTCCTTAATTGATTTTTGGTTTAAAAGGAGCATGTTTAGGGGCTTCTGGTGCCTCAGTTGGTTAAGTGTCTGCCTTTGGCTCGGGTCGTGATCTCAGGGTCCTGGGACCGAGTCCTGCATTGGGCTCCCTGCTCAGTGGGGAGCCCGCTTCTCCCTCTGCCCCTCCCTCCATTCATGCTCACTCTCACTCTCTCTCTTTCTCAAATAAATAATAATCTTTTTTCAAAAGGAGCATATTTACCATTTTTCTTTATACATATGTGTTTAACTAAAACCTGGTCCTGAACTTACCCTTTTTTCAATTTCAGTTGGTCCAATACTTACCTGAATTTGATTACTGAAAGAACAGCTCAAGCAAGAATAACCATTCCTAATCACTGCCAACTGTTTAAAAAAATTCAAAGTATTTCAAATCAATGACCCGAAATGACACTTAATAACTAAGATTTCTGACAACCTACAAGAATAAAAAGGTTTATTTTCTTGATCACTACACCACGTCTGTCTGTATGACGGTGAAATGGGAAGGGTTTCAATGACTCAGTTTTGTGAACCACCAAAGGGGGACAGGGAAGACAAGTGAGCACAAGGAAACCAAGAAAAGTCTATGAACTTCCTTATTTCAAGGAAGCAGAAGTGCTGAGAAATGGAAGCCAATCTCCGTATCATCCAGAGGACTTTCAGCTGTCTGATACTTTTTGAAACTGATGAAATCATTTGTTAATTTCCAGATAAGCAAACTCTCTCTCGGTCATATATCCTGTAATGGAAAGATGGAGGGATATGGATAAAGCAAATGGGAAAGAATCAGTAGGATATTTTTTTAAAGTACATGCTTGGCTTTGGCAGGAACTTCAAGCTTGCCTGTAGTAACATTATATTTCCTTTCCTAATCAAATCTGGATTAGTGGAAATGAAAATTAGTTTCTGTTTCCCAAGCCACTGAGAGCAAGGGAGGATGGCTTAGAGCATTCTTCTGGCTAAAGCAATTGCTATTTAACCAAGGGCAAGCCACAAAGCAGAATCCCACACTCCAATAATCTGGAGGTCAATTTAACACACATTCTGCATAAAAGAAATCCAACACTCATGACTAAGAGAACCCAACTCAAAAGCAATAGCATTACCTTCCTTCACTCCCACCAAGTGAAAATAAACTGGAGAATGGCTAGGCTCCAAAACAGTGAGTTGCTAATCATCATGGTTTTCGCCTCTTTTAGAGGAAATGGTATGTAATCCAATGTCTGCATGTGCCTTTTCAGGAAATTGCTCACTGTCTAATTAAGCTCTTCTTTCTCCACAGGTCTGCAGATACATTGAACAGATGTATGGCTTCCAGAAAACCTTCTTGCCTTCTTTCCGTTGGTCACTAGAAATTTCTGATGTGATGGAATCTCCTTAAAGTGGAGATTTTCTTTTTTTTTTTTAATCTCCATTTTAAGGAGATTCCATCACCTTGTATTAATCGCTGGCTACACTTCACTGACCCTTCATTAGAAAGTGTCATTTCCTATCGGGAAGCACTTTTGAAAAAGCATAAATTAAAAGGCCTAAGAGACGACGCAGATGGTTTCGTCAACCTTGTCACTGTCATGGAACATCTAACTGCTCACCGACTCCAAGTTTATATGTGCTCAGGCAAGAATGTTCCAGCCTGTTTATTTGTTTTTCCAGTGGAATAGTTATTGTACTTTGGCCTCTGTCCCTTTCTTAACACACCACAGAGAACCGGCCCTCTGTCCTATCTTCCACCAAAGAACCTTGCTTTATTTCCTGTCCCTGCAAGTTAGTACAACCTACTTCATTTCTGCCACAATAATTTACCATTTCCTTCCTTCTAAGTCCGCTTCTTCATTTCAGCTTCAATTAAAGAACAATGCAACAGACATTTATGGGGTCCAATGTCAGATCCTGGAGACATGAAACAAAATAAGATGAAGGTTTTGTCCTCAAGAAGCTTGTAATCCAGTGGGAAGAAAAATGCAGAATTAACCCTAAACCTCACATTCAACTACAACAGGTGCAAAAAAAGAAAAAGGAAAAAGAACAAACATGTCTTATATAAAACAGCATGCTAAAGAAGCAAAGAGGAAGAAGCAAGATGTCATTATCCTCTCTACATGTGAAAAAAAAAAACTATCATTACTTTGAAATACTTTTATACTTTGCAAATGATACTGTTTAAATATATGGTCATACATCTGTAGTTAGAGAAGGGGAGTTAGCAAGCTTCCTCTGCCACTGACCTATTGGATCTAAAATACTTATAAGAAGGAAAACTGATTCTTATTCGTAAGTTATATTCGCATAGAATATAATGATAAATGAAGTTAAAAGAAACAAAGATCATAGCATTGAAGTCTATTGAAGCCAATAACCGCTCCCCACCACCACCTCAAAAAGCACACTAGAGTGATAATAGTAGAGGCCTAGAACCTAAGTCTCATTCAGTTTTACCCTCCCCTTAACCCACCTGGAATCAAAACTACACAACTTCTTAGATCTGTTGAAAGGCATCACAATAGAGATAATTATGGGCCTTCAAGCAAATCTCTGAATTTGAGATTTAACATTCCAGTAGTTCTGGAATGCTTTCGGCTCTATTCATGCACACCAAAGTAGGTGGGAGAGGATTTAGTTCATCTCGGAGTAACCCAAGCCTGTAGGTTCCTTTTTTTTTTTTTTTTTAAGATTTTATTTATTTATTTGACAGAGAGAGACACAGCGAGAGAGGGAACACAAGCAGGGGGAGTGGGAGAGGGAGAAGCAGGCTTCTGCCAAGCGGGGAGCCTGATGCAGGGCTCGATCCCAGGACCCTGGGATCATGACCTGAGCCAAAGGCAGACGCTTAACGACTGAGCCACCCAGGCGCCCCAGTCTGCAGGTTCCTAACAACTGCTCCATTTACAGGGTCAGAGTGGATCCAGGCAAAACCAGTTCCATTCCATTCAACAATTATTTGAGCCCAGGGAGAGTCCTTAGTTTGTGAACCTGCATGATGCCCCATCTCACAATTACCTGGTTGCTTAAGGAAGCAAAGAAGCATCGTAACACAAAAATATTCACAAAGGGGCAGACTGATCTCTTGTAATACTAGTCGCCACTTACCCTGCACTTGGCCCTAGCTTCTATCTCCGACCATCACATCAATACCAAGTCTGAGTGATGGTGTAGTTGTTGTAGACATTTACAAATAATGCATATGCAATGTGCTAGGTTGCTAGGCAAAATGGCAAACATTGCAAAAGTTGTAGTATTTCATAAGATGGATGAAAGTGATGTTGGAAAACTTCTTGGATCACACACAAAAAAATGAATTGGCAGAGGCGAATCTATTAAAATTTAATGAATAAGAAATCAACAAGGATACTGGTGTGATAGGCATGGCAAAAAAAGAATTTTTTGATAAAAGGGATTAAGAGAGTCCTTTAGGATAATTGACAAAGCCCTCACTTAAGGCAAAATAACCTCAAGTGTAGTAACATTGCAAAATGTATACTTAAATGAAGATTTCGAGACTGCTGTCATATAATTCTATGTGAAAAATTAGGCTGAAAAAGAATGATCAGTATTTGATTCATCTCTATTTTCTTAAAATGCTAAATATACTTTTTTTTCCAATAATGGATATAAGTTTCTCTTTGTTTTACGGTGGCCATGTTAAACTTAATGAAAATGGGAAGCATTAACAAGGTTCCGGGGAAGGTGGACACTATTTTCAGGAGAATAGTTTGACAATATCTATCAAGATTTTTTTTTAATTAAATTTAATTTTTAATTAATTAAAATTAATTAAAAATTAATTAAAAATTAGTTGACACACAATATTACATTAGTTTCAGGTAGACAACATAGTAATTCAACATCTTTATACATTACTCTCTGCTCACAAGTATAGCTACCATCAGTCACCCTACAAGCCCATTACAATACCATTGACTACATTCCCAATGCTGGACCTTTTATTCCTGTGACTTACTCATTCCATAACCAGAAGCCTGTGTCTCCCACTCCCCTTCACCCATTTTGCCCATCCCCCCCACTCCCACCCCTCTGGCAACTCTGTTCTCTGTATTTATAGGTCTGATTCTGCTTTTAGTCTGTGTAGTCATTTGCTTTGTTTTTCTTTTTGGGTTCCACATATAAGTGAAGTCGCATGCCATTTTCTTTCTCTGACTTATTTCTAAAGTGCTAAATACAATGTAACTTAAATTTATTTAAATATAAGTAAGAATAAACAAATTATCACCGGGAGATTTAGCTTCCCTTTGAAGACACAGAACCAATCACGGTTCTTTTAATTATTTAAAAAAATATATTTTAAGTAGGTTCATTTTCAGGAGCTATATATATACATATATATATATATATGTATATATATATAAAATATTCCTTGGATGATGAAGACACATTCACTGTTGCAGCCATGGCCCTTGCCCTGAGGAAGCTACTAAAATCCTGCCAGGCGGCCTCACCAATCAAGTCACTGGTGAGCACTGTGACAGCAACCAGAGCAGAGGGATTCATCTGTAGATAACACATACATACCCAGGGTCAATTAACTTCGTGCTGATGGGAGGGTTTTGCTCCTTATTTTAACGGAGGCTTTTCTTATGATTAAAAGGAAGGCCCTACACACTAAATTCATTTTCCCAGGACTAATGAAAGAACATCCATCAAAGAAAAAAGTCTCTAAGTGTTGAATTCCAGTTTATGAGCCTTAGGTGGCTAAGGATGAGGAGAGGTCAGGTGCAATGCTACGAAGCCCCCAAATCAGCCTTTGGGTAGAGAAAACAACCTCCTCCACCCGAAATGCCCTGGCCCTCGGGGCATGGACATTTTTCCGGAACTCTATTGGAAAAGCACTGCTCTACCATAAGCTACCATAAGCTACAAAGTCCTCCATGGGAATCGATTTCCGATCAACCCTTTTCTTCTGAAGAGGTATCCTTGTACAATATAAAGAGCCCAGATGTTTTGGAGTCAGACAGGCTGAGCTTCAAATTCCACCTTTGTATGTTTCAACGTCTGTGATATAAAAGTAATAAAATCAACCTCACACAGTGGCCAAAGGACGACAGAGGAAGCCAGGACTCTGAATGCGCAGCAATATGCCAGCTTCCTAGCAGGCTTATTTTTAGAAAGAACTTCGTTCCCACCACTTCCCCCATGACAAGAGAGATTATGGGGAAGCGCAAGCCCTCGGGCACCTGGTGGGAAAGGAGGAAGTGAAAGGCGATTAAGGGAGCAAAGAGGAGATGGAGAGGGTGAGGCTGACTAACTTCACTGGTGCCACCCCCCACCCCTCCCCACGGTCCCGCCTCACCCACAACTGCTTCTCCTCTCACAGGGATGAGGGATGAGAGCTATGTGTCAGACAGAAAGTAGAAACTCAGTGTATCTGACTCAGAAACTGGGCCAAGCTGCCCCGAGCTGATAATAAATACAATCACCCTGATCTAATTCAGAGGCCTCAGAGTTCGGCCACTCCTGGCCAAGAGGTTCTCCTATTCCTGGCAGGAAACCCATTCCAGCCTACATGTGATGGTTGCTAATGGTTTTCTAATCTCAGTGGCAAACCCTTCATGAAGGAGGTTTGGGGTGTATGTGTGGCGGGGGGCGGTTTGCTTTAAGATGGTATGTAAAAGGAGGTCTTTTCCAGAACTTGACAAAAAACAGATATTCCACAAAACACTGGCCAATGTTTATGTTAGTCTTTATCTTCAAGGTCTGAGCACTTTCATCTACAATCAGTCAACAAATATTTATTAAACCCTGAAACTATTTGCTGTGCCAGGCACGGTGAGTAACAGAGAAGAGGTGGAAGGTGAGGGTGCAGACTCCACTCTCAAGAAAACTGCAACCAGGTTGGGTGCACAAGCCCTACCCCTGTGTGAAAGAAGTGGTCAATGGGACGAAACACAAACGTCTACCTTCCCGTAATGGTATGTGAGAATGCCTCCTGCCTCAGACCTGTCGTGACACTCAGATACAGTGATATACCGAGGGCTCCTTGCAGGAACATGTGTGTTGAACAATTTCATTCTCCCTTCCCCCTCAGAGAAAATCTAGGGCAGAGCAATGTCAAAGCCAAAGCAGCAGGCAGTTACAAGGAGGAGGTTATCAACAGCTAATGCTGCTGAGAGATTTTGACAAAAAGGAAGTTACAACTGACCTTTTAGAGAACTGTTTCTGAAGAGTGATGAAGATCAAAGTCAGTTAATAGCAAAGAGTTAGGAAAGGAAGGCATATCTAGGAAGTGTAGCCAACAGGCATAAAATATAACTCTGAGAGGCTTGGAAGGGAAAAGGAAGACAGAGAACCATAGGATCTAGTGATGGTCATTCGGTTTCTTTTTTTTACAAGATGGAGCTCGGCTTAAAAGGTTTTTCTACAAAGGGGGAAAGAATTAAAATATTGTAGAATCTTCCACAGCTCTAATCTGAAGCCAGCAAGGCAACCACATGGCATCATATCTCCAAGGAACTCAAAAATAGGTGAAATCAATTTCTTTATTTTTAATAAAAAAATTCTAAAATAAAAATAAAATAGCTTCCCCAGGATTTTTTAAAAAATATATTTATTTCATCAGAATTCAATAGAACAAGGCAGACAAAGAAGGTTAATTAGTTTTATCTACAGGAAAGTTAAGGGACTTTTGCCTAGGATCTTACTAATCTCTGTTAAAATTAATAGGAGTTAGTTTATACTTTAAGCCAATAAACATTGACTTATTATATTGGTTTTTTATATCCCTCCTATCCCTGAGTAAATGTTATAAGAAATATAAAGGGGTTCATGCCCTCTGGAGACTTCAACTCAATAGAGACAACAGAAAATGTACACATAACCTGTGTATAAAGGACACAGTGACCAATTTAATAAAACACTAAAGATACCAGGAGGAGAAAAGAGAATGAAGGTAATTCTGGGCTGGGGGAGAACGGGGTTTTCCTGAAAGAAAGATGGACTTAAGTTGAGTTTTGAAGAGAACACAGGAGTTTCTAAGGCAGATATGGCAGAGCCAAAGTGGGGGTGAGGGGAGGCACAGTTCTGCCGGAGTCCAGGCAGGAAGAAGGAACCAACAAAACCAAGGGTAACGAGGACAGTCAGAAACAAGACACCCTATGTATGTAACGGCGTGAAGGGACGGTTGAAACATCAAGTACACACAAACGGACTTGCCTACATGCAAGCCCTCTACGTGGAGTATCTGCACCTCTAGGCCTCTCTGTCTCATTCATTATTGCATTATTACTCATGCCACTGTTTCCTAACTTCACATTTCAGCTCTAGGGTCTATTTTTTTTCCCATCGTACTCATACAGCAAAAAGAGGAAATAACTCATCCAGCAGTGGGGATTTCTTAGTAGGGTTTTGAAGAGAGATGCTGGGGGTGGCTGACTCTGCCAAAATGTTTCCTTTTTCCCTTGCTGTTTGTCAGATATTGCTGTTGAGCAACCCTGGTGAGTGTCATCAACATGCAATCTCATCTGATTTATCTTCCTTTACTCACTCAAACTCAGCCCTTTGCCCCCTTTTTTTCTGGCTCATTTAGAGTTTCACAACCTCTTACCTTTAATTGCTGAGTAAGTGTAACACATTGTGTATCTGGCATCAGATATAAGCTCCAAGGAAAAGGACTCATGGTCATGGACATGGCTGGGGCTGTCCTTTATGCCTTCATCTTTTGCTTTGCCATTATTTCATTTTAAAATTACATTTCTATTTTTCTCACAGATTCTAATTCAAAACAATAAATTTTTGTGGCTGCCTTTTCCTCCAAGTCCCTCCCTTTTGAAATGTGGATGACTGAAATAAACATTCTTGTGAGCTCCAGAGAGCCCCTAACCTCAGTCCCTCCAGAGACCCATAAAAAAATTCCACACCGACAAACCATTGATACAAGTACAGGCAATGGAATATTTAGGTCTAATGGGATCCTAAAACTAGCTTTCAATCACACAGATAGAAGAAATGAACCTCATTTGTAGGTCAAAAGCATTTACAGAGTCCTAGATGCAGGGCCGCCATGGTTCCCTCCTCACCCCAATAACACAGATATGGGGCCTTTATCCTCCCCAAATAATCCTGACTTTCTATGAATCAACCAAGAACACTCTCCCTTCTCCCCCAATTTCTCCTCTATGCATCCATCTCGATAGGAAGAAAAATGATTTGGGCTTTGAGAGAGGTTTCTAGAGCAGAATTCCAGATCCCATTGTTAAATAAATATATGAAGTTCGACCCAGTGAAAGATATGCTAAAAATGGCTAAATAAAGCAGGAAAGAAAAAACAAGACAACATGTTAATACTTTCAATAGTGTATAGCTTTTATAGACCCTGCCACTCCATACCAGGTATGGACTCACAAACTCAGGGGCGACAAGCATTTTTAAAGCATTCAAACCAGGAAGGACTGTAAATACATTTTAACATTTCCAGGACCTCCCTTCACATCCCTGGATGCAAGTGGGCCAGTCTACCTATTATCTTTTTATATAAATATCTTCTCTTGCCCACAAATCCTGAAAGGGTCAAATTCTGGGAAGTCACTTGTCTCTGTCAACATACAAAGGAAGCACCTGCTGTAAGATGTTTCCTGCCTGAGGCCATCTTTGCTTCCAAGTGGCTGCTATATCCACAAAGCCTTCAATAGCACCTGGAGCTTAGTAGGAGATCAGCAAATATTTGTTGAATATTGAAGAAATTGACAAATAAAAAGGTCTCATTGTTGGTGAAGTGTTCTCTTAAGTGCCTACCTGGCCACAAGTAGGAACAAGTAGCTGCAACAACCAACCTCTATTCTCTCTGAATCCTTTTGCCATTTGCTTTTTTTTTAGGCTTCCAAGTGTTCTAACCTTTTGAGTTCTAGCCTGGATTTGGCCCACAGGCACTAAGGAGATGAGCAACTTTTATGGCTAGCTTGGAATTAGACTGCTTATTAAAATGGCTTCAACACTTCACCACCTGGCTTATCTTGGTCCTCATAGTACCCAGTCCTACATTCCAGAGCTACATGGAGAGAAATCCAAATGTAGCATGTTGATATAAAAGAGTGACTAGGTGGAGGGTTATGAAATGTGACAGCCAAGCTCTAAAATGTCTTCCAATGGTCTCTGCCTCCTGGGCTCCATGTCATTATATGATCCCCTCTTCTTGAGGATGGGCCAGACTTACAGCTGGCTTCTAACAAACTGAATACTGTAGAAGTGATAGTGTATCAATACCAAGATTTGGTTATAAAAGAGTGCTGATTCCATTTTATTCTTTCTCTCTCTCTCATCACCTGCTCTGGGGAAAGCCAGCTGTTCTGTGGAGCAGGCTGCTGGAGAAGCTCCTGTGAAGGAACAAAGGCCTCCAAGCCAACAGCCAGTAAGGAACTGAGGTCTGCCGACAACCACCTGTGTGAGCTTGAAGATGGATTCTTCAGCCCCAAGAAAGCCTTCAGATGGCTGCAGTCCTGGCCAACAGTTTGACTGCCCGCCACCTCATGAGAAACCGTGAGCCAGAATTATCCAGCTAAAACAGCCCAGGTCTCTGACCCACAGAAATGTTGGAAAAAAAATGTTTGTTGTTTTAAGCTGTCAGATTTGGGGGTGGTTACATAGTTCTAGAGAACAATGCACAAAACTGGAGGTCAGACAACACTTTCTTAAAGGGCCAGATAGTAAGTATCTGGGGATTCGCAGGCCATACTGTGTCTGTTGCCTTCCTCAGTTCTGCCATTGAAGCCCCAAAGCAGTCAGAGACCATTTGTAAGTGAATGCACATGGCTGTCTGCCTATAAACTTAATTTACAAAAACAGTCATCCAGTGTGTGGGCTATCATGTGCCAGTCTATGCATTAAACCAATGTATTTGCAGTCTGTATAGTGTCTTAAGTTTCATTGTCCTGGAGCTACCCTATCAAGAAACAAACATGGTCAATTCAGGTCATGGAGTTTCTTCTATAATGTGAAGGGGATAGCCTTCCCTATCATTACTTTTAAAATTACTATTAAAAAATGAGGTTGGGCTACTCTGGGCAAATCAAGGAAGATGCAGGGAAAGTCCCTTCCAGAGGTGAAAAACAAAAATCCAGACCTTTTTAATCCCAGGAGAGTTTAGAAGGAGAATGGAGAGAGGCAGTCTGAAGAGAGAAGGTGTTCAGCTTCTACAAATCCTAAGTAAACACTATGGACAGAAATGAGGGAAATGCTTTAGACACATCTAGATAAGCACAAGAATTCTAAGAACTTCAGAATGGGTCACCCAGTTGCCTGGATATAGTGGAAGGCTCAAAGCTGCGAGAACTCCTGAGCCATTTAGACCAAAGTGGCACAAGACAGCTCAGCATTGGTTAAAGGAGATTGAAATAAGGCTTATGCCTCGCATGGACTTGACACAGAACACAGAAGATACAAAAGTGTCACGTGGCCCCACAGTAGTTGCAGAAGTGCTAACACCCCTTGGTCAGCAGAGTCTTGGGCAGGCTAAGGATGGGACCTCCTTGATCAGAGGTAATAACAGGTCTCATATAGGCAGCAAGGGAAGAGACTAGATTTTTACTTCTTTTTCCTCTCTGGAAAAGACTCTGCATCTTACTTTTCTTTCTCCCCAAGTACCGTTCTCCTAGTGCATGCTCATAGGTCAGAAGGACCAGCTATAACACCAGCACATTTAACAGGGTCCAACAAGCAAAGATTATGGAAACAGATCCATAACCAGAGGTTTATAGATAAGTCCCCTCTCCCTCATTCCCAAGAAGATATATGAGCCCCTCCCACCCCGTTGGCCTATGGGCCACCTTGAGTAAAACAAAGAAAGGGAAATTAATTCTGGGAGTACAAACATTTACCCAAAAGAGACCAAGTGACCTCAACACACAATAGTTTAAATCAGAAGGGGTTGAAATACTTTTACCTGATTAGTTCACATTGTTTTTCCTGCTAGCCAGAGGGGTGGGGGGCTCATGAGAAAGTTTATCTCAACTATTATATTAGTTTTCTGTTGCTGCCATAACAAATCGTCATAATCAAGGTGGCTTAAAACAACACAAATTTGTTACTCTACAGTCCTGAGTCAGAAATCTAACATGGGTCTTACTGGGCTAACATCTAGGTCTCAGGGGCTATTTCTTTTCTGGAGGATCTAACCTTTCATTTTCTAACTTCTAGAAATGGCTTCCATTCCTTGGCTCTAGGATCCCTTCTCCCATCTTCCAAGACAGCAATGTAGCATCTTCCTGACCATGTATTCATCATCACATCTCTTTCTGGCACCCAGTTTAGAAGAGTTCATTTTTAAGGATTCATGTGATTAAACTGGATCCACCTATGTAAGGTAACAAATGCACAAATTCCATCTGGACATCTTAGCCTGGGGGCAATATTCTGTCTGCCACAGCTATGGAAAATAAAAGAGCAACATTCCATTTCAATTTGTGCTATCAGTAAATTTGAGACCCTGATGATAGTAGTACCCAATATTTAAGTATAATTTATATCCTGCACATATTGTAATATAGAAACTTTCCAAATATAACACATTCGGCACAAGTAGCTAATTCCTTAAACTTCTCAACTAACCTTGAATTAAAAATCTTGGGAAAAAATACACAAATTATGTCTATTAGTGACAACAACTTCACTTAAAAACAAACAAACAAACAGAAACAAAAAACAAAAAATCATGGGCTCTTATAAACGTTCACCTAACCAAAAGCACATTTCCCTATAGAATTCCAAACAAAAAGATATGAGCCCTATGTAACCAGTAAGAAGTAGATAAGACTCTTCAGGGAAAGGATCTTAAAAAACCCCTAAAGCCCTAGTTCGCTTCGATTAAAACCTAATAAGTCAGTATGACCTGTTACTAAAATAGGCAACCTAGTGAATTACTGAATGGCATCAAACATGTAAATCATATAAAAGACTCCTACCAGAATAACACAGTGTTAAGAATAACGCTTACTATAAATTACGTGCACTCTAAATGAAGTAATGATGCCATTATTTTAAACATTAATGCATGCATATTGCTTGAGAATTTTGTGTTCATATGGTTTTTTGGAGTGCTTGTTTTTTGTTTAGAGGGCTCTTTTTAGTTTTCAGATGAAGACTATTATCTAAACTGAAGCTATATTTTGAGAATTATTATTTTTTCTAGCCATCTCCTATTACTGGAATTTTTTAAAAGATGTTCAATAATCAATTATTGATTCAAATAAAACACATCCATGCTGTATATGACTGCCTTATCTCAAGTAAGTTTTTAAACATAGGGTTTACCATAAGTTAGACCAGTTCCACAAAATGATGTTCCAAATATAGAGAACACAGTGTATTTGGCAGTGAGCATATCTAGAAATTTCTTCGGAAAAATTAAATGTTTTGGGTTGATATTGGTTGTGGTCATCGTTGGTGTCAGATACATTGACAGACTTGTATTTTTCTGAGGTCTTACAGCCACTAAAAATAAGCACATTTTTTTAAATTATAAAATAGTCAACTTAATGCAGTCACATGAAGGCCAGTTTTCATTGTTGTTTTGTTTTGTTATTTAGCACTAAGAGGAATTCTCTTCAGTCTTTTCCCAAAGCTTTTTTTTCAGGCAAGCTTTTATCCATTCTACAGAAACTTTCCTCAGAAGGAGGGAAAGGATCAAAACATAGTTTTTAATTATTACCTACATTTCTGCAACTTTTCATCTTCTTCTTTGTGCAGTCACCTGAAAACACACAGAGATCGATGCAATCAGTTCATTGGACAAAAACTAGCCACTTAAAATGAATGAGATAGCATCATGTGGACATATTGTATATGAGATACCTTCAAGCAGCCAGACCAAACATGGACACAATAAAAGAGGAAGGTTACAAAGGAACATAAGAAATGTAGACATAAATATTGGGGAAAAGTCAAGGAAGGAGAAATGGTTCAACTGGGGAGCAGGGATGTGGCATTTGAGTGAGCCATTTACAGACAGGAGCCTGTAATGATTGAGGGGAAAGGTTTATCAGTCATCTGGAACAGCAATATAAATTCTTCATTTTGCAGAGAATCAGAAGCTAATGATATCCCTATCTTTAGCAAAACGTAGCAGATACAGATCTTAATGAACACATGGAGTGATAGAAAGAGCATAAGGTTTGGGTATAAAAAGACAGGGGGAATGAGGAGTGTGGTCCTGTAACCACGTGGTCACTGAGAATCTTAGTACTTTAGAGAAATTACTTCACCTTTGTAGCCTCAGTTTAACATTCTGTAAACATTGAGAGAAATAAAAAATAAGTTGGCAGCATTGTTTGTATTTGTAAGCAAGAAGTGTAGTTCCTGGCACATGTTATGTTTGAAATTAATGTTAATTATTCTATCATTATAGAGTTTCTCCCTAGCAAAGATACCACAGACCTAAGTACTTCCTTATATGTAGATAAATTTCCTCTTTTAAGATTACTCTGCATCTAACTTCTAAATTCTCTTTCTAAAATTAACTCTGGGATCTGGAGACTAGAATAATAGAAGTCTCACATGACATTTTTCCAGGAGCAAGCTACTGAAAAACTGCTAAATATAGAATATGCAAAGATGAGGGATATGGAAAATCATGGACATATAGGAAAATTATGGCTATAAAATTTCAAAATCACATTGCAAAATGCCAAATGCTGGAATTTCCTATAAAGCTTAATTGTGTTTATTTCAAGGAGAAATACTTTGGAAAGCTGGGTTTGAGAAGTTCCTCACATTTTGGCCTACCACTTCCAATTATGCTGGAAATTCACTATCAGTCCTCACACTGGAGATGTATCATTATCTAAACAATCATTTCCATTTCACAGAAATCCCAGGACTGTTTTTCTAACAATTGAGCCATAACAGAGCCGTTCCCATGGTTACCAAGAGTTCTAATTTCAGTTCCTCAATATGCGTTTTATCATGTAAGATTGTACAATGCTTCAGAACAGGCCACTCTTAGTTCCACATGCTCTTTCTATTATTTTCTCCAAGTTTCTCACAACCAGTCCTGTTTTGCTCACTTTTTGACTAAAGTTTGTGTAACCAACCTATACAGTGATCATGTTTCCGGCCAATAAATTCAAAGCGATGGAGGAGTTCAGGGACAGAAATTGGACAGAGATTACAAGAATCAGCTCCTCATCATTCTCCATGGCCCTAGATTTAGCCATAATCCTGGTGGTAAGGGAAAGAACCACACGAATCCCAGACGATGGGGTCCTCAGTGATTCAGTGATGCCATTTTATCTCAGTTAAATATCTTGACAACAAAGAAATTTGATGCTTACAGCTCTGAGAAGTGCTTTCTCTAGAGATTAGATTCTTACACTAGAGTCCACAGAATGGACTTCAAAGGTATTCAAGTGCCCGAAATTATGTGTAGAGGGGCATATGTGTGTGTGCATGCATGTCACTCCATGTAACTGAGGGAATTCAGCTGGGGAGGGGGGAGGGGAATACCCATAGTCTTAATCAGATTCTCAGAACCATGTGTACAGCAAAGATGGTTTAAAAGAACACTTCTCTTGGACAAGATCTGTGTTTTAAGAAAGCACTTGAAAGGGCCAAGTTTTAATAAAAATAGTTTGGTAAAATTATTATTATATCTTCAGTCATTGAGGGGGTATTAAAATTAGGTATAAAATTTTTGGAAACTCAATGTGAAAATGAGTAATAAGACTCATGAAGATGTTCTTCTTCTTGGATCCAGTCACTAAATGGTAAGGAATGTATTTTTAGGGAAAAATTCAAGAACGCAAAAAAGTAAAGAGATATTCATTTTGATATTATGAATGATAAGAAAAAAATTAGAACCCAATATTAGAGACTGGTTGAATAAATAATGTAACATCAACACAATGAAACAGTATAAGGCTACAACTAAGAAGACATCAGACATTTCTATAGGAAAATATAAAACATTTATGATGATATACTAAAAGAACTCACAAACACATGTATGAGTAAAATGATTATAAAATATGTAAGCATTTGATAATCATTTTCAAAATAGTTGCACTGAAGTAATGAGATTTGTGTGATTTTGTTATTTTAAAATCCTCCCAAATTTTGATATCCCATCAGGTTAATGTTGAATTAAAAATAAAACTGAAACTTCTGTTTAAACATGACAATTTGATGATACATTTTTGACCTTCAGTTCCTTCACTTGGATGACACTGGAGATATGGGGGGAAAAGGAATAAATATATGAGGAAAACGAGGACAGAGAAGGAAATGGCAGCATCAAAATTTTGAAATCTATGAAGCCAACAAATGAGAGTGACTAACATTAAAAAGGGGGGAAAGTAAACATATACCGGCAATGGAATAAAATCAGGAATAAGCTTGAACCCTGGAACATTTCAAAATCAAAGACAGCTTTTACATCTAAAAGAGAGGTAAAGATAGTGGCTGAAACACACATTTGAAAGCAACTTCTGGATCAGAGCCAAAAACGATTAGACCCATTCCCTGCCCAATTCACCTTTCCCAACCTATTCAGCCAGAGACCTTCCCCCTCCCCCACCCAACAAAAAACGATTCTTTAGAAGGATTGAAACAGATCCATCCTATATTATGAACAGCTGAAGTCAGAGGTGACATACTGAAAATAAAGCTTAAGTGATGATGGCGCCTGGGTGGCTCAGTCGGTTAAGCGACTGCCTTCGGCTCAGGTCATGATCCTGGAGTCCCCGGATGGAGTCCCGCATCGGCCTCCCTGCTCGGCGGGGAGTCTGCTTCTCCCTCTGACCCTCTTCCCTCTCGTGCTCTCTATCTCTCATTCTCTCTCTCTCAAATAAATAAATAAAATCTTTAAAAAAAATGTTTAAAAAAAAAGACATATCAAAGAGTAGGGTCCCTCACCCCATCCTCACTCAACCTCCTCAATGCACCGATAGCCTGATTAGATCCCTGGGCGGGAAATCTTAGGATGACCAGCCTATGAGAGAAAAATCTACAAATATTGATCGTTGTGGTTCCCCCAATAAGACATCCCAATTGAATCATCCTGGAATAAAGTCCATCAGATCTTTCAGACAGCTTTTTGTGCATCAAACTTAAGTATGAATGGACACCCAGAGGACACAAGACATTTGAGGAAAACTTTGAGCATAAGGGACAGCAACCAAAACAAACAAAAGAGACTGGGAGGGATGAGACAGAGTAGAGACAGAAAAATTCTTCTCCAAACAAATATCCCCAGAGAGATGAGAAAATATATTGTAGCCATGGAACAAAAGGAAAGATGCTATTTTTAACAGAATGTTAAGAATACAAACAAGAGTTCTTGAAATTAAAAATCTGATATTAGAAGTTTAAAATGCAGGAGTAGGATTGGAGGGTAAAGTGGAGGCAGCCATCAAGAAAGTAAAACAAAGGACAAAGAGTTAGAAGACAAGAAAACAGGCCAGAATGTCCAACATTCAACCAAGAGAAGTTCTAGATAAAAAGAACAGAGAAAAGAAGGGACAAGAGTTTGTTAAAGAAATAATCCAAGAAAAGTTTCCAAGAACTGAGTTTGAAAGTGCCCATCAGATTCTCAATACTATAAATAAAGAAAAAATCCACATCAAGGTGTAAAATCATGAATTTTTAAAATACCAAGAATGAAAGATCTCAGATCTTCCCAGAAAGAAGCAGATCAGAAGCCAAGAATCAAAATGACCTGCTTTTCCAAAGGCAATCCTAATGGGAAAGTAATGCTTTGAAAGAAAGTCATTTCTAGGAGAAAATGATATATAATATTGAAGTCTATCCCCAGATAAATTATTCATCAAGAGTGAGAATAAGCTTGAAAGTTCTCAAAAATGTACTTCTCATGCTCCTTTTCTCTGGAACTAGTGGAGAGGATAAACCAAGAAAGAGGAACCAGGAGATGGGAACCAGGAAACAGTGTCCAACACAGGAGAGAGTTGAAGGGAATTTCCATGATGATGATGATGAAGGGGGATCCCAAAGACCCAGCAGTGCAGCTAGACCTGGGAACATCAAATCTGCCCATCCAAGAGGGATAACTTCAATGCTTTTAAAAGAATTTAAGAGATTTTTTGATGTGTTTGAATGCATTGAAAGAGGATATATAATTCTGGAAAAAAGTGTGGCATTGAATTGAGATAGGTACTTGGAAAACTAAACAAAGGAAAAAACTAGACGGTGATGACTCCAGGAAAAAAGAAATATGCAAAAAGGAAATAAAAAGAGAATACATGGTACAGTTCATTTGTGAATGAAGTCTATAAGTTATAAAAATGTAAACATTGAATATTGATTTAATTTAAAAGAAGGTAAGATTATATTTGGAAAATGGGGGAGGAGAAGTGTTTCAGTGGAGAGGGGGAAGAGGCATGTATTACAAAAGTAAATCCTTGGCTTTGGAGTCAAGAACTAATAGCATCACTTTAAGGAAAAAAAAAGTGACTGTAAGCATGTTACTAGAAATGTGGGAGCAAATACTAGAAGTAATAAGTAGAAGAACTTAAAATAGAAATGAAAATTAAGGCTACAGAGGAGTTAGGGAGGTGACTGATGTTTTTGGAAGTAAGTCTTACTGACTTTTTAAATCTATTTACATGTATAGCATGTCCAGATTGAAGAAAATAAAGCCAAGAGAAGAAAGCAGTGATAAAACAGGTAAAATAGAAGGAGAAAGGAAAAACCAAGTGCTTTCCTAGATTCAATCTTATAGAGGTTGACTATTCCAGCTGACATTCAAATTGGAGCTTCCATTAATACTATAAAATGAAATCAGAAAAAAAGACTAAAATTATTAAGAAAAAAAAAAGACTCATAAAAGGAATATTCCAGGAATAAGGACATGAATATTTCAATAAAAACTTCTACTAAGTGCCCTGGACAATGAAGGAAAAATACTCCAACTTAGATGCATCATTTAAACATTTTTTAGAACATGAAGGATAAAGGCAAATCCTAAAAGTATCTTCATAGAGAAAAACACAAATGGGACTAAGACTATTATCAGATTTCACAAGAGCAACCCTGACTTTATTTTCTTTATTCTGCTCTTCTTAGATTTGCTTTGTTTTTTTTCTCCTAACATTAATATAAATTATTATATTTTATCCTTCTCTTTAATGAAAACATTGCAAAGTTATGCACGTAAATATGTTTAAAAGCCAATAGTTAATAAAACACTTTAAACCAGCAGTCACAATGAAAAAAAATGGCTTTAATGATAAGGAAAATAATTTTAAAAACTAAAGTTCTATATCTAGCCAAATTAGCAGTGAAATATAATGTAGAATAAAAGCATTTCAGACATACAAAGACTCAGAATGTTTATTTCCCACACATCCTCTCTTAGGAAGTTACTTAAGGATGTTTTCCAGGAAAATAAGGGAGGAAACTAAGAAAGGAAAACTTCAAGCCAAGAAATGGAGGAACTGTGCCAAAAACAAAAAACAAAATGAAAAAAACCAAGAATTATCAGTACCTGGATGAAAATTGCAAAAAGCTCAAAAGATCCATCGGTCTAGATGGCGCAGAGACACCCAGAGAAAATAAGGACTTAAAGTTGGCACTTGCCTTAGAAAGTTGAAAGACCTTAAGGATGTAATAAAGGGAGACAGTGTAAATTAGGAACTAAAAAAAGCAAGGAAAAAAACTATATAAGAATGGAAATTAGCATTTGATATGCTATGAATGTTTTTTTAAAACTATAAAAATGTAAATAGCATTTATTTATTTACAAACTTTAAACAGAGCTTATATACTGGAAGTCACAAATCAGTAGCCCAATGGGCTATATCCAACAGAAGTGTTTTATTTGACTTATTCTGTGTGTGTGTGTGTGTGTGTGCATGTGTGTTTGTGTGTGTGTGTTTTAGTTGAATGAAGTTCCACCATATTTAAATCAGGAGATTTCACGTAAAAATCTGGATTATCAGACTTCTCTTAAAACACTAGGATAGGGGTGCCTGGGTGGCTCAGTTGGTTAAGCAACTGCCTTCGGCTCAGGTCATGATCCTGGAGTCCTGGGATCAAGTTCCACATCGGGCTCCCTGCTCAGCGGGGAGTCTGCTTCTCCCTCTGACCCTCTTCCCTCTCATGCTCTCTATCTCTCATTCTCTCTCTCTCAAATAAATAAATAAAATCTTTAAAAAAAAAACACTAGGATATATTTTTAAAATTTTTTTATTGTTATGTTAATCACCATACATTACATCATTAGTTTTTGATGTAGTGTTCCATGATTCATTGTTTGTGCATAACGCCCAGTGCTCCACGCAGAATGTGCCCTTTTTAATACCCATCACCAGGCTAACCCATCCCCCCACCCCCCTCCCCTCTAGAACCCTCAGTTTGTTTTTCAGAGTCCATCGTCTCTCATGGTTCGTCTCCCCCTCCGACTTACTCCCCTTCATTCTTCCCCTCCTGCTATCTTCTTCTTTTTCTTTTTTCTTAACATATGTTGCATTATTTGTTTCAGAAGTACAGATCTGTGATTCAATAGTCTTTCACAATTCACAGCGCTCACCATAGCACATACCTTCCGCAATGTCTATCACCCAGCCACCCCATCCCTCCCACCCCCCCACCACTCCAGCAACCCTCAGTTTGTTTCCTGAGATTAAGAATTCCTCATATCAGTGAGGTTATATGATACATGTCTTTCTCTGATTGACTTATTTCACTCAGCCTAACACCCTCCAGTTCCATCCACGTCGTTGCAAATGGCAAGAGCTCATTCCTTTTGATGGCTGCATAATATTCCATTGAAAACACTAGGCTATTTTGCATCACTGGGTCCACATTCATCCAGACAACATTCAGCATACACTCACCAATTTACCAAAGTTTATCAATCTCTTTCACTCATGTCTGCCTGGTCTCCAAAGCGTTTGAAGTTTCAACACCTCCCAACTACAGTGTACTAACAGTTCAGTTATGGTCACAAAATAATAAATATTATCAATATTTCTTGACAATGTGAAAACAACCCATGACTGAAGCTAGGGGTGAAGGGTAAGAGGAAATGAAAGCAAGAATAGAAAGGATAACACCTTCATCTTTCAAATTCAAAACTCGGGAATTTATACAATAAGGTCTAAATGTTAAGATACATTATTCAAAATTATAAAATCACAAATAGAGGAATTAAAAAATAATGTAACTATATTGGGATGGGAAAAGGAAAGTGAGAGATTGATTTAACTGCCATAGCAGGTTGTGCATAGATGTCTAAAACTGATAAACCAAAGGCTAGTCATATAAACATTTTTAAAAACAAATTAGTTTCAGAGTTCATAGTAATTCCCTCTAGGACTGAGACTGTGTTTGTATGGTGGGGTGTGGCAGGATATTGTTGCTTTTATTTTTTTAATCTTTTTAAAGATATATTTATTTATTTAAGAGAGAGAGAGAGAGAACGAGTGGGGGGGAGAGGCAGAGGGAGAGAATTTTCAAGCAGCCTCCCTGCTGAGTGGAGCCCAATGCAGTGCTGGATTCCAGGACCCTGAGATCGTGACCTGAGTAGAAATCAAGAGCCAGGTGCTTAACCATCTGAAGCACCCAGGCACCCCAGGGGATGGCTTCTTTTCACTAGAAGACATCTTTTCTCCCACCAGCCGTTTGGAGTCCGAAGTGAAAATGCTGTAAGATTTAGATAGTCAAATTAGTAACGTGTTTATTTAATTCTTTAATTTGTAGGTTTTTATTTAAGTTTTTAACATGTGCATACAATACTTGGATAATGGGTGAAACACACATACTTTACACTCAAAGGAATACACAGAACAGTTAGAAATTTTAGAAGAAATGTGGTTGCAACATTTAAAATAATGCAATTGTGCAATATTGATGCAAAAGTCAACATGCAAAATGAAACAAAAAACACCAGCATATATATGAAACAGGATTTTAAGATGCAACTTTCCATGTTATCCCAGTTTCAACTAACAGTACAACAGCACAATTCATCCACAATTCCAATGGCTACCATGGCAATGTATGCTAAAGGATTTCCAAAAGTTGTGGATTGAAACCAGATCCCCTATCATTACCATGTGAGAGGTGACTAAGGAATCAGTTGAAGAGACTAGAGAAAGAGAATTGGGGGGAGGGGTGATAAATTGCTCTTGTGCCATAGCACTAGGTCTGGTGAGCATGAATGTGTCTTTTTCCTATTAGATTATAAGCTTATTTTGTTAAATAAGTGTATTTTGCATATGAAGCCTACATGTAGTAGGAACTGAAATACGTTTTTTTTTAAGATTTTTTATTTATTCATTTGAGAGATAGAGAGAGAGCAAGAACATGAACAGAGGGAAGGTTCAGAAGGAGAGAGAGAAACAGGTTCCCCACTAAGCGGGGAGCCTGACACGGGGCTCGATCCCGGGACTCCAGGATCATGACCTAAGCCAAAGGCAGACGCTTAACTGACTGAGCCACCCAGGTATCCCTGAAAAACATTTTTAAAGTCCAATTCAGTGTGATATCAAAGATCCAAACTTTGATCCGTTATAAAGTTTGTTTCCTCTTCCCGGCTCAGGCCGGCGCTGGCTGCAAAGCCTATTTGGAAAACCTGGGGGCTGGCCAGGTTCTTCTTTCTCCCTCAACTCTCCCTCCTCTACCTTCTTTGCCCGGTATCTTTGACTTGTTCTAAGATCAGGCTTAGCACAAAGGTTTAAGAGAAAAAGTTACAGTTTGAGGTGGCTCTCCTGAAAAAGGGCAAGAAAAATAGGCCAGCTAGAGTGGTCTGCTTAGTGATAGAACAAAGAGAGAATGCTTTATTTTCACTGATAGTAGGGCCAAATAGGAGTTTCCCAGAGTACTGTGACATGGCACAAACATGGCCCCTGTGAGGGGAAAGCGGCCATGGGCATCTTGAAAAGGACTCCACACAAAATAATGTCTGAATGAGGACAGCCACCCAGCAGAGTGGTGACCTGCAAGAAACTGAGACCCTGAAGGGACGTCAACCAGCAAGTTGAAGGATCCTGCCTAAAGCAACAGAAATGGAGTTGAGTTTCCCAGCAGTCAGATCTCTGAGGAGACCAATAAGTGACCTACAGGAAAAATATTTTAGCGATAATAGTCTCTTAACACTTTTATGGGAACGTATTACATATATTTGTTAATTGAATCTTCCCAACAACCCGATATGGTAGAATGGAGTATTATCCCCAAATAACAAATGATGAAACTAAAGCACAGAGGGGCTAAATAATGTGGGCCAGGACACACAGTTAGCAACTAGCAGAGCTATGATTTGAATCCAGGGACTCTGACTCCAGGGTCTAGATTTTTAATGGACTGTATTAAAGGACCCCCTTGAAAAAGAGACACCAATTGTTTGTTGTGTGGTTGCACACAGAGGCCTCAGTGCCAGGTTACAACTATCCCAGCCACCAAAATTCTTATTAAGTTCCACTTATGTCTTATACATTTTCCTTGCAAGGAAAACAGACCAATGAAAGTCTGCTAGAGAACGAAAGTGGCCCAGTTGCTCAATCACCCCCAGCTAATAATCAATCAACTGCCACATGTAAGCAAGTTTAATAGAGACCAGAATAAGCAACCATACTAAACCACTGGCCCATGAACTCATGAATTAAATAAATGCCTGTTGTTTGTTTCAAGCCACTGAGTTTCTGGGTAATTCATAGCAATAGATAATTGATACTCTCTTAAATGAAGATTTCCTTCTGCAGTCACCAAGGAAATAATCAAAGACTTAGCAATTGAGTGGGAATGACAGTAGAAAGGAGTTTTCCAGAGAGTGGCTACCAGTGATACCTAGAGAAGCCAGAGATCTATTTACAGGGAAGATACAGGATTTATAGGCTGCTCCGATAGCCACATAGGCAGGGAGGGCTGCCCCAGGAAGGAAGCTACGTGCTGTATGGTGGCTTTTAGACTGGATCATCCATGAAGGTATTCAGCATGTGCTTTTATCCAGACTTAGCAGATGGCCTATTAAATTGTTCAGTCCCCAATTCAGTGCTTACAGGCAAGAATTTAAATTGTATTTTACATATCAGTCTGGCAACATAAGCCTTAGATGATGCTCATGGAGGGCTAAGGGTATTGGTACAGGAGAGCCTATTTGAAAACAGTGTAGTCCTATATTAAGAATCACAAACATAATCAATAATAGCCATTGACCTAGAAATCTCAATTCAGAGCATTCATTCTAAGAATGAATTCTTAGAATTAAAATCTTAGAATTCTTAGAAAATTCTTAGAATTAAAGTCTCAGTGGCACACCACTGTATCTGGACAGCCATCCAAATACAGTCCATTACCAAATAGAGAACATTCTCATTCTGTTAGCTGATCATAAACTTATAGAAAAAGGATAGGGCAACTTCTAATGTCAACTTTTTATACTGTATCATCTTTCAGTCAATAGTCAGGTTACCACTAGTGAGTGGGAGCCTCATTTCCCACGATCTGCCTCCTTCTTTCTTATTTGATCTTTAAACCACACTCCAAACCCTCCATATACATCCGTGGTCCTTACTCCATTATGGTGGCATTCCAGGAGGTCAGGGCCATGAAGTCTTTGCCTCAGGTTCTGTCCTGGGAGAAAATAAGTGAAACTCGTGATAGTCTCCAAAGGAACAGGCTTAGGACTTCACAGCGAAGCATCTACAAGAGCACCAAACTGATTATATAATCATTCCACGTAGTTTGATGATGATTTGTTAAAAGGTATCTTTCCCATTATAGGTAAGAACGAAGAGGATAAAAAATACATATAATTAGATTTTTTGCAATATTGTTGTTATTAAAATTTTGTGAATAATTTTATTTCCTAACCATAGGGAATTTCAAATAAATTCTAAATAATTGCTGTTCCCTGCTAGGTTTCCACTTGACTGGTTTTTTCTCACCACTCTTTACAGAAACCTTCAGAGATTACCACCCACCACTACCCTCCAACAGTTTCTCATTGTCTCATTTCTGTGTTATATTTTTATAATAGCTGTAATCACTATTTAAATATATCTTTAAATAATTTGTCTCTAAGTTAAGCGTCTGCCTTCAGCTCAGGTCATGGTCCCAGGGTCCTGTGATTGAGCCCTGCATCAGGTGGGCACATGCTTCTCCCTCTGCCATTCCCCCTATTTGTGCTCTCTCTCTGTGCCAAATAAAAATAAATAAATAAATAAATAAAAGAATTTGTCTCTGTTTATCATCTATCTTCTCCCATGAGGATGTAGCCTTTTTGAAGTCAAGAACCTTATACATCTTGCTCACTAAAGTATCTCCTGCATATGGGACAGATCATGGCACATAATAGGTGTGCAATAAAATATTTGCTGAATGAACAAATTTTAGACATTAAAATTATAAATATAAAAATGTATGGCTTGGTGGAAAAAAATCTTACATTTAATTGCTTAAATACAAACAACATAAACTGATTTAAACTGTTAAAATATTTTGCATATGAATTAAAGAAACAATTACAATAGCTTAATTTACTGAGGCAGAATAATTATAAATAACATTTTTTCTTGTATTATGAGTCATCTTAATGTAATTAAAACAGTGTTTACGAATTTTTAATTACCCAGCCTAACCTTGCTCATGTGTATGAAATAACATGAAGGCATATTTTGGCTTTCCTGGTGAAAAAAGCTGGTGGACAGTAGTATAAACTCAAATCCTTGAAATACTCAGGGACTAATTTAGATATAAGAAACTAATGGCTTTAACAAGTACAAAATAAATCTTGGTTGAAATTCATGTTTCTCTGAAATGTAGATCTTAAGTTCTGCATTAATTGTAAAAGAGTGTTTTGAGCTTGTTAATACAGGAAAGCAAAACATCAAACATCATCTTGCTTATATGCCTTTAAGCTTTTCCATAAGAAGTAATGACTATTCACAAAAGATTTGTTTTTGCGGAGTTGGCCTCACCATGCCAAGGAGGAAGATGATGCAACAGTATCATTCCTTAAAAATTCAAGCTCCAAGCTCCAGGGTACACGAACCTCCATAATGACTATTACCTTGTAGCTTTGTCATTACTTATTTATATGTATGTCCCCCCGCCACCCCGTGGAACTATAAACTGCTTGAGGGCAAGAGTATATTCATATTATTTGTTGGGTTAAAATAATTCAATAGTCTATACTTGAGCACCTTAGATACTAAAAGTTTGCAGGAAATTGATCTTCAGATATGAAAAGATATCATGTACCTACTCTGTATATTTACTCTCAAACAGGATAAGCAAGAATTTGAGTCTGTTTACAACAAAGAAGCACACAAGAGAATAGTGGGTTACAATTCAAAATTTCTAAAGTCAGGGAAAATTCTATTTGAATATATAGTCAAAGCAAAGCCGGTGATAAGAAAGAAGGGAGTCTCACCTCTACAGACATAAATGGCCCCATAGTGGCTGTAGATGAAACTCAGATTTGGTGTTGTTACTCCTGGTAGCAAAAGCAAAAAATGGGACCCAGTCAGTTAGTTTTTATTATCATAAAAACCAGGGAAAGGAAGAAATCATTACCTAAATGCAGGAAAAGAAACAAATCATTACCTAGATCTTAGCTATGAGAGAAATACTTGAGGTACATTACAGGTTAATCATATGAATAATATTTCTGTGTAATATCCCCAGAGCAAATGTAATAAAGAATTTTAAGGTTGTTTCTCAACATCTTCCCCCATGAAAGCCGAGAGCTAACCACCACAAGGTAATTCTGCAAAGACAATTCATTCACAATTCATACCAAGACAACATAATCCAAGGATATATTTCTCTGTCCTTTAAGCCAGAGGTGAGCAAACTACGGATTGCAGACCAAATTCAATCCACAGCCTAGTCTTATAAATAAAGTTTTATTTGGACCCAGCCACAGCCATTCATTTGCTTAGTGTCTGGGGCTGCTTTCATGCTACAACAATAGAGTTGAGTAGTTGCTACATACTGTATTGTCGGTCCACAGAGCCTAAAACATTTACTATGTGGCCCTTTCAGAGAAAGTTTGTCAGCCTGGGCTTTAAAGCAAACCGCTATTGTTACCACTTTTATCCACAGAGCTTTTGATGAGAGTTGGGATAGCAAACAACTTGTTGATTTCAGTTGAATTTATACACTAGGCAGAACCACATGAAACTGCTAATTTTCGATTTTATTTTTTTATTTACAAAAACATCCAATTTACACAGTTCAATCTAACACTTTAGAAAAAAATAAGATTGAAATCTTGTTATGAAAATTAAAGAGCTAAATAAGTCTTTTACTTGGATGGGTAATAATCCTCCCATTAAGAATGGGACATGAAATATTGTGAAGCAAAGCCAGGATATTTCTGAAGAAGGAATTTTAATCTTCCCACAACATAAAGCCAGACCTAACAATATTTCAATTTTTGAATGCTACCATTCCAAGTAAGAGAAGAAGAAAATATTAACCATCCTAATTAAAAGCCCAATTTAATGTCAAATTCAGCAATGATGGCTACTCATTTGGCATGATGGTTTCTACAGCACTAAGGACATAGTGGCTATTCAATATATATCCCTTTAATTCTCTAACAGTACATAACATCATTTCATGAAATTTTAAACAAAAATGTGGGTAGATCCATCTATGCACTGAAAATGGTACAGCTTGAAACATCAACAAAACAATATCAATTATCAGTAATAGATGTTTATATGAGAATAAGTTGGTACATTTCTTTAAGGCATAATCAATATCTCACTAATATCCTACTATACACACACTATACCAGTGGCTACAGAGAAATATAGGGTTTAGTTCTTTTGGGCAAGGGACTTTCAATCTAGCTGGTGAAACATCTATTAAGAAGATAGAGTGGGAGCCCATAAGGCATTGCCCTAATGAAGTGCTAAATGAATAAAACTGACAATAAGTGAACCATTGCTGTATTGTGTTGAATTCACTCTGCATGAAAATCAAGCAGGAGTCAAGAGGCCCCAAGTCTAGTTTCAACTGTGACGTTTCCTAGCTAGAATATAAATTATTTTATTTAACACTGTTAAGCTTGTTTATTTTGCTCAATTGCACATGCTTCAGTTCAGGAGAAGCCTGAAGTAATTACCGCATCACCACTAACAACTTTGGAGCCCTGGGTTTCTGTGGAAGACCTTCTGTGGAAAGGGCTCAACAGATATTGGACTCAATTTGCATTTTAAGGAGTTTGGAAACATTTTAAATATCATAATATTTAGAACACTCCAAGGAGTTATAAGCCAGATGTCAGCACATTGGAAACCACCAATGTATTAACTTGTGTTTCCAGTTTGACTCATTTTTGAATGGACCTCAGAATAAAGGGTTCTCCCACAAGGAAATCCTGAGATTACAAAGTGATCTGTGAAACCTCCCACTTGCAACTAGTTTTCTGTCTAAATCAAGATATGTAATCATATGCAAAAACACAAAAATACTAAAATAAATGAGGTGCTAAGGATTTGGATTTCACAAAATCATGAGTGCCCCATAGTAGCTCTGATTCCAAGGTTTTGTATTAATCAAAACAACTCCTTTAGTTTCATTTATTCACTATATAAAGAGTAAATATGTTCAGTTTACACTTATAAAGTCATTTTTACTAATAAAATACCATCTGTTTTTATATAGCGGAGTTCAATTTCAGATTTTATTCTAAAGGAGTTATTTCTGCAGACATGATCTGAAAAGTCATTTCCAAATCAAATAGTGTATGAGTCTCCGGGCAAAACTCTGTTTTACAACAGAAATAGAAAACAATATCCTTGTGCCTTAAGATTTTATAATCTCATACACTATATACAAGGCAACTGCCAGATTCTGCTTACTAGTTATAAAATATTTGCTCTTCCCACTTGGTTTTGCACAACACCTGCAATTTAATCAGGATGTTTTTGGGTGTGCCCACACTTCCCTGTCAACATTACAGTTTTGGGCAAATGCCAACCTGTAAGAGATTTTCATCTTGAGACTGTTTCCCTTCTTGCAACATCAGTTGTACTGTTGCCAAAAACATCAACCTACTGAGGGAACATCCCCTTTTACCCACTCCCATCCATTTCTGGACTCAAATAATAAACACTTAATGGCTACATCTGAATCAAGCTTTCCTTAGTAACAGACCTAAAACAATCCTCACCATCCTTGTGGGTCAGTCTTTTTTTCTTTTTTTTTACATGTTCTGAATACCCTAAGTATTAGGCTACTCTGTTTTTAATTTTTGCTTTTGTCCCTTTCTGTCAAAGAGGATTCTTGTAAGATTGGGAACTTCCAAAATATCCACTCCATCATCCTAAAAGAACTTAGCTCTCTAATTCTACACAGGAGAATAAGTCATTTCTATTTCTACCCATCGTGGTATCTGAGAATGTTAACTTCCTCAGTAGCAACAAAGAGCTTTGTCCTTTCTTACATGGTGGACATTACTTGTTAAGTGTGATCAAACCCAGGAGCCAATTTCCTAGTGAGATGAAATGCTAGAGAAAACAGCTCTGATCACCAAACAATGACTCAGTATGTTAAAAGGACAAACCTAAACTGAAACAATGCTGTTGAATATATTTGTGGCTTCCGAGAAAGAAGTTTGTAGACAAGAATGCTATATTTATCTAGATTTGGGTCTGTATTCTGTTAGAAAGACTTTTCTTTCATTGCTATTGCATTTTTAATATCAGAGCAAACTATGATTGCTCACATTGCTCAAAGTTGTTAAATATTTATGCTTTCTTGGATGTCTTAAGAAGGAAATGCACCTAATAGAAACAATCTGCTAGAGTGGTCAATAGGCCTGGTTTGGACTACGGTGGATGATATTATTCAATCTGGTGAATTATTTAGACTTGTATGTTTTAAGGATTAGAAATATTTGTTAGCTAAATTCTGTCACACTCAATAATTGTCTATATAATATTGAGGATAAAATATTATGACTTTTTTAAACTATCTTGTGTCTGTTCTCCTGATATGCTCAGAATTATTACATAGAGTACAAATTAAAAGCAAATTTACCCTCAAATTTCTAAAATAGTGAATGAGATAACAAGTCCTAAGAATAAAGTATAAAATCAAAATCCTTTACTGTGGTTTCCAACCCACTTCCCCATATATATAACATTTTTTTTCCCTAGCTCATTCTACACAAGCCACCCTAGACTTCCTCCCATTCTTCAACACACCTGGCTTCATACTGGCTTAGAGACTTTCCAACTGCCACTCCTTTTTCTGAAATGGTTTTCTCCAATTCTTCATAGAACTTAACCACAAGAGCAGAGAGTTTTTAAAGCAAGGCGTTGGGAGCATGAATCCCAGGACATAGTGAATTAATGTATGTAAATGACTAGAATATAATTAAGTGCTCAATAATTATAGATCATTATTGTTGGGCTTGTCATTGTCACCCTTCTGTTCTCAGCTCATATGTTACTTCCCCACACAGACAGGCTTCCCTGAACATAGAGTTTCTCCTGCCTCCCTTCTCCAAGCAGTCACTCTCTGTCACATAATCCTTTTATTTCCCTCCTCGCAAATGAGGATTGCCTAATAAGTAGCATTTTAGAGAAAAGCTAAACTCTGGATGGATGGCTTTATTTTTAATGGTCAGAAATGCTTTCTCTAGTTTCGGCAGCTAAGAAAATATGTTAAACCCGTCACAGTGATAGTAATGAAAAGTCGGTACTTATTTTTAAGTGAGTGGGATGACAGTTTAAGTGGCCTGTGGTTTCTTATTTATGGGTGAAGGGGCTAACTTAAGGAAACTCATGATTATATATAACATGCTCTCTTGCCTTCTGAGCAAGTCAAGGCAGTAATATCTCAGGCAGACAGTGACTAGGAAGTGTTTATTCTTATTTTTAAATCCAAGATTTGAAATTATGTTGAGTAATTTACATTCAATTTGTGTGGGGAAGATAGATTGAAGAGAGGAGAGTCTTGGGAGTGGTATTCTAGCCTCATCTCAGAGATCATAATTCTTCTCTATCCCTTATGCAAATTATAAAATTACTGCTTTATGAAAAATCACCACCCAAAAATATAATGTTGGATGAAAATATAAATCTGTTCCAGAAAGTGTTAGGTAAACTCTTGTACAATAGAGCTAGTGAATCATTAAATATAGCATATCCTTTAACTTTGGGAAATTGTCTTTCTTGGGGACAAACAAGGAAAACAATGAACTTTGATGCCTATATGAGCAAAGTCCTGGGGTTGACGGTTACTCTGACCACCCCATCCCCAACACAAACACCCTGGATTTCTGATATTCCTTCTTCCCATTCCTTTCTCTGGTCATTCTTTTACTCCTCGCCATCTTTTTTTTTTTTTTTTAAGATTTTATTTATTTATTTTGACAGAGAGAGAATGAGAGCGAGAGAGGGAACACAAGCAGGGGGGCTGGGAGAGGGAGAAGCAGGCTTCCCGCGGAGCAGGGAGCCTGATGCAGGGCCTGATCCCAGGACCCTGGGATCATGACCTGAGTCAAAGGCAGACGCTTAATGACTGGGCCACCCAGGTGCCCCACTCCTCTCCATCTTTAGACAAAATGAGAAAGACAGAAAACATTTCCAGTACAAGATGGATTAGTGGGAGAATATTTTGGAAAAGTCAGTTCTTTCCTTTTCTTCCTGTACTTTAATGTCTAATCTATAATCAAGAGTCTGGAACTCTTGATTTCTCTGACAGTGATCTTTTCACCAGACACTTCCCCAATGCTGTTCACCATAACACAGCTCCAGCCATCAGAGGCAACCCTACCTTCTCATTTCACAATCAGCTGTTCTACAAACATGAAAGCTGAAGCCAAGAAACAGCGAACAACTTACCAAGTTTATTTCAAATCAGTGAAGATGGTATTAATACTCATGCTTATAAATTTCTTGACTCATGGATAAAGTGAGAGACAAGTTGCCTCATTTCATGCTTTGAAATAACCAAGTATTTAATCTTAATTTTGCTCTTGTAAGTATGTATTCTGAAGAGCAACCTGACTCTTGCATAATTCTTTGGAGTGGGAGAAAGGGAAAGTCCTGTGAGGGCGGGTGGGAAGCAATTAGGAAGGAGAGGGAAGGGTGGAGTGGGCGGAAGGCTAATCCATGGAAGGGTGCTGCATGGGTTATGAAGAAACAGTGGGTCTTTGGTCCAACTGGTCTGACTCAGCCCTAGGAAATAGATCATTATCATCAACTTTGTCTCTGCAAAGGAAAGATTGGAGCTGCAAATGAATATGCAAGCACTTGTTAGACAAGTGGAATGGATTGTCATGTTTATACGTATGTATATGATTTATGAAGCACTCACCATGTACAATATGTGTGCTGGAAGTTTTGACTACATTATCTCATTTAATTCTTACAACAACCCTAGGATGAAGGTATCACTATCTTCATTGTGGAATTGCAAAGAAGGCTTAGGGAAATTAAGTATCTTGCTCAAGATCACATAGTTAACAACATGGAGAAGTGAAGCTGCTAATCCTGATTTCTAAAGTCTTAAATACCAGTAGTTAAGCCTCCTATAGAGAAAAAAAAATCTCTATTACCATAGTGAAAAGTTGTATGCCTGTGTACACACTTGACTTTGCCACTGCATGCTCTTTGAGACCATAAATTTTTTGGTTTGTTTTCATATCTGTGTCTTCAAAGCAGCCTACCCCAAATCCTGCCATACATGTGATGTTCAGTTAATGTCTTTTATTTCCATGTAAATGCTCACATTAGCAAGGAGCAAACTATGATTAATAATAACAGCAGGAGCTGATAGATAAGTGGCAGCAGTGATCATCTGTCCCCACCCTCACTTAAAACTCCAAAGGATGGTGGACAAAGGAAGTTGCAAGAGGCTGCTTTACAAGCAGTCTGAGATGAGGGAGCAGTTGGGGAAGTCTATCAAGGAGACACAAGGTCAGCGTGCCCTGCCTCACAGTCACCATTAACCACAAGGCATAGAAGCTAGTGGGTGTGACTTGTACCATTATGGGAATCATTTGAGAGAGCTCTTTGGGTTCTTGAGGTTGCAACATTTTTCATGTATTATACAGACACACATTTTGTGTGTATTTTAATGTCTTCTCTCATCTCTCCTCACCTCATTCCCATCCCCTCCCCACCCCATCCCCACCATCACCATGTTTTTCCAAATACGACCAGCACTTCTAATTCATGATCGGAACAATGAATTCGAAGACTTAAACAACAAATACATGGAATTCCCTCAATCTCTCTTTATTAAACTTATATATTACAATAAACTGTAGCCACCATAAATAATTCTACAGTTCTTTATCAGCCATCTTCACAAAGATATTTCAGAAATTAGATATACACGTGTTCTATTTTTTTCTCTCTGAACAGAATGAGAGAAAAAAAATCACTAACAATAACATGTCCTTTTCAAAATTTCTCTCAAAATGATAATATTTCCAGTTATGAAGTAGTCAAAAAATCTTTATTGAGAGCCTACTATGTACAAATGCTAAGAATTGATTTTGAGAATTCAAAGGAGTATAAGAACAGGTCCCCTGCCCTGAGTTTCAAATCTAGGTATAAAGAGAAGAGCATCACATATGAAGGTCAACAGGATAAGGGACAGTATGTGCAAGAGGCAGCATGTTACTTCAGGTGAGTAACAAGTACTCTGGAAGATGAGAGGAGATATAGCCAACTGACTTGTGCTTCAGGTGGTCAGAGAAATTTTCATGAAGACAAGACATGATCAAGAACTTGAAGGATTGGCTAACAGGAAAAAAGTAATTACAAATCTTCCTTGATTCACAGTGGGATTACATCCTGATAAACCCATCGTAAGTTGAAAAGATCATCAGTTGAAAATGCATTCTATACACCTAACCTACAGAATATCATAGCTTAGCCTCCCCTACCTTAAACAAGTACAGAACACTTACATAAGCCTAGGCTACAGTTTAGCCTACAGCAAAATCATCTAACACAAAGCCTAATATATTATAAAGTGTTGACTATTTCACGTCATGTATTGAAAGCTGTACTGAAAGTGAGAAACAGAATGGGTGTATGGGTACAGAACAGTTGTAAGTCTATGTGTTGTTCATCTTTGAGATCGCATGACTGACTGGAAGTGTGGGTCCTTGCCGCTGCCCAGCATCACCAGAGAGTATTCCACCATGTATCACTGGCCTGAGAAAAGATCAAAACTCAAAATTCAAAGCGGAGTTTTTACTGAATGCATACTGCTTTCACACCAACATAAAGTCAAAAAAGCATAAGTCAAACCATCCTAAATGAGGGATCAGCTGTATTTATTAACTGCTCTTAATAATTATACTATGCTGTTTCTTCCCCGACTCTTGATACTTTTCTCAAACCTCCTCTTCTTCCCAGTTGCCCTCAGAAATCCAGAAGTCATCTATGACATCTCCCTCTCCCTCATTTTCCCACATCTAATTGGTCAAGGAGTCCAGCTGATTTCCCTCAAAAATGAGCGTCAAATGCAACCCCTTTTCTCTATTCCCACTGCTAACACCGTAGCCTGCAATACCAATATGTTAGCTCCCTACCTGTTCTCATGAAGCTACTCCTGCCTGTCTCCAAACACTTCTCCTCACAGTAGCCAATGGAATCTTTTACTAAGCCTAAATAGGATTATTTCTTGGCTAAGGTCATTCAATGGCTCCTCATAGTCCTGAGAATAATTTAGTATGTCCTTAATATGCTTCTCAAGGATGTACCTATTTTTCGTCCTCATTGGCTTCTGCAGTCACAGACTCTACCACCCTGTCCTGATAACAAACACCACCCTGACAGGACTCCGTAGTGGGCAAACTCACCAAATAGTTCCTTCTTCTTGTGTTCTGGAATGTTCTTCCCTTCAGTGTTCACATGGATAACTTCTATTCAATCATTATATCTCAGCTTAACTATTCTTTCATAAGAAAAGTCTTCTCGTACCTCAATCTACATTACCAACCCCCCCAATCCCTGATAATATCTCTCAAATGCCCTATAATTTACAATGATACACTTAGAGTTTTACTTAAAGACTATTTCTCCATTAGTCTCTAGGCTCAGTGATAGTAGGAACCATGTGTATTTTATGCACCATGATAGTGTCAGTTTCCAGTCCCCCACCAAAAAACAAATAAATGAATAAATAAATTACTCAATTTCAACACTTAAGTTAGTTTCCACTCTTTTCCACCAATACTGTTCCATGGTTTACTTTAAGTGTCAAAGCAATTAACAAGCTTAAAAGTTCTACAAATTTTCAACATCCAGGGATTACATATATTTTCTTATTAGTCAATGCCACAAGCTCTGCCCCTCCTTCCCTCTAAACTCAAGAGTTTAAAAAAATAAAAATCCCATGCTTGATGTAGCTTGAAAAACCTTTATTCCACACCTTAACTTAATGTCTTTTTTTAAATTATTATTCTTTCTGATTTTCCTTCTACTTTTTTTTCCAAACAAGCTAAGCTTGTATCACACAAACCAGGAAATATCTACCTTCTTCAGACTAATCTCCAGAAGGAAGAAAAGTGAAGCCTCCCAGTGTCCTCAGATGGAAAGAAAGAGAGAAGAACTCATCTTCCTAGAGTCTGGGGAAGAACGGAGCAAGAGTAGCTCACTCTAGAGGCCAGACCCAACCCCCAGGCAGGTCTTCTCTTCCCCAGGCCTCAAATACAGGCTCTTTCTTCCCTTGGCCTAACTCTTAATATTTTATCAAAAACATTCATTGGTTATAGCAATTCCATGGAAGCAAAAAAAGGCAAGAAAAATCTTGTAACATCTCTAAAAACATACCCTCAAATTATTTTTATATTAAAATAATAATAGTGAATTGAGTGCTTATAATGAGACAGAGACTGGCTAAGTGTTCTATATATGTTAAAGCACTCAGTTCCCCTCCCCCCAATAAACCCTATGTAATGAGCATTATTACTATCACAATTCTAAGGAAATGAGGCCCAAAGAGGGTGAATAATTTACTTAGCTTCACAGAGCTATTAAATGGGAAAACCATTTTTCTGTGATAAAATTTTACTTATCCACTCTTGTACCCTTGTAACCCACACTAGATATCTGCAAAAAAACTAACTTGGCAAATTCTGCAGATATCTGTTCATTCAACACTCTATTGGGCTTTGGAGCTCCAAAGACAAAGAAATCATTATCCTTGCCTCCCTAGAGCTTATAGTCCTGGAAAAAGACAAAACAATGGAAACGTAGGAAACTTACCATGAGTGGTATCCGAGCTCCAAGGGAGAACTGGCTCTCTCAGTCTAGGGGTTTCTTCTTGGAGAAGGTCACATCTGAATGGTGAGTAATATAATGAATAGTAAGTGATGTCACAGGTCAATTTGGAACATTTAATATACATACTTACCTCTAAGTAACCTCTTTAAAATTACATAATGTAAATATTTAACCCCCAAATTTAAAACCAACAGAACAAAGAGAATTGGTGAAGAAGTGAGAGACGGGCAGAAGCTATATAGCGGACAACTGGCTGAACGGAGGGAAGAAGGCTGAAATCTATTGCCTACAGAGGGGGCATCCCAATGTGAGTGGAGTGGATTTGGTCCACATGACACCAAAAAGGCTCAGACACTGGAACCACTAGGTACCTCTGGGAGCCAATATTCAGAATGGAGCCAAGAATAGGACTAGTTAATAACCTATCTGGAACTTTTCAATGTCTCCCATCCCTTCTACCAATCTATACAGCCAGTAAACTACACCTTTGCAACTCTGGGCAGAAGACAAGAGCTTTACTCCCAGAAAAAGCTGAACCTGCAAGACTCTTCACTCAAATAACAAACACAGCTAAGGTCAGGAGCAAAATGCCCTAAAGGAAATGGGAGATTAAGTGAAAATCTCTGTACTGAACAGTGAGGCTTCTTGAGCCCTTTTCCTAAGTCTACAGTTATCATAAGCAGAAAACTGCAAGATTCTCCTCTGGAAAAACAGAATGGTCCAAGGGAGGAGACCTCTAGATACAGACATTGGAAGTCTACAAGGAAAGAGCTGGGTTCTAGCTCTATTGAAAGCAGGCAGCCACCCAGTGCTGCCTTGGCACACGGACCTGCTAATGAGCTTTTTAGAGCCCCACTCTTAGCTACACGTGGGCAGACAAGATCTCCAAATATTTGCCAAAGCCCTAATATGCAAGATAGACCAAAGCAAGCAAGTAAGCAAGCAAACAAACAAACAAAGCCGGAGATTAGATTGGACTTAGAAAAAATAGAGAATCAATACAGTGAGCAGAAAAAGGCTGAGGGGAAAAATAACCTTTAATAAATAACTTTAGGAATATGGGATGAGACTACACTTATAAAACAAAACTGGGAAACTAAAAAAAAAAAAAAAGTTATATTTTAAGCCCAAGGATTTTGTTGTATTATTCTTTATATCATTTTGTAAGTCTTACTTATCTTTCAATAATTTTTTTGTAAAAAGAGAGAAAAGCTAACTACACTAAAATTGAAAGGCTTTATTACTTTATTCTTTAATTTTCATATCTTCAACAGAACTTTTGATAAATGAAGAACAAGAACAGAGATCACCATTCATGTGAAAAATGAACAATCTAAAAATAAAGAAGAGCTCTTGAAATGAAAATGATAGTAGACAAAAAAGTCAACGAAGGGTTTTAAGACAAAATCAAAGACTCTCCCAAGCAAGAACAGAAAGATAAAGAATTGAAAAATGGAAAATACAAGAAAGAAAATAAGAAAATCAATACAGGATATTCAACATCTGAATAATCTTTGCTCCCAAAATACAGAGTAGAGCTCCAGTTATCATCTTATTTCTTTTTTTTTCTTTTTCCTTCTTTCCTTTTTTTTGGGAGGGGTTAAAAAATGTATATTTAGATTTAGCCAGCTGGACTCAGTTTAGATGATCCCAATTTTGTTAGCAACATCCAAAGCATCATAATCAGAAGCCAGTTGAACATACACCTTCATCTCTCCATCAGGCCTGATCAGAGTGTTGACCTTGGCCACATCAATGTCATAGAGCTTCTTCACAGCCTGTTTGATCTGGTGCTTATTGGCCTTGACATCCACAGTGAACACAAGTGTGTTGTTGTCTTCTGTTTTCTTCATGGCTAACTCAGTAGTCAGGGGAACTTCATGATGGCATAGTGGTCAAGCTTGTTTCTTCTGAGGGTGCTCTTTCAAGGATATTTGGACTGCCTTCAGAGATGCAGTGTCTTGGGCCATTGGAAGGTAGGTGACACGCTGATCTTTATTTTGTGACTGTGGACACCTTTCAGCACCACTTTCTTGACCTTCAAAGCCTCTGTTTTGGCTTCCGCTTTAGGAAGGGCAGAGATTTCCTTCTTCACCTTTGGCACCTTCTTCACTGAAAGGGTACCATCTTATTTCTCTTCTTGCTTTTTTTGGGAAAGCATCTTAAGAAAGTTATCTACACCCACTAATTGTCATTTCTTCCCTCCTCTCTCTGTGAATCCACTCCAGTCAAACTTTTACCTTACCACTTCCCCAACATCTATTTTCATCAAGATCACCAAAAAAGAAACTCATTTCTTAGTCCCCATCTCACTTATGAGCAACACCTGACAAAGTAGATAATTCCCTTCTTCTTGGAAAACTTTCTTTGCTTGTGGAACTCCACATATCCCTGCTTTCCTCCTACACCTTGGCCTCTCAGTCTTTCCTGCTGTTTCTTACTCATCTTACTCATCAACCTTATCTCTAAATGTGGACAGTGCCTCCAGACTCCATCCTGAGATCTCCTTTCCTCTAGTGAGTATATAATCTACACCCACTCTCTGGGCTATCACTTCCTATCTCGTGGTCATACAGACCACCTGTATGCTGAAGGCTTCCACATCTGTATCTCCAGCCCACATACCTCACCTAAACATGCAGATCTAAATGTCAAACTCACAATTTACATCTTTATTTGGATATGTAACAGGCGTCTCATACTTTCAATGCCCAATTCAAAACTTCTAACTTACACCTTCCTCCCTCTCCCCAGAAATAAAGATAAAAAAAAAAAAAAAAAAAAAAAACAAGCTTCTCCTCCTGTACTTTTCCCTTTTCAGTTTTTGGCAACTTCTTTTTTTAGGCTCATGCCAAAATCCTGAGTCATCTTCCTTCCTTTTTATCTCATACCTCAGATATGGTCTGTCAGCAAATCATGACACTTCTACCTTCAAAATATATAAAGAATTCAACCACAACACACAATCCTCACTGCCACTGCTCTGGTACAAGCCACTGTTACTTCTCTCTTGATTTGTTGCAACAGCCTCCTGAATGGCACCCTTGCTTCTACCTTTGCCCTCTTTCACACTGTCTCATCATACCAGCCAAGGTGATTCCATTAAGACCTATGTTAGATCATGCTATTCCTCTGCTCAAAACCCTCCAATGGTCCCCTTCCTACCTACAAGGCCTTGCATAATTTGGGCCCCACTTGCCCTTAACCTCATTCCCTCCCACTCTCCCATTTGCTTCCTTTGTTTTGGTCACCCTGGCTTTCTTACTATTCCTTAAATACATCTGTACTTCAAACTTGATATTTTTCCTACCTAAAAGGCTTTTACACCAGAGATCTACATAGCTAACTCCTTAATCCCTGTCATCTTAACTTAAACCTCACTCTCACAGTGAAGCCTTTCCTGGCCTCATATCTAAATTCACAAATCTCACATACACAGCCTATATCATAACTTCCTTGCTGGCCTTTTTTTTTTCTTAGCATTTATTACTAACATTACTTTTTATTTTACTTATTTAATTTATCTATCTTTACCATTAGAATATATGCTTCACAGGGTAGAATTTTTAGTCTTTGTGTACACTGCTATAATCCAAGAACTTAAAAGAATTCACAAATATGACAAAGACATTTATTAATAAATGAAATAATCAAGGAACAGGAAACATAAATCTATCAAAGAAATAATTCAAGAAAATGTCTTAAAACTTAAGAACCTCAGTTTACAAAATGACTCCTGGTAACTTATTAATAAAATAAGACCCACACTATGACACAACATTATGAAATCCAAAATGTTAGAGATTTAAAACTTCCTGTGAGAAAATAACTGATTATATACAAAGAACTGGCAATTAGATTGCCATTAAACTTTATAGAATTAATGCAATCTACTAGAAAAAAAAATGGAGTGCTTTTAAAATTCTGATAAAATTTTACTTTCTATAAAACATTTCTTATCTAAATAATGTATCATTTAAATATGAAGGCTAAATAAAGACCATCTCAGGCATTTAAGATTTTAAAGATTTTAAAATAAATTACCTCCCATGTACCTTTTTCCAGGAAGCTACTAGAGGATGTGTTTTCCAACATGAGGTTGTAAACCAAGAAAAGTAAGGCATTAGATCCAGGAAATAGAAAATATAAAGAAGAAATAAATGAAGAGAATTCAGAGAATAGTGTGGAATATCAGGTCTAAGGGTCAGCCAGTTCAAATTGGAACTGGAAAACACAAGGCTACAGTAGGAATCTCAAAGACAAAAGAACTTCTAGGGGGGCGGAGCAAGATGGCAGAGGAGTAGGAGACCTGGATTTCGTCTGGTCTCAGGAATTCAGCTGGATAGGGATCAAACCATTCTGAACACCTACAAACTCAACAGGAGATCGAAGAAAAGAATAGCAACAACTCTCTGAACAGAGAAGCGACCACTTACTGGAAGTTAGGACGTGCGGAGAAGAGAATGCGAGGGGATATTTGGGAAGATAGACAGCGGGAGAGGGGGCCTCTGCCAGCCACTTCTGGCAAATGGTGGAGCCAGGGAGCACAAAATCGGAACTTTTAGAAGTCGGCTCTGCTGAGGGACGTCGCTCCAGTGGCTAAGCAGGGGGTGGCACCCTCACAGGACAGCGTGGTCTCAGGACCCTCGGGGTCACAGACCAGGGGTGCCTGAGTGCGGCAGAGCTCCCAGGTATCGAGCGGGGAAGCCGGCTGCAGAAATGGAGCCGAGGCGCAGGCTCTCAGCTCGGGGTGGCCATAAACTGATCCGTGGCGCAGTCGGGACCCCACTGCTCCTCCAGCAGGGACCCAACAAGTGACAGATCTGGGGAGACTCCCCTTCCTCCCTCAGGAGGAGCAGCGTGGGAGCGCACCGCAGGGATCTGCTGGGTTTGGAGACTCCACACAGGGTCGGGTGCCAGAGATAGAAATGCTCGGTCACAGGCCGGGTGAGCACGGAGTGCGGCCGGAGACCCGGGACACGGGAGTGACTGCTTTTCTCTGGGGCTCACCGAGAAGCGGGGCCCCGAGTTCTCAGCTCCTCCAGGCAGAGATTGGGAGGCCACTGTTTTCACTCTGGTCCTCCAAAGCTATACCAAGAGCTTGGAGGTAACAAAAGCACCGGAGGGCAAACCCCAGCAGATTGCTTAGCCCGGGCGGCAAGGGCGGGGCAATTTCGCCTCCGGCAAAGACATTTGGGAACCACGGCAACAGGCCCCTCCCCCAGAAGATCAGCACAAACAGCCAGCAAGCCAAGACCAAGTTTACCGATCAAGGAGAATGGGAGAATTCCAGCGCTAGGGGAATACTGCACATAGAATTCATGGCTTTTTTTCCCATGATCCTTTAGTCTTTCAAAATTAATTTTTTTAATTTTCATTTTTTTTTGAATTTTTCTTTTTCTCTTTTTCTTTTTTAAAGATTTTATTTATTTATTTGACAGAGAGAAGGTGAGCACAAGCAGGGGGAGTGGCAGGCAGAGGGAGAGGGAGAAGCAGGCTCCCCACCGAGCAGGGAGCCCGATGAGGGGCTCTTTCCCAGGACCTTGGGGTCATGACCTGAGCCAAAGGCAGACGCCTAACCAACTGAGCCACCCAGGTGCCCCTCTTTTTCCCTTTTTCAACCAACATCTTATCAATCCCTTTTTTAAAAAATCTTTTTTATCTTTCATTTTTAGAGTCATAGTCTATCCCTTCATAGTAGTTACCCTTATTTTTGTCATATTATATATATATATAAGTTGTTCTCGCTTTAAAATTTTGAGATACAGTTTCTTCTAACAGATCAAAATATACCCTAAATCTCTAGTGTATGGCTTTGTCCTAGTCTCCTGCCTGATCACATTCTCTCCCTTTTTTTTTCTTTTTTTTTAATCCTCTTCTTTCTTTTTTCAAACAACTTCTTATCTTAGAAGAGACTCATTTTATTTATTTACTTATTTTTAAGCTTTTATTTATTTATTCAATAGTAAGAGACACAGCGAGAGAGGGAACACAAGCAGGGGGAGTGGGAGAGGGAGAAGCAGGCCCCCCGCCGAGCAGGGAGCCCGATGTGGGGCTCGATCCCAGGACCCTGGGATCATGACCTAAGCTGAAGGTAGACGCTCAATGACTGAGCCACCCAGGAGCCCCTAAGAGACTCATTTTAGACCCAAAGGCACCCCCAGATTGAAAGTGAGGGGGTGGAAAACCGTTTACCATGCTAATGGACACCGAAAGAAAGCTGGGTTGGCAATCCTTATATCAGACAAATTAGATTTTAAAACAAAGAATGTAATAAGAGATGAGGAAGGACACTATATCCCACTTAAAGGGTCTATCCAACAAGAAGATCTAACAATTGTAAATATCTATGCCCCTAGCATGGGAGCAGCCAATTATATAAGGCAATTAATAACAAAAGCAAAGAAACACATTGACAACAATACAATAATAGTGGGGGACTTTAACACCCCTCTCACTGAAATGGACAGATCATCTAAGCAAAAGATCAACAAGGAAATAAAGACTTTAAATGACACCCTGGACCAAATGGACTTCACAGACATATTCAGAACATTCCATCCCAAAGCAACGGAATACACATTCTTCTCTAGTGCCCATGGAACATTCTCCAGAATAGATCACATCCTAGGTCACAAATCACATCTCAACTGGTACGAAAAGACTGGGATTATTCCCTGCATATTTTCAGACCACAATGCTTTGAAACTGGAACTTAATCACAAGAGGAAAGTCGGAAAAAACTCAAATACATGGAGGCTAAAGAGCATCCTACTAAAGAATGAATGGGTCAACCAGGAAATTAAAGAAGAATTAAAAAAATTCATGGAAACCAATGAAAATGAAAACACAACTGTTCAAAATCTTTGGGATGCAGCAAAGGCAGTCCTGAGAGGAAAGTATATAGCAATACAAGCCTTTCTCAAGGAACAAGAAAGGTCTCAAATACACAACCTAACCCTACACCTAAAGGAGCTGGGGAAAAAACAGCAAATAAAGCCTAAACCCAGCAGGAGAAGAGAAATAATAAAGATCAGAGCAGAAATCAATGAAATAGAAACCAAAAGAACAGTAGAACAGATCAACGAAACTAGGTGTTGGTTCTTTGAAAGAATTAGCAAGATTGATAAACCCCGGGCCAGACTTAGCAAAAAGAAAAGAGAATGGACCCAAATCAACAAAATCATGAATGAAAGAGGAGAGATCACAACCAACACCAAAGAAATACAATTATAAGAACATATTATGAGCAACTATATGCCACCAAATTCGATAACCTGGAAGAAATGGATGCATTCCTAGAGTTGTATCAGCTACCAAAACTGAACCAGGAAGAAACAGAAAACCTGAACAGACCTAGAACCACTAAGGAAATTGAAGCAGTCATCAAAAATCTCCCAACAAAAGCCCAGGGCCAGATGGCTTCCCAGGGGAATTCTACCAAACATTTCAAGAATTAATACCTATTCTTCTGAAACTGTTCCAACAAATAGAAATGGAAGGAAAACTTCCAAACTCGTTTTTTGAGGCCACCATTACTTGATCCCAAAACCAGACAAAGACCCCATCAAAAAGGAGAATTACAGACCAATATCCTTGATGAACATGGATGCAAAAATTCTCACCAAAATACTAGCCAATAGGATCCAACAGTACATTAAAAGGATAATTCACCACAATCAAGTAGGATTTATCCCTGGGCTGCCAGGTTGGTTCAACATCCGCAAATCAATCAACGTGATACAATACATTAACAAAAGAAAGAACAAGAATCATGTGATCCTCTCAATAGATGCAGAAAAAGCATTTGACAAAGTACAGCATCCTTTCTTGATCAAAACTCTTCAGAGTATAGGGATAGAGGGTACATACCTCAATATCATAAAAGCCATCTATGAAAAACCCACAGCAAATATCATTCTCAATGGGGAAAAACTGAGAGCTTTCCCCCTAAGGTCAGGAACGTGGCGGGGATGTCCACTCTCACCACTGCTATTCAACATAGTATTAGAAGTCCTAGCCACAGCAATTAGACAACAAAAAGAAATCAAAGGCATCCGAATCGGCAAAGAAGAAGTCAAACTCACTGTTTGCAGATAATATGATACCTTATGTGGAAAACCCAAAAGACTCCACCCCAAAACTGCTAGAACTCATACAGGAATTCAGTAAAGTGGCAAGATATAAAATCAGTGCACAGAAATCAGTGGCATTCCTATACACCAACAACAAGACAGAAGAAAGAGAAGTTAAGGAGTCGATCCCATTTACAACTGCACCCAAAACCATAAGATACCTAGGAATAAATCTAATCAAAGAAGCAAAGGATCTGTACTCAGAAAACTATAAAATACTCATGTAAGACATTGAGGAAGACACAAAGAAATGGAAAAACACTCCATGCTCATAGATTGCAAGAACAAATATTGTGAAGATGTCAATGCTACCTAGAGCAATCTACACATTCAATGCAATTCCCCATCAAAATACCATCAACTTTTTTCAAAGAAGTGGAACAAATAATCCTAAAATTTGTATGAAACCAGAAAAGACCCCAAATAGTCAGAGGAATGTTGAAAAAGAAAAGCAAAGCTGACAGCATAAAAATTCCGGACTTCCAGCTCTATTACAAAGCTATCATCATCAAGACAGTATGGTATTGGCACAAAAACAGACACATAGATCAATGGAACAGAACAGAGAGCCCAGAAATGGACCCTCTATTCTATGGTCAACTAATCTTTGACGAAGCAGGAAAGAATGTCCAATGGAAAAAAGACAGTCTCTTCAACAAATGGTGTTGGGAAAATTGGACAGCCACATGCAGAAGAATGAAACTGGACCATTTCCTTACACCACACACAAAAATAGACTCAAAATGGTTGAAAGACCTCAATGTGAGACAGGAGTCCATCAAAATCCTCAAGGAGGACACAGGCAGCAACCTCTTCGACCTCAGCCGCAGCAACTTCTTCCTAGAAACATTGCCAAAGGCAAGGGAAGCAAGGGCAAAAATGAACTATTGGGACTTCATTAAGATAAAAAGCTTTTGCACAGCAAAAGAAACAGTCAACAAAATCAAAAGACAGCCGGCAGAATGGGAGAAGATATTTGCAAATGACATATCAGATAAAGGGCTAGTATCCAAAATCTATAAAGAACTTATCAAACTCAACACCCAAAGAACAAATAATCCAATCAAGAAATGGGCAGAAGACATGAACAGACATTTTTCCAAAGAAGACATCCAAATGGCCAACAGACACATGAAAAAGTGCTCAGCATCACTTGGCATCAGGGAAATCCAAATCAAAACCTCCATGAGATACCACCTCGCACCAGTCAGAATGGCTAAAATTAACAAGTCAGGAAACGACAGATGTTGGTGGGGTTGCGGAGAAACGGGAACCCTCCTACACTGTTGGTGGGAATGCAAGCTGGTACAACCACTCTGGAAAACAGTATGGAGATTACTCAAAAAGTTGAAAATAGAGCTACCGTATGATCCAGCAATTGCACTACTGGGTATTTACCCCAAAGATACAAATGTAGGGATCCGAAGGGGTACATGCACCCCAATGTTTATAGCAGCAATGTCCACAATAGCCAAACTGTG